>NC_071542.1:13066874-13377756 GCF_026979565.1 Vidua chalybeata
CAATGATCTACAAGTGCACACTTCAGCAGCCTCATGTGTTTTGACAAGAGATGAAAGACTTCACCTCTAAGACTGAAAAATTCAGACTGCATTTAAGGCTGGGTTCACTGGGCAAATAAAGACCACCTAGCCACATAACAAGAATAGTATTGCCTTCTTTTGGGAGAGAAGAGTATTTCAGATTAGGACTGTACAAAGCCACATGTATCACTAGGTATCAATTATACATCATTGTCAGTAGCAAGATTTAATACATAATTTAGATAACATGAACTGCAGCTTAATTCTCTCCTAGTTCCCCAAGACCTCTAAGTGACTGCTGCAAGTCTGACTACAAGTCTTGCTTTGAAAGAAGCAAAGAAGCATCACATTTGTTGAGATGGAGATAACAGTTTTTTTTTTGTTGTTTTTTTTTTTTTACACTGCTTCCACCTACAGGCTTAATAAGCTGAACCTCAAGCTCCAGAAACCTTGCACAAAAAAGCCACAACGAAAGCTGTCCTTCCCCAGATAAACCAGACTCAGTCAAGTCACAAGTGATTGGAACAGTTTCAAATTCAAGATCAAAACCAGGGCAAAGGAGCAAGACAGAGATTCACGGTACTTCTTTAGTGGAGAGTTTCAGAAAGTCCACAGCATTGGCACTGCTGAAGTATGAAGGCTTGGGTTTGTGGGGTAGGAAGGAGTACTTCTCAGAAAGGCTCTCCAAGTTTAAAGAAAAATCTCTACTTGATTAGACAAAGCTACAGCTCCTCCTGCTTTGATAACTGTCCAGTTGCTCACCTCATTTTGGGAGACTTAGACACCTAAATTTATACTGTATCTACTTGATGTGTACATGTGTTGTTTACACTCCACTTCTGCTGAAGTGAGAAGATATTTAAGTCATACCCAATGAATATTACATGAACACTACTTAAGCAAAAAAACCCCGAAATGTCTTTTATGACATACTTTAGTGATGCAGTATGAATAAGAACATAACACAGAGACAAGATATCCATCAGCTAAGAATATCCTTGCTAACTGATGCCCTAAAATAGTTCTTAAGGAACAGCTACTAGCACAGCCAAATCTTGCTGTAGCTTTACTTAGTTTCATCTTCTCTTTGAAGAAAAAAAAAGAAGCCCAGATTTACTGACTAGGAGAAATGTGCAGATATCCACAGTTCATCATGGATCACAGGCCAAGGTGTTTGGCCTAAGGCAAATGAAAGGAATTTCCTGATATGACAATGCATCTTTGCTACAATAGTTAATTATTGCTTTATTCAAATGAAACCCCACCTACTCAACCTACTGAAGTTCAGGGACAGGGCAGTCCAGCAGGCTTGTTCCCCAGGTTTGTTGTTACCAGACTGAAGACTTGCAGCTTGTTTCACCCTTAAGCTATAAATTAAAGTGCCTGGAACACAGACCAAGGCTGAAGCAATAAAGTGCTGATGAGGGAAGTTTTGACAGGAAAAAAGAACTTCACTGACACTGTGATAAAGAAACCCTATGGATGGATTAATGACACTACAATACTGAGAGAACAAACAGTAAGGAAAAAAAAAAAGATTTTTACCACTAGTTTCAGTCTCCAGATTGTCATGGGACAACTTTCCTTTAATAACTATCTTGGCACAGACCATAGCTGCCACTTGAGGGAAAAGCACAGGTGAGTAGCCAGCTTTCCTGCAAACAGCTTTCACACTTCACTTTGCACATTAGAACTAGAAGGGGATGTCTGGTTGTGGAAAATAAATTCTAGTGAGAAAGAGCCCAGTGTCTTACTGGAGCCAGTAATCCTACAGCATTACACAGATCTGGAAGTAGTCAGCCATGCAAAGATGACATTTCAGTTGCACAGGGCTGGGGACACCAATTCCACATCAACTGTAAGGCAAGTCATGTGCCTCAAACCCACTTGATGCTCTGAAAGTGAACAGGAAGTATTTTGGTATTATTTACCCTGACATAAGGGGAGTAAATCTAAATAGATACACCCTACTCCTCCACCAATTTATCCCTAAGAGAGTACAATAACTCTCCATAAAATAGTCTTTCAAGCAAATTGAGCAAATTGAGAAGAAATCCTGCAGATTCTTAATCATGGGTTTCCATTTGAAAGCCAGAGCCAGCTTTAAAAAAACCCAGGTCAAACAAAGAATCCAGTACTGAAAAGAGAACAGTATTTAAAAAGAGGCAAAGATGACAAGAAGGTGACTGATCAGGTCCTGAAGTGAGAACATGTTTACATAGAAACATTAACTGGCATTACCAGGCTGCAGCTTTTCTCTACTTGGAGACGCAGCACAAAGCCAGCCCAATCCACTCACACCTCAAGCATGGAGAAGTTGAATAAAGTGATTCACTTGTGCAAGTGCATTCCTAGGTGCTAAAAGGTTTCCCTTGAGATGGTGCAAAGCTGACACTACACTTGCAGTCAGGCATCTGTTTTTTCAAGCCACACTGTAGTGACTTACAGGCTGAACCACACACTGGCTTGTGGCTTCGTACAGGGATTTTCCAGCACCCAGACGAGAAAAGAGCCACAGTCATCCCATCATCTACACCTAAAGTGCTGCAGATCAAATTTTTGACCAGCAGGTAAAGAGATTTTGACATGTGAAACTTCTGCTATATTAGAGCAAGCAGTCTTTAGCTCAGTAGCCCTGTAACAAGCTACAGACAGCAACCCAATTCTTCAAGCAGAGCAGTAAATTACAAATCCGCATGACTGGATATCCAAAGAGGTTCTGACCAGATGTTAACCTCTTCTTTAACTCAATTTTGGAAAAACACATGGTGATCAAACCCCAGCCACAGGATATCAAGGAGAATGGAAACCTGAAGCAGCAGGTGAGGGAACAAGATGTTCCCAAACAGAGAGATATACTGAAGTGATCCAGAGTCTTTGGGTTGATTACTCCTGGCCAGACACAGCCTGCTCAGCATCTGAGCAGTGAGGCTTTGTCTTCTCCCACTGGCAGATGGCATTGGCATACTGTACCACAAGCTTATCCATCCAGGTAAGAGGTTCTGGGAACAGCACAGACCCCTCAAAAAATCCCAGGTGGCCTCCATGAAGGGGCAGCACATGCATGACATTCTCTTTTTTCTCTGTAAAAGAAAAAGAGGCAGAAAGTTCCAGTATAACATCTTCAAGCTGAGAATGAAAGCATCGTGAGTTGCCAGGACAAAGGCTGCCCAAGAGGTGCTGCTGACTGGGCCCTAACAGCAATACCTGTACTGCTGTAAAATGGTCATTCTTTAACAAATGAGCACTTTTAACTCACATCCACTGGAACCAGGTCTGCTTGCATGATGCCAAGCTGCACCAAGCTCTATCAGTGCATCAGCCATCTTGGTGCATGGACAGTAAAAAACTCTGAGCTTGCTTCTGTCTGAAAGCAGCTGAGGATAAATTCTCTGCTCACAGCCTCTGACCAGGAAAAGAATGAACCCTGCTTCCCTCCCTGTGCACCCACTCTTTGTGTGATGAAGCAGCAGCAGCTCCCTCTTCTGAGCTTCTAAGGGTAGCTGAAGCTACACTTGTTTGAAGACAGACAGCTCAACTCCTTTCAAGGGAGAGATCCCAGTTCGGTGGCAAGTGACAGAGCCATGCACACACTGTCCCCATTTCATCAGCAAAGGGGAGTTATCTGTGCTTCATCCAGACTGTCACTACCACCCATCTTCCTACTAAATCCCAGTGAGCAATGAAGAAACCTTTTTCATTCTTGAATGAAACCCACTGCTATCAACAGAAGCAACAGGTGCCTGAAAGGACTGAGGCTCTTCCTGCTCGGGGTTAGCCTTGTTAGTTCTAGCAATTGGTGACTTAAAGAGGCTTAGCACACCTCCCACAGCATCACAGATGTAAGGAGGCAAGTCAACCTTTGAAATCAGGAATTGTGATGTGGTAAGCTAGCTGTAGGTACACAAATATGCCCAGCTTGAAGAGACTGTTTCAGCATACCTGAAAGAGCTCTTGGAATTGATAGAAGACTCTCATGAACAAGAGGGTCATCAGCAGCATTAACCAACAGAAGAGGAACATAGATCTGCACCAGGAAACATGACATGAAAAGAAAAAAAAAAAAAAACAAAACAGAAAGGGGTTAGTATTTGAATGTCATCTACCAACTGTAAAAGTATCTTAGCATAATTCAATTAAGATCTCTTATTTCAGAGTTAATTTTTTCCTCTAACCCAATTGTAAGAAAGAGGCAGAGAGCAAACAGACTGAGTCCCCATTCTTAGAATTGAAATAACTACACCCTTTTTTCACTCTGCATTTCTCTGCACATCAGGCAGCTATTGCCAGCTCTGTTATGGACACCTTGGTTCAAGTCCAGGAAACTCCCTTGGAACATCTCCATTCTCTGGTTCAGTAGAAAAAGGAGGAATTGATCTCAGTTACACTTTGGCAAAACTTTGCTCAAGCATCTGCCTGTCAGTGTCCTGAGTCTCTTCCATAGAATCCAGTAGGCCTTTCTTCCTTGAAGGTGCAGGCTCAATGCAGGCACCCATTTCCCACTTTATCCTCATACACTCAGAGCAGTTCAGCTGAATGTGTGGTTTTGTCTCCATCTCTCGGGTGCTATCACCTGCCAGAGTTATGTGCACTTAAGAGCCCAGAGAATTTAGCCCCAGTGTTAGAGGTAGCAAGATCTGAAATCCCACTCCAATATACTGTGCCTGATTATTCCTGAAAATCCCAGCTAAGACATCTGCAGGTATCAACAAAAGAAACCACAGAGTATTTTCCTTCCAGTGCAAGAGCAGTCTGCTGCAAGAGCTTACCCTGTGCAAGTAATGCAGGCAACTTTCTTCTTCATAGTACTCCTTCAGTGAGCTGTAGCCATGGAATTTCCTGAAATAGAGCAGACTGTCACTAGTATCACCTGTTTCAGTCATGTCACTATTACTTTTAAGTGAGGACACGTGCAGAAACAGGAATGATGACTCAATTTCCATAGACAACTTTTTAAATACCCAGTCTCTTTGCAAAACCCTTTGGCAGCACATGCCTTGATTTTTTCTCTGCCTTCTCAAACATTCTGAGAGCATGGGCAAGTCAAACATGCCAACTGACGACCAGCAGCCTTTCAGGGTGTTAAAACACCCAGCTTCACTTAATTGTACATGTGGATGAAAGACAGTTAGGGTCTTGTTCATCTTTCCCTAAAAGTATTTTCAAATACAAACCCAGCACAGCTTATAAACCTCAAATTTGCTGGACAAGTTCCCCAGAATTCACTGTGGTCCTACTTTGCCAAAACCCTTCACACCATCCCAAACCAAGAATTCAGTAAGCCTATATTCAAGTGCCTTTTTGTTTACTATAAGGGACAACATAGCTGTTGGTCCAAACTAGAAAGGCCTCAGGGACGGAGGACAAGCAGCAAGCAGGAAGATTTCCCAAGGAATGTTTGTTTTATAAGCAGCCAACCATACTCCTGGTTTGCCAAAAGTGTCATAGCTTTTTAGCTAACACTTTACAGCTTTAGTTTGGAAAGGGTCAATGCCTGATACAGAACATGCCATGGTATGAACACTGCCACTTAAAGTGCTGTGTTGTTGTCAAGGACACAGGCAGTAACAGGCTACTGCTTATTAAAGCAGAGCACTTAATTAGGTGTTAGTATGACAAAGGCTGCATTATCTCAGCCAGCCCTACTGTCTATTGAGAAAGCAGAAGTGTTTTATGGGGAGAAGACTTTTCAAACAGAGTAAGGAAATCCAGGAGCAGTTCTGAGCTTCTTTCCACATTCCCCTTTTTTGCTGCTAGAGCTTGGCAGCAGAGCTGGCCTCTTCCTCCCTCAGTGGAAGGTAGGAAGGTGTTGCAGGTTCAGGTGTTACCAATAAATAAATGCCTCCTGGATGATTTTAAAGAAGATGTGACTGTTAACAATAAGTTTGTGTTTTTCCCCTCCTCTAAATTTTCTTTAATGTGGAGGCAAGCAAGAATTTGAAGTTGTGTGCACTGTATTTCAGCAGACTCCTACAGGCACAGCAAGAGGCATGCAAGAGCAACACTGGTAAGAGAAGGTACTTGGAGTTCTGTAGGGGAGCAGAGAACTGCCCTTCATACCTCATAACATTATCATCGATCTGCATGAGTGATGTTGCTGTATAGAGCTTGCCCAGATCAGCATCTGACAGGCTTTGTGGCTTCTTCATGTTGTTATCTCCAAAAAGAACTTGCCTGCAAGAGTGACATCAAGAATTACATCCAAATAACACAAGGGCAGCAAAACCATGACCTGTTCAAGGACAACTGAGTTTACCAAATCTGACAAGATAAGATTAGAAATAGGTTACATAAACATGAGGCTTCCTTGGGAGCAAGAACAGCTTGTTTGTCCACTTACCTCTGCAGCAAGACATAACAAACCCCAGTAGCCTCCTTGTAGGAAAATGTGTTTTCCTTATCTACTGAAAAGCTGCATGAGGGGGCCCTCTTAAAAGAAACTTCCCAGAACAGAGAGCACTAAAGGTATTTGGACTTGAGGTTACATGTTAGAGGGAGGGTTCTTTGGCTTCAGCCCAAACCTGTGGTTGGTTTGGGTGAGAGCAGCAGCAATGCTGGGCACAGCATCTCCTGCACCATCTGGTTCTAAAGCCCCCCAGCCCAGACTTCAGGCTACCCCACACAAAGAAATTACTCAGAGTATTCCCTTAGCAGAAAGCTATTTACTATGGACACTCATAGCTGGTTACTGCCCTCAAGGGAGGATGTGTTTCTTTACCACAACAAACTTCTTCCCAAACAAACGCCACAAGTTGGAAAGGGGTTTTTATTCCCTTTGAGAGGCAGCTGCAGGGCAGGGCAGGAGGCTAGGTTTGATTTGGGCAAGGTAGGGCACAAGTGATTATGGAAAAAGTTTACTTAACACACTTCCCTTCAAGTCAGCACCAGCTTTTTCTGGGTTAAGAATTAAGTACCCTTTAATGGGAGCTTACATAACTTCACTTGTCAAATTTGTTCAAGTTGTCTAAATATTTGTAAACCTGGAATGAATTACGTGGATCATCCTACACTGGCTACCCTCCTTCTACAAGTGCTTCATACTGCACAGGAGTGTAAACAAAGAACCAGAAGTCTGAAGTGATATGTGCTCCTTCAATGAAATAGGTCTTAAGATATTCCCCCTCCTTTCCCCTCAGTCAGGCAACTTCCAATACACACAGATGAGGTACTTTCTTGCCTACAAAGTACCACCCAGAGAACTTTTGATGGGGAAAACACCAACATCGAGCATGTCACCTGTTTAGCACACAAATATCTTTTGTTATTCAAGAGCCACGGATCAGCAGCAGCAGCACAAGGATCCTACAGCACACTTGCACTCCAGGAACAGCAATGTTAAGTGTTTTGCTGGCTACATGCTCTTTCTAGAGGAACAGCTAGAAGCCAGAGCTACAGGTTTGACTATTTGCTTATTTGATAAGCAGCAACTCCATACAGCAGATCTTGATGATTAGTCCTACCTCAGGTAGGTGGCAGAACAAGAGGCTCCTTCAATAGGGAATTCTTTGGCTAGAAGTGAAACAGATGCAGAATACTCCACTTTGAAGTCTAGTTGCAATGTTTTCCTGTGCATGTCTTGTTTATTCATTAAGCAAGTTTCCACAGAACAGAAAAAGACAACGTCTTTCTTCTAACAAAATGGCCAAAGCTTATTTGTCTATCTTACAGTATAATGAGATTGACATGGGCTCACCTTCTCTGTTGGTTCATCTACAGATCTATCAAGGAACTTCTGCTAAACCTTTCAGGAGTCCTACTTTAAAGGACCAGGCAGCCAAATCCAATATAGCAATTGACCCAATCAATACTGTCAGTGTGAGTGACGTACTGCAGTACCTGTGAGAAAGGATGATCTTCTTCATGTTGTCTGCCATGAGGAAGTTATAAAATCTTCTACAATGGTCCCACTGCATGAAGGTTTCTTGTGCCCTAGAAAAAACACAGCAGAACAAACAAAGCTGTTAATGGAGCTCTTGAAAGGTCAGATTAATACACTGTTAACATCTTATGGCAGCCTGGGGGCTGTGTAAACAAACCTCCAGGCCTTCTCTGCCACAGCTTAACCTTTTCCAGGAAATGACTTCCACTTTGATGAAGTTTGTTAGTATCAGAAAACAGATCTGCAGTCTCATCTTGCACAATGCAATTAGCAGTTTTGATCAGAGCATTTAAGAGCCATCAATCAAGATCCATAACACTGACAAGAGGATTTTAGTATCCCTTTGCAGAAGTTGAATGTAATTTACATAATGGGACTTTCAAGGAAAGGGCTAAAACCTGTTGCTCAACAGTGTTGTCTATTGTGTAATACAGCTCTGCAGAGGGAAATAATGTGTGCAGATGTTTCCAATATGTACAGATACTATTACTGTTTCAGTTCATTGGCAGGAACTGTAGGAATAAATACTAGCTGCAGCTGCGAGTGGCATCTGACTTGAAGTCTTTACCTATTCTCAAAGCAGAAGAGCACTTCTCAGCTTATCTGTTGTTAAAACAGAATTTAAGCCAGCCAGAGTTGTGTGAGCTCTGCCAGATACCAGCACTCTTTGCTATGCAGGGTCATGGGCAGGTTAGAGCTTTACTCCTAGCAGGGTTTGCTGTTGCTGAGGGAACACACTATCATTTACTGAGAGACTGAAGAATGCTGGGAGCAGTTTCAGCTACTGAAGCTCTCCTACCACTTAAACATTAACATATCATGAGAACTGCTGTAGATTTAGCATGACCTTCCAAGCTACAGCCTGCAAGTCCCCTACCAGGCAGGAGCAAGCTGTTTTCTTGTAATTAGCTATGCTGGAGTATGGATTAAAAAAAAAAAAATCCATTACCTTTTTGTCTAGCCAGGCTATACCTACCACATTTATGCCAGGGCAGAGGAATGAAAGAAGATAGGAAAATGCATGTTTGTTTCTTCACAAAAGGTTTTCCAAGCAAACCTATTAAGTTATCACAAGAAGTTTGAAGTTTAAGCTACTACATTTCCCTGCAGTTCCTGTGTGTACAGCAGTACTCCCAATATGAAGAGCTGCAAGCGTTAAAAACAAACAAACAAACAAACAAAAAAACCACAGGCAGCTTCCAGTATTTAGAGGACTGCCCATATTTCAGAGCTGAGGTCTCTCCTCACAGCCTGTAGCTATGATGAAGATGCATTCCACAAAATCAAGAAGCAGAATCAAGCCTATGCAGGCAGAGATTAAGGAATAAGGAGTCCTGTCCCTGTTTAGCCTCAGGGAACACATTCCCTAGACTGTGTTAATTCATTAAAGAGTCTCATTCTTCTGGCAGCCCCTAGTATTGCTGCTGCTCTGGAAAGGCTTTCCTGTTTGAGATTCTTGATTCACCTTGCTCACTAAAACTTTTTCCTTTGCTTATGAAACTTATTTGGGGAATAAATGCTGGACAAGCCAATATTTAAAAAAATGGAACTGTAAACTAACTGGTTGTGTTATCAGGGTAATCCACTTCCATGTAGCCCTAAAGGCTGAAGCCAGCTATTTTCATGCATCAGACCAAGCCCAGGAAGGCAGTGGCTTCACCATTCTACCTGGAGGTGCTTTAGACCTCTTCCCTCCCACTTCTATAACCAGGGCACAAGGCCCTCCCTCCTCCTGTCTTTTGCTCAGTAGATGTTGCTTTCCCCTAGTTCTTCAGCTAATTAGCACTTACAGCAGATGTGGGTATGAGGAAGGGAGACACAAGACCTGAGAAGCCTTCCTGCTGGTTGTCCAGTAATACAGAGCAGATGTTTTGTGGCAGGAGGTTTGCTAGGAAATGTTTACCCAGCAGGTGGAGGCAAGAGCTCAATAATACACACAGCCCACACCATGGGGTACATTAAACTAAGGGGAAAAAAAACCAAAAACCGAGTGAGTTGTTTTTCCACACAAATATCCAAGTGGAGAATTGTTAATCAGGCTGTCCTTGCCATGCAAGCATCACAGCATTACTCACAACAGCATTTTGGAGATCAGGAATACAATATTGCATAATTGTAGAAGATGAACCAAGTGGACCTCAGCCAGATATCCCTGCAAACCCTCTCTGATGGTTGCAATTAAGGAGCTGGCTTCAAAAGGATGCTCTGTGCTCTATGCCAGAACCCCAGGACAGCTAAGAACATTTTACTTGAAACAAAACAGAACAGCTGTTCCTGTAGCATCTGTTCAGATTTTAAGGGTGTGAACTATCAGCAGATTATACACTTTTTTAGCAGTAGTCACATCTGACCTCAAAAGGGATTAGATAGCTGGAATATTACAAGCATGTCAAGCTTTTACTCACATCTTAGTGCTTCCAGAAAAGCTTTCTGCTTTTACCTGTAAGAGCCTGATTCATAAAAGCTGTCTTCAGACTGCTGAATAACAAACTGGTCCCTACACAGGCAGGGCATCATCAGCATCAAGAGTTCCAGCTATCCTGACCAGGCTGTGAGGCTGAATTCCATAGCAGGCCCTTCACAGACCTGCCACAGTTTCACCACTCATATCAGCCCAAAAGATCTTGATCCAAATACCTGAGTCTCAACAGTCCCTTTTGGCTTGTAAGTAGTCTCACAGCTCAAAACTGTAGGTAAATTATTGCAGAGTCAGCTGCACCTTAGTAATTGTCCATATGTACAGACAGTAAAAACTGCAAACAGCAGCTTAGCCAGTTACATTGCTTTAATCTTCATTACCTGTGCATATATGGAAAGGTTAAAGTACATTACTTGAGTCCAGTTTTCAAGCAGCACTGCTGTGCCTGGACCCTCCACAGTACATAAAAATTAAGCCATCACAGCTCCTAAAGTGCCACAAGCTTGTCTTCCAGGTGGAGAAACATTAATATTTTCAGACTTTAGGGCTGTAATACTTTTCCTCCTCACCTCCCACTCCTATAACACAGCTGTAAGCATCTCCATCCCTCAATCACCCACAGCACTGTTTCAGTGAGACACACTAAGAGGGGAGCACAGACTGACAGAGACTGTGCTGTGTCTTTCCAGTCTCCCTGGGTAAGAGCTGCCAGATGAAACTGCACACTAAAGCCAAACAAGCTATTACAAACCATGGGATATTTCTCAGAGTGATGAGACAGTGTAAACTATTGCTTGCAAACCTGGCATCAGCTCAGCAGCTGGTCACGCTGCCCAGCCTGCCTGGTTAATTACACCAGGACTGCACAGGGAATGCCTCCTCTTCAGACACTCTAGCCATGAGACAGCATCACATGCACAGTCCAGAAGCTGCCAGCATGTACCTAGCCAGGTACACAAAACCTGTTTGCACTGCTGACAAAGTTTACTTGTGCTTGCAAATCAACAAACCTTCAGGTGCTCCTTCAGGACGGGGCCATCCTACACACTCAGTCTGTCAGACCAGTTCAGTGCAAGAGAAACACCCATCTTCACCTTGCCCTTCCAAAGACCTGCTCCCTCCTACACTCCCAGAAGACAGCAGCACAGAGAAGGCTCCAGACCCACCTCAGTGCACTGTACCCCTGGCACAAGCTGACACAGCACAGGACTCGCTCCTGGTTGGCCTGGCTCTCTCCCAGGTATTTGCACACTATGTTTCCACCCAGGCTGAAGCCCACAACAATCAGCTGGGTCTGAGGGTAGGTCTTCTTGATGTAATTCACCATGGCACCAAATTCCCAGGTGCATCCTAAAAAGAAGAAGAAAGTTAAAAAACATAATATATTTAAGTTCTCATTTGAAGCCTCAGTTGTGTGCTTTGAATTCAGCTTCTTACCCTTTCTGACTTTTCAATAGCCTTAAGGTTTTAACAGCTCTGATTCACATGTGTTCATACATCTGTGAGTCCTGTGGAGCTTAGCTCATGCTTAGTTCTGACAGAGTGCCAAAGCAAGATGAAGTTTAGTTGCTTAAAAATCATGGCGACAGTTAACGTGACAATCAAAACTCTTCCTTTCTAAAACAGCTTAAAAAAGCGGAGTCCAGCAACTCTGGGCTTGATGTTACCATGCAAGAACAGCACACATCATTACTTTCCTGAGGCAGTTTGCCACTTCTAAAGTGAAGTGAGGTATATGGAATGCAGTTTGCTCTTTTGTTTTTAAGCAAGACCAGTATGGATCCCTAAATCCAGCTGCTGTGGGGAGGCGAAAGGAGTGGCTTGTCAGGAAGAGCTCCCAGCAGATTGCTGCAGAGCCTGACTAAGCAGGTGATCTCTGGAATCAGGGAGAAGGGTTAAAGCAGAGATAGTCAACCCTTTGTAACCAGTGAAAAGGTAAAGATACTGCAGCTCCCTGAAAGACAAGGGCATCCCCACATCAAGAGAACAGTTAAGTGTCTCTATAGAGATCTGTTCCACTGTCAGCAAACGCCCACTTGCATCCCACAGGCTGCAGGCACTGAGGGATCCAGTTTCTGGCAGTGCTGGCATCCTCCAACTGTTTGACAGACTTGAAGACCTCCACACATACAACCTGTGTACCTACAACTATTTCTCCTGCTTGTGAGTATGGGAAAAGGAGATATGGAGAAGCAGCTGCAATAGTGATGGCATTAGTACACTGGTTTCAAGTGTTTATGCAGCTTGTTAACCTTCCCTTTGGATTTAAGGCTGCAAACCACAGAAGGCATCACATGAATAACAGAAATGAAACTCCAGATGTTTATTCTTGTCCAGAGTCAGAAACTCAGCTCTATTCTGTGGAACTTGGCCAGGGAGATAAATCCTAGGATTCCAGCATTCCACCCTCTACTAACCTGACACTGCTCCGCTGTGTCCCCACCCCAGCTGTAGCATCCTCAGTAGACACCCAACTTTACCTAGCTCTGGAGTAAACTCTGAGCACCAGGGTTTGCTTCAGTGGAACAGCAAGAACCCAAATGTTTCAGCAGGGTTTGGGCACTTCCTTGTGAACACTCTTAAGACAAGAAATTCTGCACTGCTCTGGTTTCCTCTGGAAGAAGCCAGTGGTCAAAATACTTTAGTGTTTGACCTTCATGATTTCAGGGCAGCTCAAAAATCAAAACTAGAAAAGCAACAGGTCAAGCTTGATATAGAGGCTGGGATTCAGTGAATCCTAAATTTAGGCTACTTGCTCCTCAACAAATATGTCTGGAATACAGCAAAGCTGAAAGAGCACTGAGTTATTTGGGTAGGAGGCAGAGTGAAGTCTACTGGACTTGCTGGGACTTTACTTAACAAGCAACTCTACCAAGTGATTTACTGTCTTACTCAAAGGAAGTGCTAGGCATTCTTTGCCCTTTCCAAGGCTATAAAAGACTCAGAAAGGTATGTCTCAAGAGATGTACTACAGAATAACACCCTAAGGCCAAAAGCAAAGCTTCATGAAAGCAAACTCTTAACTTCTATCAAAACAGCAAATGCTTTAGCATTAAAATTTAGTTTTCAAGACATGGTAGACTTGCAGCCATAACAGCCCAGGGCCTCACTACAAATAAGGGTATTTGGTATTCCTGAAGTGTTTCCCAAAGAGGAGTATATTTAATAATTCTAAAACAAGCAACAAAGCATTACAGCCTATTTGCCTGCCAGACTTTGGCATCTCAAAGCCCAGTATTTCTGTTTTGACAGTTTAACTGTTCAAGATAACTATTCTGTTAATCCAAAATCTAAGCAGTAGCTCAGCTAACTTTAAAAAAATAAAGCCTAACACAAGTCTCCTAAACACAGAATTGGCAGGGTACCTATAGATACTTAGAGTAAAGGAGATGAAGGCTCAAAAGAGCTCAGAAACAAGCAGATTAGGTCACAGGCAAAGAGGCCCCATTCTACAAGGATCACATTACTCACCAAAAGGGCAGTTAAGACTAGCTGGAGTCACCCTTCACACAGTTTCAAATCATTTATTCCTTTTAATATCTAGGTTAAGAAAGACTTCCTTATACTCAAGGTGAGAGCCATAGTCATGGCAGTTAAGCACTACCACTTCTGTAGCTTTACTGTCACACTCCTGAACTGTTCCTGTTGTTGACTTGTGTTACATCCAGGAGCAAATCCTCACTTGTCCCTCCTAAGATATAAAGGTACTTTCTGGATAGGCTGGTACAAACTCCTCTCAGGTTGCATTTTACAAAGCCTCAGAAGTGGCATTTATCCTTCAGAGACAGGTTTGTTTCACATTCTGTGAAAACGGCAAATTCACTATCTCTAAAATCATTTAAACAGGCTCTGGGTAGGCACAAAAGGGCTTTTTTCCCAAAAGTTTTTTGTAAGAAAACTGCCTCCTTGATGAGAACATACGTGTAAGAGCTGACAGAAGAGACAAAAGCTAATTTAGTATTAGCCTCCTCTCTTCCTCCCATCTAAGTTTAGTTTAGTTCTTAAGAAACAGCACAAAACTGTTTTACCCCCACTGGGGTACAGCAGTTGTGTTATTCTGAAGGAGGCTGAACAATCCCTAGAAGTTTCATGAGCTTGAAGGTAAGTTCCCCAGGTGCCACGAAGTACCTACCATATGTGAACATCCGTGGTGAAGTGAGCTCAATGTTTGGCAGGGCTCCCAGGTGATTCAGGACAGCACATCTGTACCCATTTTTCTGGGCATAGTCAACAAAGGTGCGGATGTACTGCTTCTCACTGTGGTTAGCAATCCCCGGGCAGATCACCATCGTGACATCCTCTGTGCTCAGAGAGAGAGGGAAGTTAAGTAAATGTCACTTCATGCAAATTAAGAGAGTCAGAAGGTTGCCATTTCAGATCCGTGGGAAACCACCTACCACAAGCTAGAATTCCTACTAGTCTGCCAAATATCCTCTATGGGACAGGAGACCAGCAGCTCTAGTGCTACAGATGGGAAAAAGTAATTCATGCTATGGGAGATGAACGGTTTTTAACTTCAGGGAAAGCTGTGCAAACAGTTCTCCAGGCACTGCCTAGAGACCCAGAGTACATTCTTCTGTCTAAAGGACATTTTTGATGTTACACATGTTCTGCCTTCTGACAGCCTGTTGTGATTACAACATGTGTGGAAGCTGTGGAGCCCAGCACTCCAAATAGACTGGTTATGCTATTTCCCCCTTATTTCCTCTCTAGAGCTGGGTGTAATGCAGATCTTCCAAATGCAGCTCTGCTAAGCACAGACATTCTGATCAGCTGACATTAACCATCATCTACTTTGTGGCTAATCTAATGATATTTGATCTGCTGACACTGTTCGCTAGTTTAACAAGATATCATTTCATCAACCAAGAAAGTAATTGCTGTAATTCAAGTAAGCACAGTAAATTACATTCAGGATTATCATATGCCTTCAAATTAACTGTAACTCTCATGTGCAAAGCTCCAACATTAGCAGCTGTAGCCACTGAATTTTTATCTCATTAGAAAAGCACTGCTCACAGCAATAAAAATAACAGTAACTGTTCTAGTGCAGCATTGTACCATGAAGATCTCAACACTGACAGTCTTAAAAAAGAAATCTGCTTTTTCTGAGGGCCAAATAGGAGCCATTAGCTCTACCCTCATCTGTACCCCAAAGCACAGAATCAAGTTTAGCAGCTAGATGCAGCCAGCAGCTGTTGGACTGACCTCCAGTGCAGTGCTCAGAGCATGGCTCAAAGAGATCAAAGGTGGCTGTTGCTCCATCTGGCATCGTCAGGTACTTGCGAAGTCCATGTGGATGTGGTGATCTCACTCTCCCCATTTTTCCATAAAGAGCTGTCTGGATATGTCCACTCTTTCCCCAGATGAGGGGTGGAATGTACCTGAAAGGCAGTAATTTAATTGCTTACCCCTGCTGTGTTAACGAGCCCTTGAGAACACATCAGCACTCCCATAACAAATCTTGCCAGCTCCCAAATAGAGTAACAAATATGGAATTGTTTTTGCTCTGACTGAATAGGCAGCAGTGATCTTTACAGCCTTACACAAGAGGAGAGACCAAAACACTCCCAAAGGTGAAAAATCAGCACTGATGGTAGCAGCAGAAGCCAAAACCCAGACATTCCCTATACTGAGATGTTAGAGGAACAAATGCTTCTCACTAAATACACAGAGGCCTTGTGGCTCGATGAGATTGGGAGTGCATGTTGCCAACCAACCAAAGTGACCTCCAGAACTGTACAGTGCTGTAAATCTGTTTTAATTGAAACACTGAAGCCTCCTGGGTTGATCCACATGAACTTCTGTAAGCACTTAACTGTACAAGCCAGTGGCAGAAATAACAGGATTCACACCAAGTTCCAGAAAATGGAAAGCCTCAAGACTTTCTAGTTGGGACCATTTTACACAGAACTGCTTTACTAAGTTAAGCAAAGCACACAGTGCAGGTTGATTTTGCCTTTCAGAATTAGAAGTTGAGACAGTGTTAAGAGAACCAGTCAGACCTGACCAAACTCCACCGAATAACAAATCCCTTTCAGTAAGAGGGGTGAGTCTACCAATTACTTATACTTATCAAGGGTATATTTAAAGCTATGTGACAAAGCAAATCGTCTCTTTTCCTGGCTTACAAGCCCTTAAAAGAGATATGTGAGAAACACAGCTATGAGCTGGAAAGCATTAAAGACTTAGTTATCAGATTTTTTTAGCACAAGCAGAGCTGCAAGTGGTTTAACAGGAAACATACTGTGCCCTAGCACCACCACCATGTGGGCAAGTCACCTGGTCACTCAGCAAAGGAGACTGAGCCAATGCCTTGAAAAAGAGAGTTACATCAGCTCTGAACAGGAAAGCATGAATGATTTATTGTTGAAGAGAACAGCAGTCCCAAGGGACACGCTTCCAATTAAAGAACTGTGGTCTTTGGTGCACAGACCAGGGTATCCAGAAGAAGCTTGAGAGCTTCTGACTTCACCTTGGATCCTGAGGGATTAGCAGCTCCCTCCCTGTTGTGTTTAGGGCTTCCTGCAATTATTCCTTTTGACTTTGAGAGAGCATATGAAGCAGAGATCATGTTCTTCCCTGTTCACCAAAAGCTAGGCAGCTCAGGACTCAAATTTACTACTTAAGCCCATAATCCACTAGAATGTGGCAGAAACCCTACCTTTGTGCTCTGACACGACCTATTCATACAGCTGAGCCTCTCCCCATGTGTCATATAGGCAACTCCCTCCTCTTCCACACACTCCTTAAAAAGACTTCCTACCAAATAAAAACTACTTAGAGTTGTTTAGCAAGACAAGAGCAGCAGTATGGCCTCTTTCTCCCCATCCTTTTCCCTCATCAATGAGGAGGATTTCCTACAGTCAAAGCAGCACAACAGTTCTCTTAATTTCACTCATTCTTGCACCTGCACTTCCCAAAGAGATCCAAAACAGATTTCTGGAGAAACAGGTATTCCTTCAATAAAGGCTGCAAAAGCTGCCACTGATGCTCAGAACCTTGTAAATTAGCCCTCAGTGCATTCCGGATTTGACCACTCAACTATAAAGCTTTTCAAAGGATCCAGGCAAGGCCAGGAGCAGCATCTCTGCACTGGGTCTTGCCAGGCACAATGTACAAGTGGGCAAATTCCCAGCAGTGACAGAGGCTGGACGAGCTCATCCTCTGCAATAGCTGCCAGAGGTAGAAAGCAGTCAGTGGGCCCATTCTCACAATTCAGGGTAGATATCCATTGGGATAGGGCAGTCAAACTAAACCAGGCTGCACAAGAACTACACATGGCTCTGCTCAAGTCACATACAGCTCAGTGCAAGGGTTTTGAACACAACTATTATGCCAGATGGAAGAGACACTGCTCTTCTAACATAAGGAAAAACAGCTGGCTTCAACCCCAGTCATTTACTGTACCACCAGTTCATATCAGTAGCCATACTCCACATGAGACAATGGTTGACTGGTTTTTTGTCTTTTTTCTTCCACAGGCATCCTTTACAGATAGGATTTGCTAGCACCTTCTGAGGGGAGCTGACAAATACAACCTACAATAAGAATTTGCAGCGCTTTTAGAAGAACCTCAGACATCAACATTGCTTCAGGGTTTCTAATCTTGGGTGAAAGCAGGCATTGGAAAGTTTTGGTGATTATGGTTCCATCCAGTGCTTTTCAAATCAAAGACTATCCTCCAATTATACCCTATAGGGCTAACAGGAAAGCAATTTGTGCAGCTATAGCAGCTAAGTTATACAGCTATTACTGATTACTGCTACCATGAAAAAAACCAAAAATCAAGGATCTCTGCAAGCACCAATCCTGTCCTCATGTTTAATCTACAGCTCAGTTTCCAGCCATCCACTGGAAGAGATGCAGCAGCACATACCACAGGATGTTGTTAAAGATGAAATTAGAATAATCTTCAAAGCCTCACTGCTACTGCCAGAGTTTAAACAAAGGCAAATGTTTTCAAGCACACTGCTTCCCACAGCCTGTCTCTTCACGTTACTGATGGTTTCTCTGGGGAAAGAAAGCCCCAGACCCATCTTTGCATAACCCAGCTGAAGGTTCCCTAAGTACTGCTCTGCAATAAATCAAACCTTTACACTGCTTTTACAGGCAAACAGCACATGCATTTCTATCCTCAACCCAGCTGAAAAAACCCAACTACCCAGTGCTGATAGCAAGAGCTAGAACAGATTGTTTTGTAGTGAAGTCAACATTCCTCCTGGGAAGAAGCTGTAAAAAGATGCTTCTCCAAAACAACCATCCTGCAGACAGAAGAGCACGTACTCAGGGCATTCTTCTTGTGGTTTACCTTAAGAAAACAAGCACAGCAGGATGCAACACAGGGAAACACAACCATGCAGACTGAGCAACTAAGTAGTATCCAGTCTAAGGGGCATTTGAGTACTCCCCTTCAGATTTTATGCTAAACCTATAATTACTGCTCAATTTAACCATGTCTTCCAAACAAGGGCCCTTCACTCAAAAGCAGGTGGCTTTCCTGCAGCATTGATAACATTGGAAGAAAAGCATTCAAGGGCACAGCAGATTTTCAACTCCTTCCTCTGTCTGCTATAAAGTGAAGTGGTTCTGAAAAGCAGTGTACTGCAGAGATTACTCCAGCACAGCATGGAGATGGTTCAGTACCTATTCCTCAGTGTCCTGTTCCAGAGAAGCTGCTCCCAGATGTACAAGAGTCCAGGAGCAAACACCATGTCCATAAGCAGCATATCCACTGTTATGCAATAGTGGCTTATGGTGACAGGAGCTGAGCAGTGAACACCAGCCAGGAGGACCTCTTGCCAAGGCCTCCACATGAGGACAAGGACAGCAGAACACAACAACCCAGACAAGCATGTACTGATAAAAAAAAATTCCAAGGGAAAAGTTGTGTTGTACCAAAAATGGAGATTTTTATTTCTGTGAACCAAAAATGGCTTCCGAGCTTTCTCCAGACACAAAGGCTTTTAACTGATTCATTTCCCTGTTTTGGTCAGTTGCAATAGATAGCAGGCACTCTGAACAAAGATAAATATTTGAAGGAGTTAGGTCTTCCAGTAACAGGACTCTGCAACAGAAGGCAGAGAGAACAGGCCTGGGGATGGCATTTACTTATTATGGAAGGTCTCTTACATGGCCCAACATGTACAGAGTTCACCACTCTGAAGTGGTTAGAGTGAATTCACACCCAGCTACATAAATCTGCTCACCAATGTTTCTGTTTGAGCTCTGAACCTGCATTCCAGCAGCACAGCCTCACATCTTGATAGGTGGCTGCCCACAGTGCTTGAGAACAAGACAATTTCTAGGTTTTTCCCAAAAATTTCTCCTGGCGTTTTAATATTTAAAACAATTCCAGCATGTGATTGTAGATTAAGTTTAGTGGCTCTCAGGCAGTAGATTATCATTTTAGAGCACATACATAATCCAGTATGCAGGAATTTAGGAAAGCAGCAGCTGTATAAGCAGCTCACACAAAGCACATAAAAACTGTGCTATTTTTATTAGCAGGCATCAGCATTCAGGTCCTCAAAGATGTGAAGTGGAAGTTCAGCAACAGGCTTATTTCTGGAGCATTGCTTCATTTCATCTGAGGAGATTAACACTTTAACTCTTACATGGCCTTTGCGTGCACACTGGATACTGATGGTGAGAAAACAGTCTACAACTTGTCAATGGCAGAATATTGTAAGAACTTCTGCCTGCATGACAACAGGTAAGAGATTATTTTTCCCCTTTACAGAGCAGTTTGGAGGTATTTAAAGAATGCTTTACAAAATTAAACTTTGTTTGAGCCTTGTCCTTTATTTGATGCTAGGGAATGCAAGTTGAATTTCAAATAAAGGAAACTCAAAAGTCTGCAGGGTTCAACCCTCGACCCCAAATATGTAGAAAGCAGCTTTTTCTGCATCAGCTCAGCTAGATTGCTCAATGTGATGAGGACACAGCAAAAAAAATTGCAACAAAAAAAAAATTAAGCAAGTTATGGAGCTTCCACATTCCCCAAGTCTCAAAAAAGAAACAAATGGAGTAGAAGTGTTTGTTTGCTGCCCACAGTACCTGCGTGAAGCCAGAACTATTTAAAAGTACAGACTGGCCTCCTTAGCTAAACCACCTCCTTCACCATTTAAGAGGTTTTTATTTAGTCAAGTGCCCATCACACCCCTCCTCCCTCGCCAGTGACTACAAGAAGTATTTTAGTCAAAACAAGGCATGAAGATTTACAGCACTTAGAATCTTCCTTGCTGATAAGAGCTGGGGAACACAAGGCTGCTGCCAATGCCACAGCATCCAGCAAAAACTCAGACCCCCGAGGCTGCTTCCTCTGCAAGGTCAATGCTTCAACTTACCAACAGGGAGCTGCCATTCTCCTCTACCTCTCAGCATGTTCACTTGCCAAAGCTTCAGGGGTAACACTGTTCTTCTAGTTTATTATTCTCCTGGAAGTGTTCCTCCCAGAGTAAAACACCTAGGAGTTGACAGGGATCAAACACTGCTTGCCATTAGGGGAGAGAAAAGAACACTGAAAAGCTTGAAGACAGCTATTCTGACTACTCATCTCCTTGCATCTAAGAGAAAAGCAGTGACAGTGTAAAAGACTTTGGTACCAGGCAGCCTGCTCACCCAACATAGGTTGGTGTGCAAACAAAGGATAAGAAGGATCTAGGCTGGATCTTTGACAGTGTTTACTAACAGGCTTGACAGTCATTTGCCTCAATCTTTGAGGAGCTTGCCTTTACTGATGATAAAAAGTGTGCAGACAGCAAGGATAATTATTTTCAATACGGATGACACGTGCCACATCTCTACAGAAATAAAAATTCACACACTTTTTTAGAATAAACAGCCAAAAATGTCTGGCCTAGTACAGCAAGCACTGGCCAAATTTACCCTCGTGAATCAAAGAGCCAGCACTGCATTTCTACAGGAATAAGAGCAGATGAAGGACTTTCTGTACCCTTTTGAAAGGCAGGAAAAGGACACAGCTGCCACCAGCAGTTAGGCCCAAGTGCTCAAGGGCACCAATAGCTGTGCTGAATTGCAAGAGCTTCCATATAAGCAGCAGCAATTTGAATGGAAAATTAAAAAATTTGAATGGAAAAGGGTCTAATTATACTACTCCACTTGGTAAGCCAAAGTACAGAGCTGGACAGGGTCAGAGCAATGGAAAAAGAGGTAAGACAACATGAGCTCTAGGAAGACAGATTCTCTTGCTTCCCAATGTTTGGTAGATATGTAGAAAGTTTCTGGCAGTTCACAGAACTGTAATAACCAGTACTAACATCTACAAGTACAAGGTACCTGGCACACAGCCATCTCAGGCAGCTTTACAATTCAAAGTTGCTAAATTATTCATCCACCAACACTTGGCTTACTGAATGACAGTGCACTGAATTAAGACCAGAGGTGAGGATTGTGCCATAAAGGGAAAATAAAGTCCAAAAGTGTTTACTCTAAGAATTTTTAAACATCTTCATATGTAGCACAAACAAACAAAATTATTCTTTCTCCCCGCCAGCCTGTTTTTCATTGCAGTGCCCTCACCCCTTCCTCCCTTCAGCAGGAGCTGAACAAACCAGGTCTGAAAGTCAGCTCACAGCTATGAACATTCCTCTGCACAGAAGAATTGGCTTTATAACAGATTTGACAACAAACCCAGTCCTAAAGTAACAGAAGGGATTGCTGGGCTACTTATTTTGCTTTCATGGTAGAATCTGAAAAGAGCTGCTTAATCAGCTTTCCTAACACTCTGAATAATTAGCAAGTAATCAAAGCCTTGCAAGATTTTTCGGTGGAGTACTGCACAAGCTGTTTTCACATAGTTTTTTCTTAATTATCCTACAAACTGTTTCATGCATAATTGCAGGAATTTAAATACATTTGTCCCCCTGTAGTCTCCAGGTGACTTTCATGCCTAAAGACAAGATTTTTTTGATTTTTTAAAAAATTCTATATTGGAAAAAAAAGTCTGTGATAACATCACTAGAACAGTAAAAAGAAATAATCACATATACATCTTACATCTGTCTTTCCTGTAAACTCTTTCAATTCCCTACAGCAATTATATTCCCAACAGTCCTGTCTTCCTTAACAGAGATATAGAAGTAGGAGGACTGAACAGCTACCTATTGATACATTTTGTTCTGGTTTGTTTCAGCTGAGTTTGCTTCCTTTTGTCATGTAAGTCTTTCAGACAATATTTTGCCCATAACCAGGTATTGGAGATGACTGCTACAGTTTTCAGAGAAGCTGGCAAGCCTGAGCTCAGCTGATCTAGAGAAAGCAAACAAATCAAACTTGCACACGATCAACACAACACCAGGGGTCTGCAAGTAGCTCATCACTCCTGTAATTAATGCACAACAGATGCCTAAATACTGCTAGACATGTTTTGCATTTTCACTCTTTTGGGAATGCTTTGTTCTCCAACTGAAAGTCAATAATACGGCAGTGCTAGGAGCCTGTGCTCTGAGGACAGAGCTGAAATAGCAGGGAAATGGATGCTAAATTAGCTTACAATCCATTTCCAAAGACTAGCCTGATACTAATATGCCTTCAAGGCTGGTAACCGGCTTCATGCTTGTTCCTTCAGTGACTAGGGACATGTCAGACTGGAGTGCAACACTGGGATGGCAACTACCTGAAGTACTAAGTAACTCAAACCTCCTCAATGTATTTTTAAGGAAAGGAATTGCTTTGCAGTTAAGGCAATAGACATAATCAAGTATCATTTATGTTACCACTAGCCTGGAGTACATCACAGAACCCTCTCTAGATTCCAATTTCAACAGATAATGCTTTGTTTCCTCTAGAAGTTTACAGACCCCATGGCCTAACATCTTATACCTTATGTAATCAAGGCACCTAACACAGCACTGCTAAAAGCCTCTCATCTCCCCTGAAATGACTATCCTTAAGTCAGCTTGACTTTTGAGATCCAAAAGGAAAGTTCATGCAGCTGCACTCAGCACTTACTATATAATTGATGTACTTAGAGCTTCTAAATAGGACTTGCAAGTTTTCTAAGTGATTGCAGAAGAGAAATACTGTAATCAAAGTCCTTGTCCCTCCAAAGCCTCATGAAATTGTACTAAATGCTTGCTATTATTGGAGAATGTTCTTGGTGAAGCTAAGGGCAGCTGCACTGATTCTGGAGGTCTTGGAATGGAAGATCAGGGATCAGCCTGCTCAAATTCAAATTGACCTTGTGTCAGCTGTGTAAGTGTATTCAACAGGCTTAGAACTGGCCTCTATGTCATTACTTTATTAAACTAGTTAGGATGTGCTCTACCAGTAATAAATTTCATTAGTTTTCAATCAACTTGAAGTACTTCAGATAAGAGCAGGCACTTCAAAACTAATAGCCAACCCTGTGTTCATTATAAGGGCACTGACACACCAAGAAAATGTTTCCTTCCTGTGGGTCCCAACAGATTCTTTCTCTAATAAAAAGGAGTACAAGAACATGAACAAGTGCTAACTGCATCCATCCCTCCCCCATTTCCACAGACAGTGGGCTGTTGCTGCTGGTATAGTATAATATCAGCACACTATAATTCTATAAAGATGGACAGTGATGACTTTTTCTATGCATCTGTGGAAAACTCCACACAACAAGGCTTGGTCATAAATCCAGGTACCTGAGACAATAAAGAAATGCTTGATTTAGAAAAGATTTATTTTAGTAAGAGTATACCCTGACATTCATTTGAACCCAAGTCCATGAAACACATGAGGAAGAATGGATAAATGCAGCTCTTCTTCCAATAATACAGGTCAGCATGGAAAAAATATACCACTTACTCTTTGGTCAAAAGTGGGCAGGATTTGAGTAGAAAGCGAGCCAAAGCAGAGTCCTGGTAAATGAGTTCAGGAGGGGCAGTCGGGCTTTTTAAATTCAGGCAGCGAACAATAACATACAGAACAGCAGCAACTGCAGCTAGCTTCACCCCATCAAACACTGCTGGCAGCTCAGAGGTTTCCAATATTGCACTCATTTTCAGCCTGCAGATAAAAAACAACGTTAAAGCTTTTAGAAATATAGTGTTGGATATGAATATCAACTGTCATGTTAAATACACAAATTTATCAGTCAACACTGCCAGGAAATCCTAGCATACCAACTAAGACTAGCAACTTTTAAGCTGGAAGAAAATTTAGTTGGTATTGTTCTAAACACCCTGACCAACAGAAGAAAAACTGGATGATCAGCTGTGAAGGAGATTTATTCCTAATCAGTGCTGCCTTAGAATTGCACCAGTGTCTCAGGTATCAGCAGCCAGTCAATACATGCAGGATCCTGGCCAAAACTACCCAGGTCAAACAGAAGCTGGGTGAAAAGACAGGCTATAAAGGCACCTTGGCAGCTTTGGACTTGTGTTCCTTCACAGGTGTACAAGCCAGACTTGAAAAGGAGCACCTGAAAGAACTACTGTGTCAGCTCCTCAGCCTGAGTCTTGCAGTTCCATGAGAACACTGGTACTAAATCCTGCCTGCACTTAAGATGGTCACTTTATCTACTGGCATTTTCAGCATTTCTTTCTATTCACTGTGGATCTGCAGCTGAAGGACTAGATGAATATCTAATCTTTCAGAGGCTTCAGAGTAAAGGAACATAAGCAAAGAAGTATAAAAAAAAAATATATCCTTCCAGTTTGAAATCAAATTCTTATACTGATTCAGCTCATTTTGAACATACAGTTCAAACAGCTGGCTGCATTTATTATTGAAGGGAGAGGTTTTTCCCTGGGTCTTTCCTAAGTAATATGGGTAACCCAAGTAAGATAAGTGACAAGCAAAGTCTTACCAATTTCAATTTTCTTCAAGCTAGAAAAAGTTGCCAGTCCTTAGCAGACTTCTCACCGATCCACGTGCTGTGTGAGCAACCCTGTGCGGGGGGGGGGAAGCAAATTGATTTTTACTGATCAAGCTGCATTTCTCAGCTGGAAAGGATGAACACAAATTTATACAAAGGTCCCATCACAAACATGGCAAGCTATTTGTGTAGTCAGTCATAACCAACTCTGATCCATCTGCATCAGAAATTCATTGCCAGTGGACAGATTCCAGACTAGATCACTTGCCTACAGGGTATTAACTCGTCTGCAGTGTGCAAATGCAACTTCACTAGCAGAGAGACTTCATCTCTGCAAGACAGTGAGACATTGCACTCAGAAAACCTACCCAAATCTCTTCTTATTTAAAGGACTAGAATTAGCAGGATACTCTTCTAAACTCTTCAATGTCTACAATGTTACTGAAGTGTGAAGCCAGCCTGAAAGAAGTTTCTGCTACTTTTATTCTGGCTTAGCAAGGCAGCTCACTCCTACAGATGGAAGCTTGTAAACATTCTCTGCTTGTTCCCACACTTGCTTTTTGAGATGTTACAATATATCACACTTCAACACGGTGGGAGCCACAGGAGGCTCAGACACAGACACCTAATTAACACCACTGCACATGCAAGTTCTTGTTACAAGAATTTGATGATGCCAATAAAAGAGAAAGCTTTCAGCCTGTGACCATACAAGTGTAAGCAATACTTGCTGTTAGAGCTGCCTTCCCACAGGCACAACAAATCGATGGGGACTCGGAGCTTCCAGGAAAAGCTCCAGAACTGTCTGCTCTCTACCACAGCTGCTGCTTCCAAATGGAAAACACACTATCAGGGCAGAGCATACCAAAGCCTTACTCTTCTTTATAGCAGGAGTAAAGAGCCTCAGGAGTACTTTCTGTACTCAGTGTAGCTACACCAAAACCCCTTGGAAGAAAACACGTGTGACATCAGCTATTGACTAACAGCATGCTGGAAAGCTCCAAGTTTCTGCCACCACAACCATCTGCATAGCAGAACAGAATGAGGGAAGCAGAGACATTTAATCTTGGACAACTCTTCAGCTTTTGTTTTCCAATTCTGAGCTTCACAGTAGAAGTGAGAAGATGGGCCACAAAAAGCCATCTATTCTTCTGCTCAGAAGATTGCATGGGCATCATGAGAGGAGTTGAAGTACAATGTTCAGCTGCAGGATGTTATCTCACATCTTGACTTGGTAAGCTTTCACCAACACTATCAGTTCTGTAGGAGACAACAGGCAAACAACAGCAATGGCTTCACCAGGGAAGGTACAACTGGCTGAGAAGCAGACCAGGTTCCTGAACTCAAGGACAATCAGGTGCTCAAGCAAAACTCCCTCATATCAAACTCCCAGAAGTTCTGTTGACATCTTCCTGTAATTGTGTTATTCAGAAAATTAAGAGGCACTAATACCTGAGACCATCCTGACACCTGGATTTTAAGCTAGTTTGTTGTTTACAACTTTCACCTAAGTGAATGTAAAATAAAACTGAACACAATTAGTCATTAGGATTTTGTACTAGTGACTCAACATAATTAATCCAACTAAACCCTATCTCCCTGAGATGTTTTCTCCAATATAATCTTCAGATTACAAACACGTCACATCTTTTCTGATACTTTTATATTTCATGTTAGCCTGTCACTCCCTTAAAACAGCATGCAAGCTTGCCATTACCTTCAGAAAAATCAGCTGTTGGTAGGCAGGAGTATGCTTTGACACTTATGAACTAGTATTTTCCATTTTAGACAGTCTAAAACAGATTCACAGAACCTAGGCCACAAACATGTGCTAGAGGTTTATGTATTTGTCAAAATCTTTACCCAAAAGCTCAGATCAGCCTGTAGATGTAACACAAAGCTGGCACTGCTTCAACTGCACAGCTTCCTGCTTTTATGTGATTATTTAAGCAGTGGATCCAGCCCATGAAGACTCCATGCCCCATGGAGCTGTGTCACTTGAGGCACTTCTAAAGCCTGGTGTTTCTGAAGACCTAAACAGACCTGTCTCAGCCAGGGCAGATTTGCAAGGGCTGAGTCAAGGCACTCAACTCTAAAATTTTAAGGGTTTATCTTGCTAAAATGGATTTGAGCTTTGTCTCTAATCACCTAGGACAAATGTGTCCCTCTTTAACCAGCTGGGATGAGGTCACCTTGCTTCTGTTTTGTTAAACCCTTTTTGCATTGGCCCAATACACTTATCTATCTAAACAAAAAAGATAAATAACTACAGGGTTGAGCCAGACAAATTTTAATCTAGAATCTCCTCTAACTGGGTCACCATTAATCTAAATGGACAAACATTTGACTTTTTCTATATACAAAACATTGGATTCACTTCTGGAAGGCTAGGCAAAATTACCAAAAAGCATACCACTGGAAGCAATCAAGCCTTTCCATCCATCAAAGCATTTGAGATCCACATTGAGGAACCCAAAGAAGTAGAAGCTCTTGGCCCCAAGGATGTTATTTTGAAGCATCTTCATGGCACAATTTAATTTTTTTTAATCACTTACAGGCATGACAGCCCCAAAGACCTGCAGGCCTCTAAAGCAATGTTGTTAAATCCCAATTTTAACTGAGGGATAAGTTAAAAATTAATCACAGGAAAGCAAGTGCTGGATTTGTGGTCTTTTAATTTGCCCTTTCATCACAAAAAAGCTGAAAATCATGTTACAGGAAACATTTCAGCATTGCTGTTAACAGAGTGCACTTCATCTGTACAAGTATAATGAGAAAAAAATCCTAAGTCTCACCCTTTCCAGATAGAAACAGATAAAAGTACAACAAAAGCCAGTAGAGCTACAGCAAATTCTTTATGTAGCCCTTCAAGAACACCGGGTTCTTGGAAAAGCCATCATCAAAATTTTTACTTGTACAGTAAGTGAATTCACAACTATCAACAAATCCAAGACCTGTACACACTTCAGTTTCAGGTTTCCTATGGAGAGGAAACTTCCAGAGACAGGAGTCACTGTGACTCAACAGGGCACGCACAGGATTTGGTAGCTACCAAGCTTTACAGCTCCTCCACCCACAGAAACAGTCTGACTCTTCATACTGGAAAGCCAATTTTAAAAAAGCAAAGATATTAAAGGAAGCCATTCCCACAGGATCCTCCCCCCTCAGGCCTTTTAACAAGCCATTGAAAGCCTGGCAGACTCATTTATTTCACTGAAGCATTAGAAGTGCTTTGGGCTAATACAAGGATGCAGCTTTATGGAACACAAAGAGCAAAGGCTTCTTTGAAACGGGCTCCACTAACGAGATGTGCAATTCTCCATTACATGGACTGAAGAATCTTGAAGGAATGCCATTTCCAGGAAGGGCAGCTTGGTACAAAAGCCTCGTGGATGCCTCCCCACCCCTCAGCATTTTGGCTCACTGATGCTCTCAGAGCTCAGCTGGATGCCACAACACTGGAAACATTCCTGGCCAACAGTGAGAGTCTTTAACCTGTCCCATTCAGTGACAGCTTACCTAGCAGAGCAATACTCTTACCCACTAGGCCTCAGAAGAGCCAAGGAGGCCACTTCTGACAGATTTAAGCAGGCAGACTTTGTTAACTAACATATCAGACATTTCTTGGACTGGTTTCATATATTTCAGTGCCTATTTGGGAATAAAACTCTGAAAACAAGTATATCAGACAAGAGGAAAGCAAACCCACCCTACTTTAAAGAGTTGTGCCTAAGCAGATTGGGATCAGAAATAAGGTGGGTTTTTTTCCCACCTTTTTAAGGAGGAAGGCTGAAGTTAGTTCTTTATGGGATGTTTCCAGGAAATTAATCATCTTTAATATCAGCCAAAGCTAATGACTTTTCTGAAAGATACACTGCAAAACCAGAAGGTACAGGCTTGTCACCTCCAGGTAAGACATTTAGAACCACATTATGGGGAAAGGAACTTCTTTAAGGAAAGGGTAAAAAGTAGAGCACTGCATAGTTTTTTAAACAAAGACAAGTTTTATGCCAACATATTACTCAAATGTCACTCCAGGAAGTGCACGGCAGTGTCACACTGCTGAGCTTTCAGTAGTTTAAATGCAGAGGATGATGGTTAGAGACCATCCAGATGAAGATGAATCCACTTGAGAAAGGTTCTGAAGCACGTGTCCTGATGGGAAAGGCTGCCAGACTAGGCACTGGAGGACAAGCTACACAAGTACAGAACCTGTGTAAGAGGACTCGCAAAGAAAGCCTCAAACTTTATTGCACAGTTCTATATCCTTTTACCCAGCACCTGTATAAAAAATGCCTTTGTTTTTTTAATACTGATGTTATAAGTGTTAAGTCTAACCTGCTTTGTTCCCTGAAAATTACAGACACAGGTATTTTAGGGCCACACCAATACTATGCCTCATCAGCTTATGCACAAAAACCAAGTCATAATACCACTTATCTTGAGACTGGCACCTACCCAGCCCAAGCTCACCCAGTGCAGAACCTCCCATTACCTTCAGTGTGGCTCAGAGAACACGTCAGAAGCAAATGCTGAGGTCTTGATGCATCACTCAGTACTTCTGGCCGTTTAAAAGAGCCAGCTAAGTCTCAGACCTCAAAGCACAGAGGGTATAATTAAGAATTAGCTGAGCACTTAAGGCACTTAAGTTTAGGGTTAGATGCAGCCACGAGACAAAGTGCAGTCCTCAGGAGTTTGGCAAAGCCCACCACAGGTTTGTTGTCCAACATGTGACAGATTTTATCTCCAAATAAAGAGGGCACACTGACATGCCCCATCACAAGGATGCTTAAAAGAACACTATTTGGACAGCCTATTGAAGTCCTCAGTGCAAATCCCTCCCTGTGCCAGGGCCATACCAGGCCAGGATTTGGCTGGTTGGCAAGTACAGAAACCAACAACTATTGTTTACACCCTGCTCTAAAAAAAAATTCTTGGCTGGTGCCTTCACTGGAACTTGACCTTTTCATCAGTTACAAACTTGGCTCACACTAGATTTAGAGGTACTGTGAGGTTACAAGGACAAAGTTCATAGCACAAGGAACCATCAGCACAGTCAGAAAGCCAAGTGCCTCGAACTAGAGCTTTTACCTTGCCCTTGAGGAATTCTACACCTTCATAGCAGAAATCAAACATCTCAGAGAGCTGGGTGTACAGCCCAAGGCAGGTTGCTTAAAAAAGCACCCAAGAATTAATCTATAGCCAACAGGGCCAAAGGCTCTTCAGCACTCTCACTTATCCAAGAATGCTAATTTACAGTCAAATGAGCCTTGTTTTTGACTTCCTTCTAACTACAGGAACTGCCTTTGTTTCCCCACAATATCATCTTAACTAATCAGAAATAGTTCCATTTCAGGACAGGCAGCTTTTATACATTAGCTGAGGTTGCTATGTAGAGTCCTTGTTACATCACCTTATCCTGGTTCCTGTTTTTGTCAAATGGACTGAAAACCTCTGCATTGGCTTTCATTGCACACACCTCATGAACATGATTAAACCAAGACAGGATCAGACGCTGACTTCACAGAAATCAATTAATTGCAGTAGTCAAGTAATTATGTTTGCTGAAATAACATGAGCCTTTCCTTTAAGATAAGGTGCAGAGACTTGGGACTGTCTCCCCATCCACTACCTTATGTAACTACAGGTCCTTGTAGAAGAGGTCAAGATAACTTTTAGGTACAGAGAGAAATGTCGGGTAACACCTTTCTACAGTCTTACAGCATTAGCAGGTGTCCCTTGCCTACCACATAACTGTGCCAGGGAGCAGCATTAAGCTCCAGGGAAGAAACGGAGTACACAGACTGTAGAGAACCCAACAAACCACGCTCAGTAGTTGAGGGAATGCTGCTGGAATCAAGCCACACTGAGCTAAGTAAGCTAATAAAAACTGCATTATAGACCAACCCTCCTCAAGGAAGTCTGCTCTATTCCTTCATTATATTTTGAAGCATCACATTGTTAAAGCCTCATTTATCCTCTGACTGCAACCCCTCCATTCCCACACTGCCACAGGGCTCAGCTGAACATACTGGAGGAACAGCTCAAGGTCCAAACACACCACATTTGTTTGCTCAGCTAGAGGGCTGAATAAGTGGGGAACACGCTCCACACACAGCAGGGAGAACCCACCTATAACAAAGCACAACAGAGGTAAGAGAACTTCATTTGAGAACGGTCCAGTTCAAGCAGCTTGAAGACAGCTATATGAAAAGCTGAGGTGCTGTTTCACTGAGGTCTTTAAACACCTTGCTTGCTTTGTTCCCCTGATGAGCAGCTCCTCTCCACAGGGGAGCAGAAGATTTGCAGAGTCATTCTCTCACAGCCTGCCCATGACAGATAGAAGGTTCGCACTAGAGGAATAACGTCATTTCACACAAGTAACATTGAAAATGAGGCAAAAACCTTTCAGGACAGAACAACTACACAGCTACCACCACTGCTGAATACTCAGGTTCTCCCAAACTGCAACTAAAAGAAAGGTTTTGGAGCACTACAGCAGCCACCAGCAATTCAATGTGCAATGAACTACACTGTCCTCTCTTCCACTGAATCAGTGTGACAGGCTAGGAGTATTACAGGCTCATGTTTTAGGACACTTTGTCCTTACCTCTTACAAGGAGGTTCACTGTAAATGACTCTGCATGTGCTTATTTCACTTAGTACAACCCTTCGTATTCACATATGCTCAACCAACACTTCACAGAACTCGGTGTTCCAGATAAAGGAGAGCCAGGCTTGAACCCCCTCTGCACAAGCTTTTTGGAACCTGCAGCTCTATACAAAAGTATCTTTGAGGATGCTTTGAGGTAAGTTTAGAAGCAGGACAAGCTACTCAACAGTGAGCCTCTTAGCAGCAGTCACTTGTCCCTTCCTATGAGGAGCCTGTACTATACTTTTTGAGTACTCAATGCCCTGAATAGGGCTGTAGCTCAGTTACCTACAAATAAGACATGAGACATTTCAGAAAAGTTCGGTGTTTCCAGGAGCTCAACCCATATTAACAGAGGAAGTTGTCAATGTCATTTGTTTTAGTCAGACTGAACCCATGATAAGGAGAAATTAAAGCAGAGAGTAATAGGCAACAGCACTTGGTCAGTCTAGAGATACAGATAAAACTCTGTTCTCTGCCAAGTCTGGCACTGCCTTCCACTGCCACTACCTTTAAGAGCTCAGGCTCAATGACATTTCAAGCACCTGGTTTGTACTGAACTGCTTTGCAAAGCATTTTCAATTACTGCTGCCTGATACTGGCAGAGTAAGGCTGGCAGTCAGAGACAATCTTTATTATTAAGTCAACTGAGGGAGCTGCAGGAAAGATAAGCCCTTAAGTGTAAAAGCCTTCCTAGAGCCAGAAAAGGCTAAGACAGCTGCCCCACAGGGTACCATCACTGCCACCCATATATGCTGGGCAAGTGGAGCTTTGCTTCTCCACAAGAAGGACAGTGTGCCCTTGCACACTGAAATGAAATCAACTGAAATTCAATCAATCAGCCGAGTTTGATCAGATGTTTAACTGCATATTAGCTTAAACTTTGCAAGGTATATAGGCAGAAGAAGGGTAAATACTTGCACAGAAGATCAATTGAACTATAGCACTTTAAGAACAGCAATTCAGAGCTGTAACACATTACGAAACACACTCTTCCAGAAAACTCAGAAGAAGATGAAGACTCTAAAGTACTAACAAATCACGATTGTTTAGGCTTTGGCTGAAAAGTCCAAGTGACTAATTTCAGGCTGGTCTTTGCACCTTTCAGTAGGAATTACAAGCAGCCAAGAACACAGCACTTACACTCCTATGAGAGACTGAAAAATCCTGTTCTTGGTTAGTTTAATCCAAATTTTGGTACTGCCAGAGCTGGCAGTGTGAAAGCCTGGATGAAGAGGCGAGAGTTGTGGATGAAGAAAGGTTAACAGGACAATGTAAATCCAGTAGCACCCAGGCATTTCACTGCTCTAACCATTTCCTATCCTACACCAAATCCCATCTGGAGTATGGCTGGAACTTAGAAAACATCTTCATATGCCTGTGTCAAGATCAAAGTGTGTTATTTTGCCATCTTTCCTTCCCAGTGCCACATCCCAGAAAAACTCTTTCAATGTGTTAATATGAGTTTTCACATGACAAGTTTAATAAAGCAGCTTTATGAAACACTAAGAGTTTAAGCTGTTATTCACTCTCTGAATAGAGAAATGCAGCTTTTACAGGAAGAATAAGAACAAGATAATTTTTAAGTTTCTGAAGAAACAGTTCTGCAAGATAGGTGTTATCCACAATCTCCACATCTTTTACACACCTAAAAAAGACAGTCTGGCACAATCTTAGGTTGGCCTCATCTTTTGTGCAGCTAATTCACTCAGTAACACAGAAGACCTCCCATGCAAAAGCAACTATTCTTAAGAGTAAGACAGGAGAATGGAAGAACTCAAACATTAGCTTTTATTTCTCTTCTCATATTCTTCCTGTTCTTACTCTTGACTTTGATCACAAAATAAGTGATGTCTAGAATAAGAAGAATGGCTGCATGTCCACTGATCTGAGACTAGAGAAGCTATTGAAACTTCTTTTGTGATATGAGAACTAACCTCAGAGAGAAGGTGACTCATAAAAGATAAGACAGCAACCCAAGACTACTCATCAATAGCAAAACTCCCTGCACAGGAAATACACATTATCAAAGTCTAAAAACAAGATATCACAAATGCAAGCAACTGAACTGAGTGCTCTGTGGACACCACATCAACAGGGACTAGAACATGTCAACCTAAGCAATATTATGAACATGGCTGAGCATGATAATAATTGATAAATGAGGCATGTAAGATGAACACACTGTACCAGTTAGCTGACTAAGAAGACAGGAACATTTGTTACAGAAAGACGCACCAGTGCTGTGAAAGCCAAAAAGCAATCTAAGGGGCTGACAGGAATCTTTATACTTGCCAGACCAGTGACAATTGTTCATCAACAATAAGAGGAAGCTGCTATGAATTCTCTAAGGGAACCTACACGAGACTGAAAGTAGAGTGCAATCCCTCCAGCACATCTGCATGAATAAAGCTGCTCCTGACATACCTCTGCAAACAACTTAGCATCAGGTGAGAGATCTCAGCAGCTGTAACTCATCAATTGTGACAGATACATCGACATTTCTGTGCTGGAGGAGATTCACATGTTCCACCTGAAGGTGCAGGATGGGGCAGAGTCCCATCACACAGGGTAAAAAGCAGGTACACAGCAAGCAACAAAAGGGAGTCTGAAGCTGATGCAAGATGCTCGCAACAGGGTCAGGACCTTGGAGCGTGAGCACCAGGGAAGAGCCTCGCTTAGCGGAAGCAGTATGACCTGACAGGGGCACAATCCCCCCGGCTCTCATTCACGCAAGGAGCCTTCTCTGCTCCGCACCCAGCTCCCGATCGCACCCCAGCTCGGCCTTCCCTCCCTGCGAGCACAGGGATGGGATGCGCTGCTCCCACCGCAGCTCCTGCCCGGCACAGCCGCGCACCCCCGGGCAGCGAAGGTGGAAGCTGGCACCGCACCGCCACTTCCCAGAGCTTCCAGCGCCGGGGAGAACCGCGAGGAGACCGGACACTGACGGCCACCGCCCCACCGAGGGACATCCCCATCTCCCCCCGGGCAATAACACGCGGGGCCGGGCGTGCAGACAGTGCACGGCAGGACGGCGGCTGGGCAGGGACAGACCCGGCCGCGGGGCAGCCCCCCAGGGCTGCCGAGAGGAACGGGAAGGAGGCTCGGCCGTCCCCGAGCCCTGCGGGAAGGCGCTCCCACCTCACCTGCAGCCCCGGCCGGGCGCGAAGGCCCCGCCAGCTCCCGCCGCCGCTCCCGCCCGTCTGCCCCGGGCCCGCCGCCCGCTGCCCTTTAGCGGCCGCCCTCGCCCTCCCATTGGCCGCCGCCGCGCCGCTTCCGCCCAGGCCCGCGCGTCGATTGGTCAGAGGGCTCGCCGGGGACGGGCGCTCCATCACTGAGGCGCGGGTGCCATTGGCCGGAGGGGGAGCGGGGCCGGGACACCGCGGGCCGAATGGCTCGCGTGCCTGTCCGTCAGGCGGAGGGCGCTGATTGGCGGCGGCGGGCGGGGGGCGGGGCTCTCGGCGCCGGCGGGGACAGCGGCGCCGCGGCCATGACAGAGCGGGGCCTGGGGCACGGCGGGCTGCGAGGCCTGGGGGAGCCTCAGCCGCATTTCAGTCCGCCGCTTCCTGCCGCCACAGTCACCGCCCGTGGCGTGGGGGACGCAGCCTGGGGAGCAGCTCCAGCTGAAGGACACGATTGCTCCTCAGTGCCGTGGAGCTCGGTGGTCTTGGGGACTAAAAATCCCTCCAGGCTGCCGATGAGCCGTGTGCTGTACCGGGTGCTGGTTATATAATACTGCATCTTTTAGAAACCGGATCTTCGAGCCTTAGAAATGGTGGCTGGGCCCTCAACGCGCTGGGTTTGTTCAGGGTGGGCCCAGAGGGCAGCTCTGGGTGCCAAACGCTGGGAGCAGCCTTGGGCTGTGCCAGCAGCAGTGCAGGGCCTGCCCCGGTCCCTCAGAGTCCTCAGCATTGTCCCACCAAGCGGCGTGTGTGACTGGGACAGCGAAATCCACTCCGAGGTAGATGGATCTGCCCCATCTGAAAGGCACTAGGAGGAAAATAAATGATAAGATAAAAAACTGTCCACGATGCAATGTTTATAAACCTACTTTTTTTGTATTCTTCCAAAAGAGCCCCATGTTACGTTGCTGGTAACATCAGCCATTCTGAGCTGTGTTAATGGTTGCTTTATATAACTGGATGGAAAAATCCTTCCTCTCATTTCAGATATTTTAAATGTTTCCTCTGTTTACTGGGTGTTGGAGCTTCCTACGTGGAGAAAGCTCTCAAGGAGCAAGTCACATTTTCCAGGGCGCTGTGTACGTGGAGAGATGAGTAACTGCTGTAGCCTGAGTCACAGGGAAGGAGGGAGCTCTGGGTAAGGGCAGAGAGGGAAATTCTGGAATGAAGGTGGCAGAACAAACAGCATCCTCCTCTCTCCACACTTGCTACAGGTGTGATCCCACACCACTCAGTCAAACAGAGTTGTATTCCTTATCTTTTAATTAACCTTGTGAAAATACCCAGGGTTTATGGTTGCTAAATTTGTCAGTGGCTCAGCTGGGCTGAGGTTTGGTGTGTCTCAAGGCAGTGAGTTATGCTTGTGATCAAGTTAACAGATAGGCTCGGCAGATAAACATCCGGTATCAGACTCAGCTTTAAGTATTTGAGGAATGTGTTTGAGGTTGATTGCAGAAAATTGCAGTCCAATTGATTCCAGGTGTACCTTAGCTCTTTCACCATCTGATCCAGGCAGGAAAAAACAGATCCGGGCAGGAAAATATGCCTCAAACCGTAGTTGAGCCTCCAGGCAAGGCTTTTATTTTAAGTCCTTGAGACTGTTGGAGATTTCTCCGACCTGAGAGAAGCTCAGCTATTAGGAGAGCATTGTTACAGACCTGTCACAGAACAAAGCAAACCAAACTTGCTGCTCACTTCTTGCTGAGGAGAGATGAACACTGAAGAGGTAGCAGCATAAATTTACAGGTGGCTGTGGCAGTGGGAGCCAAAATCCTGAGCTGTGTTTATTGCAAGGAGCGAAGTGATGGAAAAGGTGCTGTGTCTCCAGAGACAGAGGGAAGAACCACTGCAAATCATCGGTGTTTTACTCTGGGCAGTGTTGAGGGGTTCCAGCTGCACCTTGTAGCGTGGGAGCAGGGATGTCTGGGAGGAAGCAAGCACATTTGGGAATGCAAACCCGACTTTGGGCTGGTGAGCTGTGGCTTGTGAAGGAAGCTGCCCTCCCTGTGAGCGTGTGGGGAGTTGCTCTGGCCGATGTGCTGGTGGGCTCTGCAGAGTTGCTGCTGCAGCAGCCGCGGGTGCCCGTGCCGCGGGTGGAGCGCTCTGGCCCAGAGCCAGGAGCAAGGCTGTGGCACTCACAGTAAACAGGTCATACTCAGAAAATGCCATCTGAGCAGGAGCCTGAGCCATCCCCAAAGGAAGAGTGCTGGAAAGAGCTGAGCTTCATTTCCAGCCTTCTAGGGAGGGATTTAGCTGCTTCAGCCCAGCAGATATTTCTGCCTGCTGGTATTGCTGTGAGGTGGGATGGGAGTGTCCAGGAACACTCTAATGCTTTGGAGACAGGAGGATCCCTCTCTGAGCAGTGTGGCTACTGCAAAAGTGGACAAATGTACATGCTGGATACTGCAAGCACAGGAAGAATGCAGCTTTGCCTTGTGCTTTGGGCAGGCAATTACCTCTATACAGAGAGGCCAAAAAAAGACTAATTAAAATCCCACCTTTTTAAATGCAGCAATTGGAAAGGTACCAGGCAGAGAGAACTCCACGTGCTGCTGAACCAACCTGAGACTCCCCCATGCAGCACCGTGGTGACAATCACCTTTTGTTCTTCATATCCCTCTCTCTTTTGGCTGTTGCTGCCACAACTCTGAACTCTTTTTCTGCTTCATTTCCCCCAGCCCAGCTTTTCTCCTGCTCAGCAAACATGCTGTGTGCTGAAGGACTCCTGCAGACTTTGCACCCCTGAGGAAACCTTTTTGCCAGAGGAAACATCAGGGTGTTCATCTATGGCAGTGTGTAGCAGGAGCAAGAAGGAAAACACCTCTTAGGCAGGGTTTGATTGCCAGCTGAAAATAAGCAAAGTGCCTGTCAGTGACATGTGAGCACAAAAAAGCTTTGCAGATGGAAATAAAGGCAATGCTTTTTCCTCCTCTTCTGCTCTGCCTTCCCTGCAGTGCCAGTGAGGCTTTGGCTTGTGGGCTGCGGAGCCATGCTGTTCCCGAGCCTGTTGGATCTGGAGGCACAGTGCTCTTTGGACTCTTAGATATTTTCTGAAAATGGTGCCTAAAAGAGTAATGGGCACTTTGCAGAGCTCTAAATAGACCAGCCTCTGTCCTGAGGAGCTGGCAACGTACGGAGGCAAGTGCCAGGGATGGGAGAACGGCTGCATCATACAAACCAGCTGGGGAGGTGGCACGTGGCCCACCTGATCAGTATTTTTCCATCACATTCTCATTCAGTTGCTCCTTGCCAACTTCCAGCTCTGTCACACTCCTCAAAAGCTTGTGCTCTGGGTTTATTTAGCATGCTATTTATTTCCTAATTATAGAACTGAAGTGACTGACCTCAGCCCTTCTGGGTACTGCTCTCCACCTTTTTGCCCCCTCTAAAACATAGACTCTGGTCTCCTCTAATGGCTGAAGGCCATTGCTAGAAACTTTATGACTCATTTTTTTTGTTTTTCTCCCAAGCCCAAGAGGGCTCAGCCTGCTTGTACAGAGAGCATCACTGATCATTTCAGAGCAGATGGGCTATTGCATTCCCAAATTCTTTAGGCCAAAAGAGAAATGCCACTGAGCTGAACACTTTACCAGGCTGTGTTCTGCTGCTTCTGTCCACAATTTCCCAGCAGCCAGCTCACTGCTTTTATCCCACATCCAGCCACAGCTGCTGCCCAGAGGAAGAGGTTTTGAAAACCACTCCCTGGCATCAGCAGTGCTGCTGGTCCTGCTTTTGGTTGCTCCATGTGCTCCATGGCACTTGGACCCTGCCTGGCTTCACAAAAAATCTCAGTGGTCTGGGAGAAGGACCCATCTCTATCTCCCTGAAAGGAACCTGTGCCACAACACTACTGAATTTTCCAGGAGTATGGTTAGGTGAAATTCCTACCTTCAGGACACCTTCTGCACCAAAAGCTGCCAGGCTGAGCAGACCTGTTCCCTGCAGCCACCTCTAATGCCACCTCTTGTTCAGTTAGAGCTGTTTCTGCCCCTTTCACACATTTTGGTAACTTAAGATACAGCTGCAGGAGCCAGGCAGTGCTTTGGTGTGGCACCTGTCCCTAAAGCCACCTGCAGAAGCAGAGGGGTTCTGTGCAGGGAAGGTGGCATCAGAGCAGCAGGTGTCTGGCAGGCAGTGAGAGCAGGGAGAGGAGGTGTCTCTGAGGAAAGCAGGGTGGATTCAACAAATGGATGTACTAGAGCCAGAAGGATGTATGAGCTTCTCCTGGAGAGTTTCCAAGATGTCTTGCTGAATAAAGGAAACCGCTGGTCTTCTGTTTAATCCCAAATGTCTGTCTGACATTTGCCACTATAGTGTGTTCCTGAGGTTGGAGTCTGGAAAGACTGTGACTGTCCTGCCTCAGAAAGCTGGCAAAAGAGTCTGCTAAGGCCACATTTTTTTTTTTCCAGTGGCTACTTGCAAAATGCTTTCTGTGGAAAAGTTTCCATAGAAGTAGTGGTGCCTGAGGAAAATGCAGGGTTGTAATCCTGCAAACTGAAATGCTCAGTGAACTGAACAATGGGATTACCAGCCCCTTGTGAAAATCCAAATTTTAGTATTGCCTGAGGAATGGGGAAGGGCCTTTTCCTAGAGAGCAATATTCATGGAAATAAATTGAGTGGAGGCGGAAGATTGATTTTGTGCCAAAATAGTGGGAATTGGGATAGATCTGGGAGGAAGGGAGGGAGGGAGAACACAACAGTGTTTGAATGATGGTGAGTACAAAAGAAATGGTTACAGTTGTGATTTGGGAGAATGAGTGATGGTGTTTGGGAGCAGAGGGCCAGAGCTCTGTTTCCTGAAGGTGTAGAAGGAAAGCAGGGGTGAGAGGAAACAGGCTTGATGCTGGTGCAGGGAGGAGGGTTGTGGGTGAGGCTGGTGGGGTCCACAGGAGCATGGTTTGGCAAGGTGGGTAGGAGAGCAGGAAGCTGGAAAGCACAGTGGGATGGCTGGGATGAAAGGCTAATCCAGAGCATCTCCATCTGCCTGATGACTTCCTGGAGATGCACTGGCAGTCACAGCCAAGCAGTGAAGGTCTGCCACCACGGCCAGGGGTGAACTGACCACCCTTTTCCATGCGCAGGCACCTGGAAGGCTGCAGATCAGTGTCCCAAGAAAACAAAGCAGCTGCAGAGCTACTGCACTCCATTCCTCTGGCTGATCTTACCTGCCTTTGCAGGAGCAGCACTTCCCTTTCTACCATCTCTGAGTTAATGTATTGCATGGGCTGGAGGAAATAAACAGTGCTGCTGATGCTGTAATGACCCCATTTCCAGGCTGACCTCCACCTTGGCTCATTGTGGGCTCCACCTTGCAAAACTGATGTCTCAATTTTTGGGAAATGACGTCTGATTTGCCACATGTCTCCTCAGAGCAGACCAGCTTTAAGATCCTGACCTCCAGAGTTCCCATGAAATCCATCCTGGGATTTGGCAGTGATGCTGCAGGAGGATTTTGCCGGAGTTACGCCGGGCTGGACATGCAGGGAGCAGGGCTGGATGTGTGGGGAGTGTGGCAGGACAGAAGGATGCGTGGCTGAGTGATGATGGTGAAGGTCCTTCCTTCCTTGCAGCTGAGGAAAGAGCTACAGCCCTGGTGGAGGCTAGAGGGTGCTGTGCTGCAGGGAATGGGTGTCCTCCTCCTTCCCTGCTCAGCATCCCTTCAGAGCCAGGTAGAAATTTGCAGGAAATGCTGCCTCTGAGCTGACATGAAGACTAAGGTGCTGGCTGGAGTTACAAACAACCTCCAGGGCTTTTTTTCAGACCAGAATAGTTCATTGGTTCATTATTTTGCACCCAGAAGGTGACATACAGAAAGGAAGGGTGGCTTTTCTCAGATGGGTGTAAAAGCAAAAAGTGGGTAAAAGAACTGAGAAAATGAGGAACAGATCAGAAGATAAGGAAGCTGAGTGGAATAAAAGCAGAGAATAGAAGGGTGAAGAAAGAAAATAAAAGGATAAAGAAAGAAAATAGAAGATGAAACCAATGAAGAGGATCACATCCACTGCTGTGTCTAATTAAGGGCTTCAGATCTGCTGAATGATGAAAGGGAGATTTACTTGGGAGAAAAATAAAGGAGCACTTCTTGCTTGCGGCAGCTGAGGCCGCAAAGCCCCTGGCTGATGGGTCAGGATCAGCTCCTGTTTACCCAGCTGAGGTGTGGCTAATCCTGAGCACCACAAAGAGCAGAGCTGAGGAGTGAGAAGAGGCCGGGGGGGAGATGGGAGACAGGGCCATGTTTGTACAGCAGCTGACAGGCAGCTGCAAGCCCAGGCAAAAACACAACATGCTCCTGAACAAGCAGCTCTGTGAGCCGAGGGCTGCTCCCTGGAAAGGCTGCCAGGAACCACAGGCAGCAGGAGCAAACGTGCCTCCTGCGTGGGGCTGCACGTGCTCTGCAAAACACAGCCCTGCCGCCCGGCCTGTGGCTGGGGGTCACTGTCCTCACAGCTGGCAGAGCTGCTCTCCCTGCCTGCAGCAGGCAGGGCAGATGTGCAGGCGTAGCTGGAGCAGGAGGAAGCACAGGTACATATGTTCTTATGTTCTCAGGTCTTGCCGAAAACAACCGACCAAAAGTGAGAAGATGCAGGCAGACAACAAAGGAGGAAGACTGCAAATAAGTCCTGTTCACAGCTAAAGGGACGGCACCTCCCTCTGGGAGGGTCTTGGGAAGGTTCTGGGGTTCTTTCAGGTGAATGGTGTGTACAGCACCATTGTCAAGAAGCCAGCCCTGCTCACAGAAGTGAACCACATCAGATCTTGATGCAGGTGACCTCCATTCTGTTTTCTACATCAGTCCTGAGGTGGGTTAGCAAGGAATGGAACAGAGCTTCCTAAATTGGACACAGATTAACACACAAGCCCCTAATAACTGTTCTGGCCCCACCACACGTGCTGAGGGAGGTGCTGGGGCTGCATCCACAGGTCCCTGAGGGACATCTTAAAGAGATACAAACAAATCTGGCCCAGACCATGGACCAAATGGAATGCTATGGTAAGCTGCAAAGCCCTGTTAGGAGCTGAGGGGCTGTTGAACCCACATGTTTTCACTCTGTGTCTGCTCTGATGTCTGCAGCAAGAGTCACTGGTTTTACTGCTGGGGGTCTCAGGGTAGCAGCCCATTGCCAGCTGGGGACATGTAGAGGGACTCAGCACTGGAGTTGCAGCTGCTTAACTCTCCAAGAGCAGTGGAAGAATGCAGAATAGGTGGGATCTACTATTACTAACTAATCTGTGGGGCAGAACAAGGAGGTGAGAGGGAAAAGTGAAATGTGAAAATGCCTCGAGGGGGAGTTGATGGCAGAAGGCAAATGGGTTCATGCTCTAATAAAGGCTCTGTTGGAGGCTGGACAAGTAGTTGATGTGATGGGAGATCCCACTGAGAAGGAGGGGTGATTGCAGAGGACATATGGAGTATTACTAACTGAATGCCTATTGTAAAACCATGTTGGTATAAACCTCCTGGCAGAGAGGGAGAAACACTTGGGAGTCTTTAAAAGGGTCACACAACTAAGTGCTAGCAAATATCACTTGGAGGAAATTCGTGAAGCAGGTAGGGGAGATGGGTGGATACCCCTGCCCATCAGCCCACTCTTGTTTCTTTGTAGAGAGCTCTTCACCACTCCAAACAGTGTGTATGGGAACTGCATGGAGACATCTGTGGCTGTGCAGAGCTATCAGCTGGCTCCTTGCCTGGAAGTTGTTGTTGCTGCTGAGAAAGGAGGTATCACAGCCCCAGGCAGAGTGCTCAGAGAGGACACAGCTGCCTGGCCATCCCGTGGCATCCCCTGCTCCAGCCTCGTGTCCCCTTGGGTGCGTGCTGCCCCTGGGACTGGCTACGTGCACTTCTCCATGACAGGGCTGGACACCCTGACCAGGCAAGAGCCCGGTGAGACCGTGGCGATGGCTCTGACAGATGGGTTTCATTGGGGACACATGTCTGCCTTGGAGCTTGTTTTTATTTCCTTTTGAGAGAAGGAGGAGCCATGGGAGAGGAGTAACTGAGTGGCTGAGCCGGCTCTCCTGGACACAGAGTGTGGTGCCAAACGAGCTCTTGCTGCGGTTTCCGCTGCGGCTCTGGAGGCTGCAGCCCAAGGGGCAGGAAGTGGTTGAGAAGGAGCTTCAACTGGTGTGCCAGCAGTGCAGGATCGATCCTGGATGGGAGAGAGACAGAATCATAAAGGGAAGGCTCTGATGGGTCACGGGATGAGGGAGATGTTTGGATCTTTGCCAGCATAGGAGCTCCTGCAGCAGCTCCAGCGGAAGGCACTGGTCACCAGGAACTTCCTTCCAGTGCAGAGGTCCTATGGTAGCCAACATCCTGCATCAATGGTCACCAGCCTCTCCACCTAGGGGCACAAGTGGCTCCAGGTGGCCTCCAAGAGCTGCTTTGGCCTGGGGGAACCAAGGGAATAAGTAGCTGCTTTTGAGATGTGGTCACCCTGGATTCCCTCACAGGGTCAGGCGCGTGTGTGAAAGGAAGGTGTGCAGGGACTGGTACTTTCCTGCTGCATCAGCCATGGTTGTGGTTACTGAAGTCTGTTTTAGAAGGCCACAAATATGCTTCTCTCCAGGAAGAAGTGAATCCTAGAGCTGTGGCAGTTCTCCCCTTGTCTGTCAGGTTCTGGGGGAATCAGAGCAAGTGGGAGGTATGGAGAGGGTGGGACGGGCAGAGTTCAAACCTTCTCATTATGCTTCCAGATACAGAGATCAAAAGACAACTTGACAAATTAATAAGGCCTCCACCTGGGCAGAGCCTCTCTCGGCATGGATGGGCGGAAGGGGAGCGTGCAGTAATGAGCAAACTGCCTCTTCTCCACCAGCCGGTAGGACAGGTTCTGGGCTCTTGCAAACAAACCCTGTGGTCTAGCTCGTTAGAGTTCATTAGTGTCGTTCCATATTCATACAGCATTAGCGCCATCAGGCCCGTGTTTAATCAGACTGTGAGCTTGCCTTAAGCCCTGCAGGCATTGGAGGACCTTCCATGAACCATATGCCAGAAGCACATGCACCAAATTGGTGGCTTGAGTAAGGAAGGGTCTTGTGAGCGTGGTAACAGGGTGAGGATCAGAAACCTGCCACAGAAACCTGGGTTATCAGAGGGACCTGGATAATAAAGCTATCAAGTACACAATTTAGTGCTTTGTGTCAAGGCAGGATCTTGCAAAGAGCTTCCTGAAAAAAGAACAAAGAGCCATGGTTTATCTTCCTGTCATATCTGCTCGGTGCTCAGGCAGGGTCAGGCTGCTCGAAGCTTCTAATCCATCAGGGGTTTCGATTAAGCAGATTAAGCACCGTGGTGTACCACAGAGTGTGGGCTCATGTTACAGGTTGGTGCTCCCAAGCAACAGGCTACAGAGGGCAAGGCAAGTCTGGGATGTGGAGTGTGCCCCGTCTGTCCTGGGCAGTGCTCTGAGATGGGCACCACAGGGAGCCACCACCAGGAAGGGCTTTAATCCTGGCCTGAGGTCAATGCTAATCCATCATCAGTGAGGAGGCAGGTATTTCCCAGGGTAATTCCTGCTGTAGCATTTACAAATGATCTTTGGAAGTGGTGCTGTTACCACTGGCTCAGGAGGCCATGTGTGTAAGAGGCCAAGCCTGCATGCCTAGCTTTTGCATGAACAAAATAAAGGGAGATACGTCCTTCCCTCGAGCCCTTCCAGCGCTTGGTTTCCCATCTGCCAAATGAAGATGAAGGCAACACCTTTTCTGCTGGAGATAAGCATGGATAAATCCTTAAAGACTGCAAAGGATTCAGAGAGGGGGGTTATATAAAGGTGCTTATATTAAGTACCTTACACAGACACACCAGCTTTAAGCTGGGTATAATCTTGTTTATTTAGGTTAGAGCAAAGGACTTGAAGTTAAACTGGCTGGAATCTCGTCTGAGCTCTGACAAGATCAGCAGTGGGCAGCAGAGCAAAACCAGGGGATGGTGCTGCCCTTTGCCTTCTTCCTTTTAAATCAGAAAGTTTTAGGTATCCAGAAGGGCTCTCAGTAGCCTTATGGAGCTTTCCATGCCCCAAGGATATTCAGTATCTAGGTTTTTTGATTAGTCCTGAAATTCCCAATTCCTAAACATTAGCATCCCTAAGTGTACAACTGTGTTTGAAGAAACTATTACCCATTTGGTGGAAAGGGCAGAGAGTGTGGAAGCCTTTTGTTTCTCAAGAAACTAAACAGAGAAGTCTGGCTACATGCAAGTGTTATTAGGTAATAAAATGATAGAGCCAAATTAATAATAAAAAAAAATAGGTTTTTATTTCACGACCGAGATTTGGTCTCTGATAGCCACGATCAAAGGGACAGCGCCGAGCCCGGGATCGGCACTGGGTGAACACTGATCCGAACTCTACCGCTTCGGATGCCCTCTGTTCACCAATGTTGTCTTTGTCTGGTTAGTTTTATACAGTTTTTTTCCACCTGGGGCAGAGGTTCTCCTATTCTTTTCGTTGCTTCACATATTCATGGGGTCTCCTTTTCTCTGTGCTGGGCTGGACAAAGCTGTTTCTGGGAAGCGATGAATGCTGATGTTGAGTTATGGGAACCTGGTACTGGATTGCACGCTCCTGAGGACTCTGACTATCTTGATCGTAGATATTTGGGTGTCTCCTGGATTGTCCCAGGAAAGGGCCCATCTCTGCATGAAGCCACGGTTTTTCGTTTATAAATTAGGTCTTTCTCCCTGCTGCCATCTGTGGTTTCACAATCTTTCCCTGGCTGCGGCTTGTGGCTTTTTATTTAAAACTTTAAGAATCTTTCGTACAAGCACAACTTATTTCATGTATATTTTATGTAAGCACGAATTATTCCATAACATATATTACACAAGGATTGTCCCAGCCAGTGGATATCTTCGGCAGCTGTTGGAAACCTCGTGCTGGTAGACCAGTGGGCAGTGACGCTGGCTGGGGCTGCAGGACGTTAGAGATGCTGGCACAAGCCCTTGGTTATCCTGTTAGAGGGATTAAGAGCAGACTGGGGCTTAATCCACTGCTGTGGTGCCACAGATCATTTCTCCTTCCCACTCGGAGTGGCTAACACGTGTGGCAGGATGGGAGGCTTGATCCCATGTGGCAGGAAACTTTCCCAGGACTGTGTTGTGGCCTGAACCACAACTTTGAACTCTTTTTAAGAGTCGTGCCTGTGAAGGATGAGGGCTACCTCTGTCAGGGATCTTTCTGGGGCTCTCAAAGCTGGGGTGAAAGAGGAAAACCATGTTGCAAGGAGTGTTGTGGGAGCGTTTTGGGTGGGAAATCCCTCTGGGGTGTAACAGCTGACTTTTGAGATAGACCTAAGCCAGTGAACTCCTTTACAGAACAGATAGTTGAAACAATAGGAGCTGCTACCCAAAACAAGATCCATTCAAGGGCTGAGCGGGGGGTGGAGGGGCATCTTTGCTACCTGATTGTGGTGGGGAGAGGTCCTGTGAGTTTCTGAGAGGGAGTGGAGGGAAGTCACATGAAACTATGCTGATACCAAAGCTGTCACTGCACATTCATCAGCCATGATGATCAGCCTGGTCAGTTTTATGGCAGATGGGGACTTGGGCAAGGGATCACCTGTGCATTGTTCACCTTTCTTGTTCACAGGAAAACACCTTTGTATAAGCTGGAAAATAAATAAGATTGCATCAGAGAAATGCATGGCCCCCATCTTCACCTATTTTCCTCTTTATCACCCCAGCTACGGGAACCAGGCTATCTGCTATCAGCACAGCTCGGAAAGGGTTACGCACAGCAGAATCTGGCAGATCTCCGCAGAAGAAACCAAACCCAGTGGTAAATACTGCAATAGCAAGGCCTAAGTAGTCCCTGCAGAAGGGAGTGAAATTATGCCTGACCTTCAACCTACCCAACTCTTTCAAGTAGAGCCATCCCTTGCAAAAACTTGGCGGCTGTAGGAGCCCGGGCGTGGTGTTTGCCTGTGGGAGCTGCCTCTGTTCCTCGTTTCTTCCCTGTCCTTGACAAGTTGTTCCTCTCTCTTCTCTGCTGCCCATGTCCAGAGCTTCCCTCTGCCCGCTGGGACAGCAGAGACACTTCCCAAGTGTAGTTTCTCGTGGGATGCCACTCTCCATCGCATAATTCAAAGAGCCACTGGAACTTGCAAGATGCACTGTCCCTGTGGAGAGCATTGCTCCATCTGGCCTCCACAACTCGCTTTTTAATATCCTTTCCCATGCACGCTCCTAGGACATTGGCATTCATTTCTCTGGGGACAGAAAGAAAACATTTTGCTTTCTGTTTTTAGAGAGGCTGATGCTTTTTCTGCAGCTCCCTCTGGGTCTTGCATTCCCTCTGAGACTAATCCAGGCAGTAGCCCCTCAAAAGGCCGAACAAACACCCTTGTCCTAGTTGCTTGTGCACAGCCCTGGGAATCTTGCCCTGCGCTCTCCTCCTCCTGACCTTGTTTTCCTCAGAACACCACAGCAGCAATTACCCTGAGGTTGAAGGGTTATTCGAAAGCAAGTACTGTGTCTTGCGTGCTCCCTCCTTTCCAGCTGTTGTTTCTCCCTACACTGGAGTTAAACTCTACCTGGAGTTTTCTTTGTGTTGTTACTAATTTAGGGAAACACCAGCAGCGAGGGTGGTGGGTGTGGGTTGGAATACGTGTCCAGTTCCATGTGTTTCTCGTTCTGTGGTGCCCTGAGAAGTCACCAGTGCAGTGGTGCAGCTGGACCTGACACTGAGTCTCTCCCTAGGGTGCTGCTTGTGCTCTGGGTGCTCTCATGGGCGCTGGTTGACTGTGTCTGACAAAAGCATTAGCTGGACACTGGAGTGGAGGTGGGAAGACTGGTCAAAGTGCATGGCATGCAGCTGGACTGCGTGGCTGCATTGCCAAAGGCAGAAATGTAGCAACACTTGGGCAGAGTCAACATAAACATGAGCAGCCCAAGTGTCTGAGGTGGGTTAGTTAATGCTGAAATGGAGGGTTTTGCAAGAAGAGATAAAATCAGCTTCACGTTTAGGAGGAGGAGGGGGGTTTGGAGTAGATTTCCATGACAGGGTCAAATGATCCAGCATTCCTGTGCTGTGCAGTGCTCTTTTCCAAAGAATTTGCTGCTGAATATGGTTTTAGCCTGGATATGCTTTAGCCTTCCAGGGCTAAATATGTTTTTGCCTTCCAGGCCAGAGCTCCCCACAGGGCACCAGTTCCTCTCAAGAGTGTGGCTGGGCTTTTCAAGGTCTTAGTGGCTGGGCACAGCTCAAAAAGGAGCTAGTTTGTGGCCAAACCAGTGGAGCTGTGGTGCAGTGCTTTGGGCAGAAAGCTGTTATGTCACTCCAAATCCCTTTCACATATTTGCCGGACCTGGCTGCAAGCTGATTTTCTTGGTGCTAGTTAGGAGGAACTTGGGAAAACCCCATGTCACTGGCATGCTGGATGACAAGGATGGCACAGGGCACTTGTGTTCACTGTCCATCGGAGGGGAAGCCCTCTCCAGCTTTCATCCCACCCAAGGAGAGAAAACTGGGGTTTCTGCTGCAAAACAGTTCTTCCTTTGCCAAGTGCTGGCAGCCCCCAGTACATTCCGGTCCAACTCTGCACCCTCTGCCTGCCAGCCAGGGCCAGGAGCCATGGGCACTGCCAGGCTCGGGAAGTCCCTACCGGCCACCCGAGGGCCAAGATGTGGCGTGGGGTGAGCCAGCGGTCCCCCTCACTGAAGCATCATCAGCGTGGCCGTGGTGGCTCTCACTTCCAGAGACACCTCCGCTGCCTTGTTGCCTGTACCCCCGTGCTGCCCGCACCCCGGGGGCGCGGACCCTCGGCCGGGCCGTTCCCCGCCGGCGGGGCCGGTCCCGCCCCGGGGGCGGGCGGCGGAGCACGTGGGGCCGCGCCGGGCCGGGCTGAGTCACTGCCCGCCCCGAGCCCCGCGGCGGAGCCGAGCCGAGCGGAGCCGAGCGCAGCGGAGCGGCCCGGGGGGGAGCGCACGGCGCGGCTCGGGACGCAGCATGGGGGCGGCGAGGTTGTTTAGGGCGCTGCTCGCCGTGGCGGTGGCGTTCCCGCTGCTGCTGCTCGTGTCCGGTGAGTGCCGGGGAGACGGAGTGCCGGAGAACGGGGGTGACGGGGAACCGGGGATCAGGAGTGCCGGGGAGCCGGGATTCCAGGGATCTGGGGTGCCGGGGAGCCAGGGCTCAGGGGATCCGGTGTGCAGGGAAACCTGGGTAGAGGCTGGAATGCTGTGGATCCGAGCGGTAGGGATTTGGAGTGCAGGGTTGTCCGGTGTGCAGGATTCCGGGGTGCAGGGCAGTCCGAGGCGCAGGGCAGCCAGAGTGCAGAGAGTCTGGAGTGCGGGGTTGCCTGGTGTGCAGGGGATCCGCGGTGCTGGACAGGGTGAGTTTCAGGGGATCCAGAATACAGGGGAGCCCGGAATGCTGGGGATGTGGAGTGCGAGGGATCCGGGGTGCAGGGGTTGTCCGGGGTGTAGGGGTGTGTGTAGGGGTTGTCTGGTATGTAGGGGACCCCGAGATGCCAGGGATCCGCGGTGCCGGGGATCCGGGACGTGTAGCGAGAGGACCTGGGGGTGCAGGGTGACTGGGTCCAGGCTGCGGTGCGGGTTGCACGGCACGCAGTGCGAGTGAGAGGGCGTGCAGCCCCAGGGCTGCTGCTGCCGGAGCGGAGGATCTCGGGTCCACGGCCCCGTCCCTTCTTCCGAGGCGGGAGTCTCTCAGCCGGGCTGTCCTGTGCTTTCAGATAACCGTGCAATGTAAACAGCGTCCCTGGGACCGCCTGGTACGCGCCCAGCTGGCCTGGCCAGGGCAACCCCGGGGACTAGCAGCTTCATCGTAACCCCGTGGATCATGTCTGGGGGCTTGGCTCCGAAAGGGATGGAGGAGACCAGGGAAAAGGGGAGCAAAGCCTTAGTGCAGGCTCCCGGTCAGGGACAAAGGGCAGCAGGAAGGGGTGAGGAAGGCTCTGTTTATGTTTGCTCTCCCTGGATGGCTGAGGTGCCTTTTTTGCCCTCCCGAGACCTGACTTCCCCCAGCCCCGCTGGGATGAGCTGTCCCAGTATTCGGAGGATGTTATTTTTGCCTCCCAGCCAGCCTGTGGGCTCATATAAGCAAACATTTCCAAAAGCAGTGGTTGATCTTTGTTGCCTTGGTTCCTGAGCGTTCAGGCTGTGACAGCTCTGTCCTTGACTGGAGAAAAATGTGTGTGTGGAGGATGGAGATGCTGAACAGCTATGAAACGAGGCCTGAAACAGTCCAGAAACAGGAGCATCCAAAACTGCTTGCTACAGTGGAAAAAGTGACCTGTGTGCCTCACTGCTAGGCAGGGGGATGGCTACCAACACCCACCATGTAAGGGATTATTCCTGGGAGGGGATAAAAGGGAGTCCAGTTACTTGCAATAAGTGAAGTATAAAACTTGAACCACTCCTGTCCCACCCATGGGAGGAGACCTTGCTGCTTTGCTGCCATGTCACACCCCAGACACTCCTGTGCTGGAGGCAACACTGATGCTGGGGAGCATCCGTTCCTTGACACTCTGTGTTTGGGGAATCAGCCATCTCCCACTGTTGAGCAGAAGTAGCTCGGTCTGCATAGCCTTGACTGGCTGCTGGGAGAGATCCGTGGGATGGGGGTGGATGGATGTGCCCAAGACCTGCGGAGGGGTGGAGGGGTGTGGAGCAAAGGCATCCCCACTTATCAGCAGGAGCCCTCTCCTCCCATGCTGTAGCTCATGGCAGCGCATTGATGGAGCATGAGGTCATGCAGAGCAGGCTGGGCAGCACAGGCAGTGACTTGAACTGGTGCCCAAGTTTTTCTGCCTCCTGAGGCTGGGCTAAGGGAGCTACAGCATCCTTACATCCTTACGGAAACCTCCACCTGACACTGGCCTGCCTGCCACCAGCCTGTACCTTACACATGTGGAGCGTCAGGAAGAGAAGGATTAACTCGAAGGTCCTGCTATTAAAGGACTAATGAGTAGGAGCTCACTGAGTAGTAGCTTAGGCAAATGAGAGCTGCGTTGTTTGGTGTTCATCTGGGCAGTGAGCCCACAGCTCATCAACTTCCACCTTCTCCAGGTCATGCAGGTAGTGAAGGGTTATTCCTAGGTCTCCACCTGGGTTCAGTCCTTGTTCTGACTTCTGCAGCGTAGCAGAGAAATGCCTGGCATCAAGGGATGTGCTGTCCTGTTTGACAAGGAGTTACTGATGCTTTCAACCAGTCCTGTGGAAATCTGGTCTAGGTTTATGGAATGTTGCTGCCTTGCGGCTTTTAGGCAGAATAAATTGAGGGTGGAAGGAACTTCAGCCCAGCTCTTGCAATCTGATTCAGCCCTGCAATGGAGCTTAGAAGGTTGGAGGGTGCAGTGGGTTGACATCATTCACTTCCCTCCTCAACAGGACAGGGTGGGGAAAAGAAGGAAAAGATCCAGAGTGGGTCATTTTCATGGGCTGCAGTTATTCATTAACTGCTCTGGTGTGGGTCCTTTCCATGAGATACAGTCCATGAGGAAGAGACTGCTCCAGCCTGGAGTTGTCTGTGGGCTGCAGTGTGGATATCTGCTCCCCTGTGGTCCTCCACAGGCTTCAGGGAGACAGGTCTTCTCCATGGGCTGCAGTAGAATCCCTGTTCCTGCACCTGGATCACTTTCTTTCCCTCCTTATTCTCTGCCGGGGGTGTTTGCAGGGCTGTGTCTCTCATTTTTTTCTCACTCCTCTTCTACAGCTGCTGCACAGTGTTTGTTATTTTATCTTGGATATATTATCACAGAAGCTGTGCTGGTAGGCACCATCTTTGAGCAGCAGAGGGTTTGTTTTGGCATCGGCTGGGAGTGGCTGTCTCCAGCATGGGAGCAGCTCCTGTTGTCTTCTTGCTGAGCCACCTTTGCAGCCCCCTGCCACCACCACCTTGCCACATAAACCCTACACCGTGGCAGATGCTGGAGATGGATGAACAGGCAGGGAAGATGGTGCAGCCCCACCAGCTCCCTGGGGGAACCTGCCTGTGAGCCAGGGCTGCCTTGTGGGAGCTGCTTGGAGAATGATGGAGGTCTGGCAGGCGTCCTGCAGAGATGGACCTTGTGCTTCCTCCCTGCCTGACTCCAGCATCTGGGAACTGAGGAATGCGAGCTCCCCCTACAATGATTTTTTTTTTTTTTGTGTGTTCTTACAAGTACAAACTTACCTTAGCAAAACCCAGCAACAGCACCAGCCCCATTCCCTTTAATCATTCTGTCCTTCTCGTGCCTGAGTGAGCCCCAGCCTGGTCACTCACATTTCCCAGCCAAGTGTCAAAAACATTTAATGCCCCCAAACCTGGGTTTCCCCTGCCTTCATTTTGTCATATAGCATCTGTTCAACCTCTTTTTTAATGTGTCAGTGCAAGGCAAGTCCTTGCTGCTGGTTATGCTCCCAGTCTCAACCACTGCTTTTGAATGCCAGCAGCCCTCTGCAAGGTCCAGCAGCCTGTCCCTGCCAGGTGCTCCCTTCCCTGTGGGATTTGCAGCAGACCAGTTCCTGCTGTTGGGCTGGGGTGCCTTCGTGTGCATGGGGCTCTGGTGGATTGGTGCCTTAGGGATGGCTTGCAGTGACACCTGGCTTTACTTCCAGGTGACTTCTGCGACGTGAACCACTGTCAGAATGGGGGCACCTGCCTGACTGGGATTAATGAGGCCCCCTTCTTCTGCATCTGCCCTGAGGGCTATGTTGGGATTGACTGCAATGAGACAGAGAAAGGTGAGGAGCTGACCCTTTCCCAGGTGCTCCCTGTCAGCCAGGAGCCTTGCTAATAGTTAGTGTGCCCTTGTCCTGGCCCTGCACCACTGGCCCTGGGGTTCAGCCCTTCTGATGGCTGATGGACACATAGAGCACAGATCTGAGTATATGGTGATGGGATGCACTTGGGGGTAATGCAATGTGTGTGGGGAGTGGAAGCTCACTGGATGCTCTTATTTTCCACCTGCGCCTATATTACAGTTGTTTTTCCCCTTCCCCAGGGCCCTGCCACCCTAATCCTTGCCACAACAATGGTGAGTGCCAGCTGGTCCCAAACCGGGGCGACGTCTTCACCGACTACATCTGCAAGTGCCCTGCGGGGTACGATGGGGTGCACTGCCAGAACAGTGAGTACAGCAGGGGGGCAGGTGGGGGAAGCTTGTCCACTGAGAGCCTGGGGACCCCTTGGGTGACAACTAGGGGATGTGAGCAGCTGTGACTGTGTGGGGCACCAGGCTGTTTTGGAGCTTGCAGGGTGGAGGGAAGGATCATGGTGTGGGGACAGGTTATGTCTCAACGTTGCTCTGCATCTCTGGAGGGACTTGGTGCCTCAACTAATAACACAAGGGGTGCCTCAAGGCTCAGCCTGCTCCATGCAGGTTCCCAGCCTTGATGTGACTGTGTGTCCTGGTGCACCTGCATGGCTGCACTCAGTGGGGACACAGCATAGACGGGTCCTTGGGTTAGAGCTTCAGTTTGTGCCACCCTCTCTTCATGGACCCTGCCATGGCCCTTGTTTAGGGGATGCCTCTCCCTCTTCTTGCTGTGCTGAAGGAGGGGTCTCCTCTCCAGGACTGGTTTTGGAATTGCCTTCTGAGCTCCTCCTCTCTCTCTCCTAGACAAGAACGAGTGCTCCTCCCAGCCTTGTAAAAATGGAGGCACCTGCCTGGACCTGGATGGTGACTACACCTGCAAGTGTCCTTCTCCATTTTTGGGGAAGACCTGCCACGTCCGTAAGTCTTTGGCACCAACTGTACTGAATTCCCTTTCCCTCCTGTTCCCTACTGTCTGTCCCTCATTGCCAGGAGGGATCTCACCAGCTGATTTAGGGGATCTGGAGGGCAGCTGTGGCTACCCTTGATGCCAGCAGGCCTGGTCCTAATGGAGGGAACATCCTCAAGAAGGTGCTTTCTCCTCTCTGGAGTGCCCCAGACCTCTGTGCTGTGAGGGGGACTGATGGATGGTGTGGTTTTGGCTGAGGGATGAGGAGGAGAGGACACCCTGGGGACAGCCAGACCCTAGGGCTGGCCTCCCTCTCCTGTTCTGCCCCCAGACAAGAAACAGATGACCCCTAGTTCTGCTCCCTGGTTAGTGTCTCTCTCTGATCCTGATCTCCCCTCTGCCCCCAGGCTGTGCTGTGCTCCTGGGCATGGAAGGAGGAGCCATCTCTGATGCCCAGCTCTCAGCATCCTCTGTCTATTACGGCTTCCTTGGCCTCCAGCGCTGGGGGCCAGAGCTCGCCCGCCTCAACAACCACGGCATCGTCAATGCCTGGACTTCCAGCAACTACGATAAGAGCCCCTGGATCCAGGTACCTGTGGCAGGAGTGGAATGCCAGCACAGAGAGCAGCCCCAGCAGCCATGGCTGGTCTTGCAGTGCTGCTGTCACAGGATTTCACTGCTCCTGGTGGCAAGCGTGGGGCTAAACTGCTGCATCAAGCTGCCACCAGGGGTATCTTAGGGTGTGCCTGGAGGAGGCAAATCCATTGGAGGAAGGTGGGACATGGGTTCATGATTCCCCTTGCTCTGCCCACCTTGGGATGCAAGGCTGGAGGGATGGACTGCTTCCTCCCCAAGGGAGCTCCAGTGCCATGGGCAGCCCCTTTCCTTGTCCCAGTGCCCACCCTCCCACCCAGACTTGGTGGTCCTAGTGGGTGCAAGAGCTGTGCACCCCATCCTCACTGCACCCCACTCATCCTCTTCTATCCTCCACAGGCCAACCTGCTGCGGAAGATGCGGCTGAGCGGGATCATCACGCAGGGCGCGCGCCGCGTGGGGCAGCAGGAGTTTGTCCGCGCCTACAAAGTCGCCTACAGCCTGGACGGGCGGGAATTCACCTTCTTCAAGGATGAGAAGAAGGACGTGGACAAGGTGGGCTGCGATGCTCTGTATAGGGGGTGTCCCAGCTCCCCCCATCCAGTGGTGCTGTGGGTGCTGAAGTGGCTGTGAGCTGCATCCCTGTGCGTGGGAAAGTGCTTTTGACCTGGGGCAAAGCTGCATTGGGAACTGATGGGAACTCTCCTAGCAGCGAGATGGCACAGGCGGTTCCAGTGCCAAGCAATGCTCCCTGCCTCTGTTTAATTGACCATAATAAGCATAACCAAAGAAGCAGCAGGCCTGATTTAGGTCATTCAGATAGTATCTTTACCACTGACACCCTGTGGGAACTGGGCTTGGTCTGGGAGTGCTACTGAGCAGCTTGGGTAGCTCGGTGTTGTATCTGCAGCAAGCACCAGCTGACAGAGTGTCTCTCAAAGTGACTTACAGATTTCCACGCTCTCCACTTGCAGTTCTTTATGGCAAGTGTCTCCTGCTGGCTTTCTGAGCATCCAGGGAATGGTTGGGAGTATCTGCTTTGCTTTAAAAAAATAGAAAAATTCCCCTTGTTTCTGCAGCAGTGGAAAAAGTGCATGAAAGACAATTTGATTCTATTTATTATGTTAAAAAGAAAGAAACGAGCCACCTCTGTGCTTGTCATGATTTGAGGAGCATCGTGGTAGTGGGAGTGGGTGTTGCTGCTTGTGTGGCTCTGTGGGGGTGAGAATGAAGCAGGGAATGTTGCAAAGCTCTGTTGAGAGTGTTGGAGCTCCTCCAAGGTCCTGCACTGTTCCGGGGCACAAAAACAGAGCCCAGCTTCCCCCTCTGTGCTCTTTTGCCATTGGCAGTGCCGAGATCTCTCTGTCTGCTGTGCAAAGGATTTGCTGCAGGAAACTGTGGGAGAGCTGGGGCACTGAGGCCTGGTCACTGTTGCAGGTTTTTGAGGGTAACGTGGACTATGGCACCATGCAGACCAACATGTTCAACCCTCCCATCACGGCCCAGTTCATCCGCATCTACCCCGTGATGTGCCGCCGCGCCTGCACGCTGCGCTTCGAGCTCATCGGCTGCGAGATGAACGGTAAATGCCGGTGCCGTCCCCTCCCGGGGGCTGCAGGGCAGGGGGTGACATGGGGCAGGGCATCACCCCTTGGCCTGCTTCTGATCCCTCTGGACAAGGGATTTGGCGATGCTTGTTTTTGCTCACGCTGATGCCTGGGAATACCCAGGGGTGCGTTTGGGAAGCACAAGCTGTTAATCCCATCGGCTCAGCCAGCTCGAGCTGCATTCTCACGCTGCTAACACCTTCCCAAGCCAGGGGTTTTTACTGTGCCCCCTCCCCATCTGAGCTGTGATCCCACTGCTTTTCCTGCTGGAGAGCTTGAAAAGCAGCAGAGGATCAAAGTCCTCTGGGAAATGTAAAGGATCATCAGTCTGAGCCCTTTCCCTGTGCCTCCTGCATTCCTGCCGTGCAGCACATCCCTGGGAACTGAGTGGGACTCGTGTGTCAGTGTGGGAGTGGGATGTTGTGGGGGCTTGGGGCCTGTCCTGCTGCTGCGTGGGTGCGATGCCATCCGTGCTTTTGGCTGGGGATATCTTTGCGTTGCTCTTTCCACATCCTTCTCTGCTTCCTGCCAGAGCTTTCTGTATTCCAGGCCTGGGCTGGGCTGTGCTGTGCTGTGGGGACATCTACTCATCCCTGCAGCAGGAGGCACTGTGAGCCAGGGAATAGCTGGGAGCTAAAAATCCCGGGAAAAGACAGCTCTGCGCATTTCCCTGCCTGGCCCTGGTGCTGCTCTGGGCAGTGGAATAAGAGTGTGGGGATGGCTTCTGACAGGTCTGCGGGGTTTTGCTTGCAGCGGTGCTGTTGTCTCTTTCCTTTTCACTGCCCGTGTAAACTGTTGTGTTACAGTGTATTTCAACACGGCAGGTTGCTCGGAGCCTCTGGGCATGAAATCCCACCTCATCTCCGACCAGCAGATCACAGCCTCCAGTGTCTTCAAGACCTGGGGCATCGATGCCTTTGCCTGGCACCCTCATTACGCTCGCTTGGACATGACGGGCAAAACCAACGCCTGGACAGCCCTGAAGAACGACCAGTCCGAGTGGCTGCAGGTGGGTCTCTGGTCTCTGTAACCTCATGAATCGTTCAAACAGAAAATCACGGACAAAGACTCTCTAACTAGTCAAAGTTGGAAAGTGGTATGTTTATTATGCCGGTGGGCAGCACTGTGGGGATTGTCCCTGAAATGTGTGACCGCACCACACAAGGATTTTTACCTTCTATTTATTTCCCAAAATAATACATGTGCATAACCCCAGCACCTCCCATCCCTGCTTTGTATCAAAATGAGGTTTTTAGTCCTTCACGCGTGCGCAATTCTTCTCTTGAATTGGGTCGGTGGTCTCATATTTGGTATGTTCCTATAATGGTTTACTTGCTCCACTTCCTTCTACAAATGAGCTCATAATATAACAATTAGCTTTAACTTAAGCATCTAATAATCATTAACCTATTGTTGGTGTATCTAACTTCAATATGAATTAGTTCTAACCCTCAGCTAAAATCTTAACCCTTTAAAATCATGATTCACTCATGTCTCCTCCAGCTCCTCCAGCTGTGCCTAGGGCCATCTCCTTTTTCAGGGTAGCTGGAACAGCTGGGTTGGTGTGACCAGAGCCTTGTTGTGGGTCACAAAGTCCAGCAATGCTCTCCCTGAGCAGGGATCACAGGGGCAGGTCAGGATGGGACCACAGCCACCGGTTTTAACAGCAGTCCTGGAGCTCTGGGTCAGAGTCAGTGCTCATAGGAACAAGGTGGTGCCGTATCTGCAGCTTCCTGTGGGGTGCATCAAGCCTGCAGCACCCCAGTTCTGTCTCACCCCCTAAGGAAATGCCATCCCAGCCTGGAGTGACCGTCCCAACAGCCTCTGGCTGCCCAGAACACCATGTTTCTGTTTTGCAGGAAAAAAATCAGGCTTGCTTTTCTCTTCCCAGTCTGGAATAGAAACAAATAGTTTTGAAATTTCCTTCTCAGTTTCCTTTGCTCCCCTGTTTTTGTACTTTTCACATGATTCCATGACATAATAGGACAAGGCAGTTTAGATATTTGTCCCGCTTTATATTTGGGAAATGATTAAAAGCAGCTGTCTTACAACTCCAAATAAACCAGCTTATCGAGGCATTGGCTGATGACGGGGTCAGGATGACACGCTGAGTTGGGCTGTTGCACCACAGGCTGCCTGTTTGTGTATGTGTGTATAGATTTACATGTACACTCAGGATTTATATGTATTGTATAGCTGGAATTGCCCTCTATGAGCATGAAAACAGAACTAAATTAATGAGGCTTTCAGCTCCTTTGGTGGTTTACCCTGTAACATGCCAGCAGCAGTAAACACAGTGTGGCAGAGTAAAGAGAATAGAAACCGTCTCACTTAGAACCCAAATGTCAGATTGTGTTGAACTGCATATTTTCTCAGCCAGAATTACTTTCCAGTGGAAATGCATTTCCTCTGTGAATCCTGTATTTTTTTCAGTTGAGGTTTTTTGCTGTCCTTCTCACACTGGTGTTTCCAGGAAAAAATGTGGAGGTGGCAGGGGTGGGCATGGGAGCTGAGATGGGTTTGCACCCACTTTTGGTTGCTTTGAGGGATGCTGTGAGTGTTGAAGGATCAAATATTTCAGAGTCATGTTTTATGATTTGTCTGGCATTGGCATGGGGGTCAAGTGGTGTTTTTCTCCATTCTTGACCCCCGAGGGTCAGCTCTTCCTGGCTGCCTCTGGAGCATGAAGGGTGTTGTAGGGTGGGAGCACTGCTCCTGCAAGGAGCTGTGACGAGCCTTGTCTCTGCCAGATTGACCTCCGGGACCAGAAGAAGGTGACAGGCATCATCACACAAGGAGCCCGTGACTTTGGGCACATCCAGTATGTGGCAGCTTACAAGGTGGCCTACAGTGACAACGGCACGTCCTGGACCCTGTACCGGGATGCCCAGACAAACAGCACCAAGGTGGGTGTGGGGAGGGCAAGGTGATTTCCCAGGGCTCAGGCATGCCATGGTGGGGAAGGATGAGGGGGGGAGGGCTGAGGTCACAGAATCACAAAAATATGCTGAGTTGGAAGGTACCCACAAGGGTCATTGAGTCCAACTCCTGGCCCTGCACAGGGCACCCCAAGAGTCACACCATGTGCCTGAGAGTGTTGTCCAAAGGCTTCTTGAACTCTGTCAAATGAAGCTGTGACTGCTGCCCTGGGGTCCTGGCAGCACTGATACCCACCTTTCTCCTCTAGATCTTCCATGGCAACAATGACAACTACTCACACAAGAAGAACGTGTTCGATGTGCCCTTCTATGCCCGCTATGTCCGCATCCTGCCCGTGGCCTGGAACAACCGCATCACCCTGCGCGTGGAGCTGCTGGGCTGCGATGAGTAGGCACGGGGAAGAAGGACGGGGCTGCTCTTCCCCGCTGCCCAGCCTGCACCCTGCCTGCCCCTGCCCACTCCTGCTCTGACCTCACACCCCCCTCTCCATGTCCCCACACTCAGGAGGCGGCCAAGAGGGCTCCCCTGCCCCGCGTCGGTGCTGGGGCTGCAGCACTGCACTTTACGGGACCCTTGCAGGTGGGATGTGGGGATGGCTCCTGCCCTCTTGCTGCTCCAGCCAGGGTTGAGACCTCCTCCTGCAACTTGGGGCTTTCTTGGGGACACCATCCTGCAAATGAGGCCTTGCTGGGGGACCCTGTCCTGCAACCAGGGCTTGGCTTTATCTTCTCAGCTAAGCCTTTTCTCCTTGTTGCTTCTGCTTCCAGCAGAGAGGCTGCAGCCAGTGGCAGTCCCTTGCCTGAACTGTGTCTTGGGGCTCAGCTGCTTTCAGGGTCTTAGGGCAGGCTCCCCTGGCTTACAGCTTCCAATGTCCCTCCTCCTCCCTGCTTGTCTGCAAGCAGGGGCTGTGAAAATCCTCTGAAAAGTCTCAGCTGTTGTCCCCTGCCCATTTTGCCAGGCCCTGAGTCTCCTTGCCTGCGATGTCAGCACCACATAGTGCGAGTGGAGTGATGAGATGACTCCTGTCAAGAGGCACCAGATCCCCAGTGATGGTGGCTTTACCTGCTGGGTACTCTGGCAGGCACCACAGCAGGCATTTTGGCAGGCACTACACATTCCCTTTTCTGGGATGCCAGCTCCAGCAGCCTCTCAAGTCTCAGCATTGCCATCATCCCCAGCTTACTGCAGTTTGGCGTGCCTGGCTGTCCCTTGTCCTCAGAGCCCAGTGGTGACCAGGGGAACTACGATCTGGTAGTGGGGAGAGTTGGTTTGTAGCCAGAAGGATACGAAGAAAAGATGGGAAAGGTGGTAATTAAACCCTCCAAATGCAGTGGGCAGAGAGCCGTGCCATGATCCTTTTTGTAACCTGATTTTTTTCCCTGTACATGGGGTGGAGGGGAGCCTCTTGCAATGCTCGAGCCCTCGGGATTAGCAGTAGGAGATGAGTGAGTCCCAGGTGGGAGCACGGGCAGGCTGTCCTGGGCTGGTAGCGATGCTTCCCCTGCCTGCCGGGAAGTGAAGCAGCCGTGGGGCTGGGCTGGCAGTGGGTTTGCTTTGGCAAGGGCTGAGGGAGCCCGAGTGGGATGGCAGCAATGGCCCCACTCTGGGGTGTCTCTGACAGTATTAAAACCAGCTGAAACTTTTGGGGGTGTCGGCTTGTCTGCTGTGTGCCTCCCCAAAGGCCATTTCCCAAAGCCTGGTTGGTCTGGTGATCCTCCTGGATTCCCTCTGAGCCCCTCGACTCTTCCATCCTATGGGGTGGCCGGCTGCTGTGCTGGCCCTGCACCTCTCCTGCCTTCACAGACCCTCCTAGCTCCCTTCCCTGCCTGAAAAACAGGGTATCTCAGGGCTTTGTGTGCATCCTTCCCACTGTCTCCACCCTGTCGCAGCTGCTGGAGACTGCTCACAGCTGGCCAGGCGCGGCGGGATGAGACTTGGGGAGGGGAAGCCTCTATCAGCACCCCACACCCTGTGTCTCCTCCTTTGGCTTTGATCCTGGAGCAAATCCCCCAGCTTGGAGCTGGATCAGCTCTTACACCCAAGCACGCTCCCAGGGCTGGAGGGAGCTGTGAATTTTGCAAGGGCTGCCTGTGGGGATGTTCCCAACAGAGCCCTCTTGGGGAGGGCTGGGGCATGGATGCTGCTGGAGCAGGATCTGCCTGCCCTGAGGACGTGCCCCCAGGGAGGGGGCATTGTGGTGAACAGGACAGAGGAGTTTTGCTCTTGTCCAGAATCTGCCACACTGGGCAGGGACCCCTGAAGCTGGCATGAATAGCCAAGTGTCACCTATGTCTTACCACAGCCCTCTGTCCCTGCAGTTCTGGACAATCTTCCTGCACCTCCCTGTGGCCAGCAGTGCCCTGCTCAGCCAGGCATCTCCTCCTTGGGCCTTGCCTATGGGAGGCGGGCTCTTGCCTTGTCCTGGGAGTGCCAGCCATGGGCATCAGAGGAGCTGGGGATCTGCTTGCAAAGACTGGGCTGAATTCATTGTGGCTGTGGCTGCAGCTGCTTGGTGACAAATAGCAGCCACAGTTAGAGCCTGGGACAGGGGGGACAGTCTGCCCAGTTCACCTCCAGACATGCCACCCTTATCATCGGGAAGCTGAGGCAGAGATAAGAGCAGTTCGCTTCGAGTCCAGCCAAGACAGCCGTGAGCCAGGGATACGGCAGAGGCTCCACGAGGAGGGTGACGGGAGCAGATGCTGCACATCAGAGCGGGGCATGCATCCTCAGCCCCCGACTGCTGCTTCCCCCTGCCCATTGCTACTCCCCAAGCCCCTCTGACGGATTCTGAGCCCTTTCCCAGCCTTATGGCATTTTCTTCATCCCCCAGAGCCGCAGGATGGGGGGACTGGGAGAGCCAGAGTGCCCTCCCCACCACGCACAGCCCCTCATGGCTTGTCCCTATCCCTTGGACGCTCTTCCTGGATGCAGCTGGGTTGTTGGGACAGCAGGAAGGCCGGGATGGCCGGCACGCTGCGGCACCCTGCTGACTGCTGCCAGCTGCTGGGAGCTGGCTCCTCAGGAAGCAGCCGTCGGGGAGAGCATCCTCTCACCACCACCCGGAAAGCCCAGCACAGATCACAGGCTCCTCCATCCCACCAGGAATGTGAGTGTTCCTGCTGAAATAATCCTGTGCAAGCAGCATTTCATGGACAAATCTCTGGTGAGGCCACAGCAGAGCTGTCAGGCGCTGGCTTTGAGGTGGGGAAGATGAGGATGACACTTTTACGGCTCCCATTCAGCCAAATGCTCAGCCAGCCCTAGACACGTGCCCTAAACATGTGCTCCCAGGTCAGAGCTTCCCTGACCCTGCACAGCTTTGCTCAACCTGAAACCTGTGGTCACACCCAGGGTACATCTCTGGGAATAGAAAACAAAAAGACGGTGAGACGTGGGAAGGAATGAAGGAGATCCCTTCTTCCTCAAGGACTGCTGGTGGCCAAATCCTTCCTCATGCCTCTGCTCCCTAGGAGGAGACGGAGAAATCATTGGCCATGTCCAGACAAGAGTCGCCTAAGGTGAGGCAGGAGCTGTTGCTGAAAAGAGGTGCTGGGAGTCATCCCTGTCCTCTTCCCTGCTGCTGCTCCCCTCCTCAGGCCAGGCAGGGGATGGCTGCTGGCAGGTGCTGTGGTGCAGGCAGTGCAGGACACTGTGGGGCTTGTTCCTTGGTTCTGGAACAATGGGATAGCCATGCCAGGGAGCAACGTGCCCTAACAGGGCTGTCTGTTTTCTGCACAGCCCGGGGGTGGAGGGAACCATCCCAATTGCTGGATCACTAGAACAACCTGGGCAAGCAGCAGCAGGACACTGACAGCCAGGATGCAGCTGGGACACCATCCCACCACCTCCTCCGGCCAAGTGGCAGGGCCGGGGGTAGCAGGGACCCTCGGCCAGGATGCAGGCAGTGCAGTGGCCTCATGCCGGAAGATGTAATTGTCCCTCCATTGTGGGCTGCGGGACAGGCTGCTCCGGGCAGGCGAGCAGGCGGCGCGCCCGGCCGTCACACTCCCGTGTCCCGGGGCAGCCCGGCTCCGCCGCGTCCCTCCTCGGGGAGGGCTGGCAGGGCTGCTGCGTGTGCAGGGAAAAGGAGAATAAGGAAGAGCAGTGCCTCCAGACCCCGGGTCCCGCAGCCATCCCTGGTCGGGGCTTCCCACGCGGAGCAGGGCTGTCGTGCCGGCGCTGGCGGCAGATAACGCCGTTTCCTTGCTGGCTGCTCGCTATCAGCGCGGCGGCGACGGGCAGGCAGGATCGCACCCCGGGCGCTCCGTGCTGGGCGCTGTCGGGAAGGGCTCCTGGCCCCCTTCACCCCGCAGCCAGCCTCGGGCCGTTTATTTTTACACGGCTTGTTTTCTTTCCGGCTTGAAGCCATCCTGCACGGCGGCAAGAGCTGGACCGGGGCCCCCACGCCTCATTTCCTTGCCGTAAAACAACAAAGTGGGGGGCGAAGCAGCGCACTGGACTTGGACATCGGGTCGATGGGTCAGGGCACACGCCGCATCGTGGTTCCTCTGTTTGTCCCTTCTGTCTATCCCCTGACCGGCATCCCCTGGCGGTGCCGCCGCCGTGCTGCCCTTCCTGAGGACTCGATCCTCCTGGAGCTGTATCTGCCTGTCTGTGTGCCAGTGGGAGCTGGCATGGAGGGCATCGCCCAAGTTTAGGGATGATGCCCCCACAGATGGGTGCAGCTGGGCACCCCAGAGAAAACTCTGGTTTCTGTACCTCTGCTTTGTCCCCACAGCATCAAGCAGACCCTGAAGAGGCTGAACCCCACAGCTCAGCTGTCCCTCCTGAATTCCAGAGCAGGCAGGCACTGGCACACATCACTCCGTGCCATGTGCCACAGCCCACCTGTCCTGAGCTGCTTGTGCCTGTAGTGCTCCTGCCACATGTGTGTTGGACACCTCCTTTGTCTGGAGACTGTGGCCAGTGCCCTCCAGTGGGATGTGGGACAAGAGATGTCTCTTCTTCCCTGGCACTCTGGCTTCAACAGGGCTTTGCTTGGGACATCACAGGATCCCACCAGCCCCAACAGGGCACATTTCTCTCCACTGCTGTCCCTTCCAAGTCGGGGGCAGTGCAGGCAGCTGGCACACCGCAGATAAGGTGTGTGAATGGTGTGTGGGCAGCATGTGGGCAGTGTATGGATGCACAGTGAGGCTATCACAGGCCTGGTGGGCAGGCAGGGGGCCAGGGGCACCCACCCCAGCTCCGGACTGCGAGCAGGGGGTTGGGAAAGGCGTGTGTTTCCCTTTAAGAGGCAGGCCCTCGAGCTGCTTCCTCTCAGCTTTGCAAGAGCCCTAAACACAGTGCATCTGCCTGCAGCCTGCCTGCACGCCCGCCTGCAGCCTGCCCGCAACCAGCGTGAGTAGGGCTTGTCCCCAGTGCCGGGACTAGGGAGGGCTGGCACCCCGGGGCGATGGGCACCCTGCTTTCCGCTAAGGGCAGGGGGGGATGGCATTGCCATGGAGGGAGCCGGGCATCACTGCGAAAGGTGCCAGGCATCGCTGTGCTGGGTGCTGCAGCACGATGCTCACGGCGCTGCAGCTGAGAACACTGGGCACACTGCACGTCACTGCAACGCTGGGTTCTGGGGGGGCTCACCAGGCATTGGGGTGCAGGGGGACCAGGGCTGGTGCCCTGCAGACCGAGGTGTGAAGCTGCCGTGCCTCGAGCCCACCCTGCGGCCGTGGGCAGCACGTGGCGGTGTCCCCGCGGCTCCGGTGCCAGCAGCGCCGCGCTGCCGTGCCAGCTCCCGGGGCTGTGCCGGCGCTCCAGCGGGTGCACCCTGCACCCTCGGGCACCGGCTCTGCTGGCCCCAGTGGGTGACAAGTGTGCCTGCACCCCATGGTGAGTAGAGGCACTGACTGCAGAGGAGAGTCGGATTGAGCAACCTGCGGTGAGAGCAGCCGGTTTTATGCCCCGGACCCTGGAGAGCACCACCGTACCCCGTCTTGGACCCTTCCGGCTTGAGCATCTGCTCTCCCACAGCCCCCTGGCCCGGGGTGTGTTTGCAGGCACTCGTGAGCCTTGTCTAAGCAGGGCACAGATGTCAGACCCCCGCCGGTGTTGGAAGGGGTCTGCGGGCGGCTTGCCGGGTGCCGGGCCCCCTCTGCCGGCTCCGGGAATGCTCACAAGTAGCCAATTCTGCTGGTAGCACCCTGTGTGGGTGCACATTTCTGGTGTCGTGGGCTAGCCAGGCTACCCCCCACCGATGGGACATGCTTTGGCAGCCAAATGTGTTGCATGAGGTCGGCGCCAGCCATGTCTGTGATGCAGAGTGGCAGCCCTGGGTTGGACTAGGGGATCCTTGGCCGGGATGATGACTGCTGCTGGGCTTTGTCTGGAGCCGGGGCAGTGGAGGCAGCCCGAGCTCTCTCCCGCACTCCTTGGTCGGGTTGCACGCTCGGCTGCCTCTTGTAAACCGAGCTTGCTGCTTTACGGTGGGGCTCAGCCACTTCTCTCCCCCTGCACCCCTATGTGACCTTTTCCCAGTACTTCCTGTCTGAAAGACACCCTGGGATCCCATTTCTCCGGCTGCCCCGTCCCTGACTTGCTCTTGGGCCAGGTGTTCCCCACATTGGGCACCCCCACAATGGGCAGCAGCAGTGAATGTGCTGGTGTGCAGTGTGAGCCAGGTGGGAGGATGAGGATGGAGGGGACTGGGAGCACCAGCTGGAGGGTGGGTCTGGGGGCATGGTTCAGGTTGCCTGCACTCTCCCCTGCAGGCAGGGGAGCTGGAGGTGCTCTGCTGGTTCTTCCCACCCCTCTCCTTGCACCCCTGGTATGGAGTCTGATTGGCACCACTGCCAGGCAGTGCTGGCTTTCTCCTGGCTATTTGGGGATGTCACAGCAGTCCTTTCCCCCTCTTCAGCCCAGGCTTGCTTCCCAGCCATGCTGCTGCTCCCACTCCTCCTGAAGGCCACCCTGCTGCACCTGGCCAGTGGCTTCTACCGCCCCTTCTACAATGGCTTCTACTACAACCACATCATGAATGACAATGGTGATGAGCAGGAGAAAGGTATACTGGGGACAATGGGGGCTGGCAGGTTGTCACAGGAGGCTGAAGTACCCCTTTGCCTCTGGATGGGGTGGAGACCCATAACTTGGTGGGATGTAGGGCCCAAAGGAGCAGTGGGAATGCTTCAGGGATACCTGGGGGATGCTCTTGGCAGAAGAGGTGGTGGGTGGAGGGAAGATTTGGGGATGCTGCCCAGCCCTGGATCCTGACCTGCCCGTCACACCTTCCTTCTTCCTCCCAGTGGATTACTTCAGCGGATCCAAACTAGTGGTGGAAGCCTCCAAAGACCCTGTCTACAGCTACAACGGTGCCAATGTCACCCTGCCCTGCCACTACCGCTACGAGCCCGACCTGGGACCTAAGCGGAAAATCCGCATCAAGTGGTCCAAGCTGCGGGATGACTACACCAAAGAGCAGGATGTGATGGTGGCCATTGGCAAGACCTACGTGGCCTTTGGGGACTTCAAGGGCCGTGCTCACATGCGTCAGGCCGGCGAGGCCAGCCGGCACGAGGCCTCGCTGGTCATCAGCGATGTGCGCTTGAAGGACGATGGCAAATATCGATGCGAGGTCATCGATGGGCTGGAGGACGAGAGCGACGTTGTGGACCTCCGGCTGCAAGGTGGGGGCATGCTGGGGACCACATGACCCTCTGCACCAAGCCAGTGAGCCTGGCCTTCCTGTGGTACCTTCTCCTTTGGGGACACAGCAAGGCAGGGGGGTTGTGGAGCTTGATCACGGCAGAAAGGGGCTGGGATGCTGGGTCGGATGGAACAGTGGCTTGAGGCTGTCTGGCTCTGGCCTCAGGAGTGAGTGAGCCCAGTGCTGTCTGCCCAGCTGGGACACCAAGGGTGCTGTTGGAGTCAGAGTTGGGAGTCACTCTATGGCCGCAGCATTTCCTGCCTTTATCCACCCATCTTCCCACTGTGCAGCATTACATGGAGCTGTCCCCTCCCCTCCCAGCTCTGGATATCCCAATGCATCCCATGTGATGATCCTTGGTGACTCGTCCAGCCTCTCTTGCTCATTTGTCATGAGGGACCTGACTCAGCCCTGACATTGCTTTGGAGCTCAGAGCTGTGGAAATGTCCCCATTGCTTGTCCCTGCCCCACCCCCTTGGCCCCTGGCCCTGTCTCCCACAGTGACTTCTCCCTACCAGTCCTTGTGACTGTGTCCAAAGTGGTGATGCCCGTGGTTCTGTTGGGATCCATGCCCACGACAGAGCATTCATCCCCATGCTGGTGGTCCATGTGTCCCCTGGGATCATGAGGACGCTGACCTTTGTATCCCTGTTCCGTGCATTTCCATGACAACGAGTTCTCCATCCCCGCAGGGGTGGTCCATGCCTCCCAGGGACCACTGTCTGTGTGTTCCCAGGACCGTGGTCTGTACAACCCCGTGGTGGTGGTCCCTGCATCCCCATTATAGTCTGTGAATCCCTGTATGTGCAGGTGCTGTCCCCGTGAGGGGGTCCTTGTGTCCCCAGGACCGAGCCCGTGTGTCCCTGTGCCACCAGATGTCGCTGGCAACTCGCTGCTGGCGCCTGCATGTCCAGAGCGACCCCATCCCTGCATGCCTGAGCCTTGTCTCCGCACATGGAGGTGGTCCCTGTCCCAGAGCCTGAATTTGACACGGGTCAGGGATCCCTATGGCTCCTGCTGGGGCTGGGTTCGGTTCGGGTGGGTTGCCCACGGAGCCAGCTGAGTGTCCCATCTGCCTCCAGGCATCGTGTTCCCCTACCAGCCTCCCCGCGGGCAGTACAGGCTCAATTTCCACGAAGCCGAGCAAGTGTGCCAGGACCAAGGTGCCATCCTCGCCAACTTTAACCAGCTCTTCCAGGCGTGGAGCGAGGGGCTGGACTGGTGCAACGCGGGCTGGCTGGCCGATGGCACGGTGCAGTACCCCATCCGCCTGCCCCGCAAGCCCTGCGGGGGCGTGCACCTCGCCCCGGGCATCCGCAGCTACGGCCCGCGGCACCGGCACCTCCACCGCTTTGATGCCTTCTGCTTCTCCTCCGCGCTCAAAGGTGGGTTCTGGGCCCGGGGTGGGGGTGGGATGCTGGGGAAGGTGCAGTGTGTCCCTCCCTCTTAGGGCACAGAACTTGGCCTGGGTGGGGTTGTTCCAGGCATTCCAGATGGGGATGCTCGGGATGATGCTCCCCTCTCACGCTCCGCTCTCCCTCCTAGGAGAGGTTTTCTACCTGGACCGCCTGGCTGGGATGACGCTGGAGGAGGCCAAGCAGAGCTGCCAGGATGCAGGGGCCGAGATCGCCCGGGTGGGGCAGCTCTACTCCGCCTGGAAGTTCGTGGGGCTGGACCGCTGCAATGCCGGCTGGCTGGCAGATGGCAGTGTCCGCTACCCCATTGTCACACCCCGGGCCAATTGTGGCCCCGCGGAGCCTGGTGTCCGCAGCTTCGGCTTCCCCAGCAAGGGCAGGTTTGGAGTCTTCTGCTACAGAGAGAGATAAGGAGCCAGGAGGGATCCTTCTTGGATGAAGGATGTTTCCAGCCTGCCAGTGCCCAGTGTCGGGCATTTCCAAGGGCTGTTTTGGGGCTGACTGGGGGGAGGTGGGATGGGGGGAGGTTTCTTTTTTGTTTTGTTTTGTTTTGTTTCCTTCCTTTATATTTTCCACACCTTGCTCAGCAGCTGGCACCTGCAGCTGCTTGGGGTGGCTGCCAGCTCGGCAGTGTGGGACAGTCCCTGTCGTGGGATGTATGCAAGGATGATCCCCATGGGGGGATCTGCTGCTGCCAACCCACATGGCCGTGCCACCCTATGGGTGGTGACCCCTTCCTGCGGTGGCAGGTTGTCACTGACACTCACCTGCCCTTCCAGGCTGGTCCTGCCTCCGAGTTCATGAGGCAAGGCCATGAGGGAGCGAGGCAAGGCTGGATTTGGCCAGAGCAGAGAGCAGGTATCTCCATTGCATCCTGGCCCCTCTTCCAGCCCCATCCATGTCCTGCTGAAGGATGCCATTGTGCCTGTCCCTGCTGGAGCACAAGTGCCTTATCTCTGTGTGCCCCTTGCCTGAGCTCCATTTGAACTCTGGTGCCTTCTTCTCTGAGCATTGGCTATGAAAAGATGTGTTTTTCTGAACATCTTCTAATAAAATGGTGGAGAAAGCCCTGGAGTGACATGGCTGTGTCCCCATCTCTGTCCCAACACAAGAGAGAGGTCTTCTGTGGAGAAAGGATTTGGGGATCCCTGGCTGTCTCATCCTTGGCTAAGCATGTCTCATTAGTGCTGGCTCAGCTCAGCTCCTGCAAGGGCCTTGTGTTCCCTCATTAGTGAGGGTTAATTAACCCTCTGGGTGTCAGGACTGAAAGCTGGGAGGTGAAGCAGTTCCTACTGGTCATGGGTTTTAGGCATATGGGTTAATCCCCTTCCAAACTGGGAGCTGAACAAGGAGGGTCAGTATCCTACTCCAGGGTCCTTCTTCAGCGAGGGCTTGGGACACCCCTCCTACCTCCACGGTCCCTTAGGTGCTGCCTGGGGCTGAGCCATTCCTGTGTAGCTTGGAGCACCCTCTTTGGGTTCCCCTTCCTTCCTTTTTGCCTTGCCATGGGAGACCCTTCTCTTCCCAGCCCACTAGACATCCCTCTTCCCTATAAAAAAAACAACACTGACCAAGTGCCCATTCCGATTTCGCTTTCTTTATTATTTATCATTCTTTCAAAATAGGATATGTTCAAAAATATAAATAGGTGCAGGGAACGCTGGTGCCCCGCACGGTCCCCTGGAAAGAGCACGTTGTCCCAGGACGAGTGCTGTGCTGCAGAGGGGGCAGTGGGGAAGCAGAGAGGGGCCACAGTCCCCAGCACCTGTGTCCTGGGTCTCAGCATCCCCTTGCCTCCCTCCTCCCACAGCTCCTTCCACCACAGCCCCCCAGCCCTCCCCACCCGTCCTGACGTGCTGCAGCAGTAGAAGGATTCTGGAAAAAAAAAATAAAATAAAGCCCCAAGAGGTGCTGTTCACCCTGGAGATTAAATAACAGAAATAATTACATTGTTCGTGGATAAAATCAGGAAAAAATAATCATCTTTATTATTTAACTTAACCCCCTGCCCTTTGCAAACCCACCCCCCTCCCTGTCCCCAAAGGCATGAAGATAATTGGAACCGGACGGTTAGTAAAAATGCTGAGATCTAATTCGTTTTGCTTTGGTGCTTGGAAAAACAATTTTTTTTTGTATATATATACACAAAGGTGGGTTTGTCTTTAATATAATTTTTTTTTCCTTATATGACAAAAAAGCAACAAAAAGAAGAAGAAATCGACTCTGTTAATATAACTGTTCTGTTAAAAATCTCTCTTTCTTGCTTTCCCCTCGGTCTCTCGCCCCGCTCTAATGGGTGCGTCTGTGCACGGCGCTGCCGCTGGCTTTCGACCGGCTCCTGGGGCTCCTCTTGTATAGCCTGCGCTGGTAGCTGGAGGCTGTGGAGGAGAAGAAAAGGCACCTTGTTGGCAGGAGCCGGGACAGAGAAGCTGCTTGTCCCACGCTGGCCACCCCGGCCCCTGGCTGCCTGGAAAAACACGGGCAGCCGCAGGCAGCGCTGCCCGGGGGCGGCTGCGTGTGCCCCGGCGCCAGCCCGCCCGCACACGCACAATCGGCCCTTCTCTTGCCCTGCCCCGGCTTTGCTTCACCCAGGGGAGAAGTTGCCTGTGGCTCGGCGAGAGCCTGGGCAGGAGCATCATCTCCACAGCTGCTTGTCCCATCCCTTCCCTGTGCCCAGCCAGGAGGGCAGCTCGTCCCCATCTCACCCACTGCCCTATCAATCCCTACATCCCCAACCCCCATATTCATTAGTAGTGGGATGTGCTCAGGGCACAGGAGGGAAAACAGCCCGGCTTGGCTGGCAGGGACAAGGTTTCTGCCTGATCTTTGCTGCCAGTCTCCCTGGAAGCTGGCATGCTCTGGTGTGAAATTGCAGAAGGGTTTTGGTGGAAGCAGCAAAAGCTGGCTGGGAGCAGACCCGGCCTCTTGATCGCTGGCAGTCCGTGCTAAGAACAGCCTGCAGCTCTCCAGACCCACAGCAGAGCCAAAGGAATCAGCATCTTGGTCTGCACCAGGCAGCCGCCCTTGGACACCTCCTTCATCCCTCCTCCTTTCATCTCCTCTCTGGGCAGAGATTTGTCCCTTAAGCCTGTATCGGCTTTCCCTGGCTGTGGGACCATTGCTTAATCTTCCTTATCTGGAATTGCCCAGCAGGACCAGAACCTGGCAAGGAGGCCACTGGACAGATGTGATTTGTCTGAGGCCAACAAAATTCTTGGGAAGCTGCAGGCAATCAGAGACGGGACAGGGGTGTAGGCAGGCCTGGGAGTGGGCTGGGACACCAGTGGAAGAAGGCTGACTGCCATCAGCTGGAGGCCTGACAGAAGGAGAGTCAGGAACCCAGCCCTATGCCTTGGCTTGTGTCTGCTGCAGGACTCCTGTCTGCTCCCAGGGCAGGGGGACACCAGGGAAGGGCTGGAGGGCCCCATAGCTCTTCCATCCTTTTCTCTCTGTTGATGTAGGTTGTGCCAAAACTCACCCTTTCAGAAGCCATTTATTTTTCCTTCTCTGAGTAGCCTGGGCCATTGGTAAGCTCCTTGTTGCCCTTTCCTGACTCTGGAGCTGCCCCTACTCTGCCTTGGTGGGCAGTCCTGCAATCCAGGGCAGGGCAGTCCTGCAATTCAGGCTCCATGGTCCACGCCTGCCCCAGAAGATGTCAGCTCCCATGGCTCCCGTGGAAACTTCCAAGAAGTCAAGGGAACCATGGTGTGCCCTGCTGCCTGTCTCAGAGCTATCCTGCACCCCGAGATGATGTCCCGCATTCCCAGCTCCTTCCAGCTGCAGGGAGGCATCGGCCCTACCCCGAAGGTACAGGGACCCAGACGTACGGTTTAGGCAGGATATCCGTGGCTCCTCCCACTGCCCGTTGGGCTGGCACCGGATCGTGGGCACGTGCCGTTGGATGTAGCCTTGGTCGCACTGGTACCGCACCATGGAGTTGATTTCGTAGCGTTCCTTCTTCCGACCGAAGGTCCTGGCATTCTCCACCGCAGGGGGGTCCCCGCAGGCCACTGTGGGAGATGGGCACAGACTGGAGAGTGAGTGAGAGCACAGCAGCCTGGCTGAGCAGGCAGCTCACACCCAGGGCAGGCTGGGCGTGCAAAGCCTCGTCACTCTTCCATGAATAAAGCCTTAACTCCCTTTGAGATTGGACTCCCTCTGTTCACAAGGCTTAGGGGCAGGGGGATATAGAAATTCTGTGATTTGAAATTAAGCAGGGGTCTGCCTCCTGGAGCAGCTGTGAGAGCTGAGCATCACAACAGCTGCCTGTGTCTGTAGGAGGGCACAGAGCTGGTGTGTGCGAGTGATGCTGCAGCCAGGGTATGACTCTGCCTGGGGATGTTGAATGTCAATAGCTTGTCCTATTTAGTTTCAAGTCCTTATGGAACTTTCTCCTAGAGCCTTGGCCAACTTCTGTTTCTAATTCCTTCTATCTCTTTGATCACCCTTTGCAGTAACAAAACCCACATTCCTGGGCACTGGGCACTCTGCTCCAGACCCACAGCCGCCTACTGAGTCCCCCATCCTTGCCAGTATGGCAGAGGGTGCTGACCTGTTCCTTTCTTGCAGGTGAAAGGGAGGTGATAGTTGCAGGGAACGTCGTTCCATTCGCCTTTCTCGTGCCAGATCATCACAACGCAGTCCTCGCCCGCCGAAAAGAAGTTATCGGGTTGGTTGGGCCGCCAGTTCTCATATTGCTGCCGAGAGAGGACAGTCCTTCAGCTAAGGTTGGGCCCCAGTCTCTCCTGCTCCCTCCCTCATCCTCACCCCACCTCTCCCACACCTCTCTCCAGCTGAGCCCGTGGGTTGCCAGCACTGCCCCTACACCAGTTATTTCTGTAGTGATGCTGCCTGGAACCCAACCAGCTTTTCTAGAGGCTTGGAAAAACCCTGAGCCCTGCAAAGTTTACGGTTGCCTCCACTCAATGCCCAACCCAAGCACTCAACATGTAAGCCATGGGGCCCTTCCCACCACCCTGAAAAGCTGGTGCCAACTCGTGCCGTGGGCTCCAGGCTCACCAGGGAGTGCCCGTCAGACCAGCGGAAGTCGTTCTCCACAGCTCTGTCACTGAGGCCAATCCATTGGTAGTCCTGTGCATGACCTGGAAGAGTAGGAGGGAGAGAAAAGAGTCATGGCTGTCCTACACATTGCTGGAGGCATTTCTTTGCCATTTCAGCTGTCCCTGGCTCTGGAGCCTCTGGTTCATTCAGCTACCTCCCAGTCAATATTCCTGATGCCCTTTTCCCTTACCTCATGTTTGCCCAGCTCCCTCCCCACTCAACTGCCATGAGCATGGGTGCACCCATACAAGGATGAGGCTTTGTCAGGATTCATAGGAGCACCAGTGGGGCAAATGGTGGTTTTTACACTGCTCTGGATAAATCTGCCTGTAGAGTCAGAATCCAGTGGTTGGATCCATGCTCAGTCTTAGGCTGCCCTCAGCACTCACTGTTCACAAATTCTTGCTCCTCTGGGGTGATGATACTGCTCAGGTGGGCTTGATGTTGTCGGCATCTGGTCTCTGCATCCATCCAAGTCTCTCTCTCTTCAAAGTGCCTGTAGCAATGGCCCTGGAACTTGGTCCAGCCTTCCTCACAGTTTTCCAAGTCTGAAACACACAGAAGAGGGATGAAAAGGAGTTGGTGCATGTGTCTGAAAGCTTTCAACTCACCTCTTAGCAGCTCATGCTCCCATGGCATGGGACAACACATGGTCATTTTCACTAAAAAGCACACCCTGACACTGCTGTCTGTAGGAATTCCCTGGGAAGGTTGTCAGAAGGCATCCAAGACACACAGAGAGGGCAGCCTGTGTGAAGGCCCTGTGTCTGCAGTGACACAAGCAGTGCTACTAGAAAGCTTGAATGATACACACTTATTCCTGTGTAATGTTCCTGAAATCTGCTTTTGAGGAACTGACCAAGCAAGAACACCTCTCTTCCCACTTGTGCTGTCCTGCAGAGTTTTCTTGCTTTGGAAAAAAACCCTCCAAACCCTATATCCAGATGTCCAGAATCAATGCATATGTGTTGAACGTGAAAGAAGGGGCCACCAGGTGTGGGTGATTCCATCACTTGGTGTGATTCTGGAGCTCTGGAGGAGAAACAAACCAACCAAGAGGGGTGAAAAGCAGTGGAGACAGAAACTTACCACAGTGGAGAGAGAGAACTAAGTCTCAATGAAACAGCTTAGAAGCTGCTAAAGAAGTACAAACATTTCTCAGCTTTTCAGAAGATGTTTTATCATCTGAGAAATATTGAGGAACTGAACACATTTAAGAAAAAATAAAACCACAGATGGGGGAAAGTAGAGACAAATGGAGAAACCACCAGGAAAGACCTTCAGCAGTTCCCACACAATGCAACACCACACATCTGTCTGCTACATGTGACTGAAGGAAACAGAAAATGAAATGTGTTTAATCTCAGCCTTTCAGTTGCCTGATCTACCATCCTTTCTCAGGCCCCTGCTGCTCTGAGAGTGGTGGGCTTCCATGAGCCCTCATGCCTCTCTCCCTTTTCAGTAGGGTTTTCTGTACTCAGTTTCTTTCTTCTTTGTTAAACTTGGTAGGTAAAAGCACTTGTCACTTTCAGTAACAATAATTCCTCCTAATCCACCTTTCTGGTGTTCTTCCTGCTGGAGATTGCACTCCATGATGGCACTTCATAGATGTTGGAGTGGTTGGTAGTTATTTGAGACATTAAAAGCATTTCCTGCTTTCTTCAACAGATCAAATGGGTTATCTGGAAGTAGGTGAAGCTCAGAGGATTCTTGGGTTTTGCAGGCAGATCTCTTGCAGAAAGTTAACCGAGAACTCGCTCAGTCTTTTGAGATTAAGACTTTTTCCCATTATCTTTAATGGCATCCCTTGTCATCACAGACTGAGAATAGGACAGCACATGATAAAGAATCTCAGCAGGCCATTTTCTAGTAGAAAGGCTATGCTTTCCTACATAATTTTTTCTTACAGGTAAATATGACAGCAATTTTATTGGAAAAGACTGATGAAAATCTTGTTCCCTGCTAAGGACACTTTCATGGTGACAAAAGGGACTGTCTGTGTGCATTGTTCACCTACAGTATCCCATTGTTCTTGGACACCAATGGCAAGGATGGTCTGTCTCATGGGAATATGAAGATTTACATTTCCAACAAGTTTTGGGGAACTGGTTTCCTCTTGCATCTCCCAGGTATCAGAGCCCATAATTCAGAGAAAAGAGAAAATTAAGTCTGGCTTGGACAAAACAAGATCATAAGCAGTTACAGGGTGGAGAGTCTCTGGCTGGATAACAAGGATCTTCAACAACAGGTATCATGGGTGGGTAAATCAAGAACTGGTGAGGTTGCATTGGAAAATTGATGCTAAGACAGCACAGTTCCTGCCCAGAAGGTTCAATGATCCTAAGCCTGCTCCTTATAGTCTACTCCATGTTCATATTGGAAGCAGAAAGAGATGCAGAGAAAATCCAACATATATTACCACTACTCATGCCAAGGTGAGGAAGATACTGCAACCTTATTTCTCTTTTGAGTAAGGCAGGAGAGCTTCCCCTCATCTAAGCTGACAAAAGTTTGGATTTTCATCAGCTTTGAGGAAAAAAACTCTTCTCCTTTCCTTGTAGAAACAAGAAGAAGTATTAGTGCACTAATTTTGATGGAAATACAGGTTGCTTCCCGTTTTCTCAAAGATACATTCCCTGCTGATTTTGCCACAGGAAGCTACGTTGTGGAGATGACAAAAATGTCATGCTCTGTCAAATCAGTGGAGATTCCTGGAGTGAATGATGTGTCTCTCAGCTGCATCTTCCCCAAGAGAAACACAATCATTTTTCATGGCTCAGTTGAAGCATCCTTCCACGAAGTTCCAGTCTAGCAGAGAAAGTTTGCCTGGGGTGAAGATGTACTCAGAAAGTTCCCTACTGTTACAGATGAACAGAATGACCCTTGGCCCAAGAGAGAGCAACTTCCATGATCAACATTGTTATGATCTGTGTGGAACTTCACCAGAGACACTTGAAAAAGAGAAAGCTGAAGAAGACACCAGAAGCTCCTGCTTAGGAATCTTAGAGGACACGGTGCTGTGAGGAACAAACTTATCAAATTAGGTACTCAAAAGCCTCAAAGCTTTTCCCTTGTGTGTTTTAAGCTGCTGTTAGAGGTTAGCTCACTGAGATGAGGCCAGCACTGACGGGAGCACTGGGGATCAGCTCTTTTTGGGGAGTAGCAGGGGAACAAGGTGGTGCAGCAGTTAGTAGGATTAGCTGAAGCCAGGGAGGCCGTACCGATCTCACACAGGTCCCCTCCGTAGCTGGGAAGGCAAAAGCATTTGAAAGAGTCGATACCATCAACGCAGGTGGCTCCATTCAGACAGGGGCTTGAGTGGCACACATCGGTGTCTGCAAGAAATCAAGGGCTTCCATTAGGGCTCTGGGAGGCAACTCCACCAACAGGAGAACTTGTTTCCTTGCTTGTGTAGGAGGGAATATCAGTTGTTTTGGGGGGACTTGGGAGGGTTGTATTTCACAACATACTGCCACTGCTGCTGGAAGAATGAAGGCAAGAGACCCAACCCACCCTACAAGGAAGACATTGGTTTTGTGATGGTTGCACACCACTCTGAAGATATCAGAACAAAGCTCAGCAGGATGTATCCGAAACACAGCACTGGCTGTGGTAATTCCTCCTTGTCTGCTGCCTCTGCCTGATGCATCAAACATGTAAACTTGTGCCTGTGCCTCCACCAGCTAAAGGTCTATGAGGAGGAATGTGGAATTCTTCCGTAAGTGATAGAAACATACTCAAATAGATCTCTGTGTCCTAAGCAGCATTCCTGGTTGTCTGTCCTCACTAATAGTTTCTTCCTAATCATAATTTAGATGAAGTTCTGCGTCAAGAAATCTCTTCTCAGTGAAAATGAAGAAAGTGCAGAGAAGAAAAGAAGTGGGTTCAAAGGTGGTTCAGAGGCCCTCAGCTTTTTCTCTTTGAGGATCTTAGGCCTGGGTATGGGTGCTTATTCCTTGGGGAGGGATACTGGAGTGCAGTGACATTTTCTCCAGACCTGTCCTCACTATGTGCTCTTCAGGTTGTGATGAAGATGGAAGAAGTTGGTACATCTTTTCCAGCTGTGGACTCCATCTTGGTGGAGAGAGCATTGGAATCAGAAGAAGGGTCATTCAGAATGGAAAGATTTCAGATATATTCAACTCAGAAACAAGGAGGAAGACTAAGGAAGGAAATGGGAACACATCCATGCAGATTGGATTAAATGATGGCTGGTTAGATCATCGTGTGAGACAGTGTTTCTTTCACACTCAGGAGAAATGCAAGGTTTAAAAGTGATGACTCCATGCTCTTGTGGCTGACAGGGTTAGTGAGGAAAGATTCAAAGGTAATAAATATACTGGTTGTGGCAATAGCAGAGCAGAGCAGCGACTCCCCAAGATCTATGTTCATCTTCTGACTGGGGTGTATTTGGTTGGGTATTGTTTTCTTGGAGCTGAGGCCCAGCTGCTCAGTGTCCCCAGGCACAAGAGAACAGATGGGCGTTATACTCCCTGTGGCTGTCTAGTGACTCAGTGGCCAAGGTCTGATACGTCATCTAAAAGCTGACATGTTCTGTAATGTGCCTAAGTGATGGAAAAAATCCTTTCTGACCTTGGATGGTAAATCTGTGTGTGCTTTGGAGCAAGGAGATTGTCATCTTTACTCTAGGCTGTGAGCAGTGAAATCATTCCTCAGATGGCTGATGAGCCTCTCACTCCAGTTTTGCAGATCTTCTCTGAGAGAAGGAATTTTTCACTCTGGATTGCACTTCTAAATCTCATGGATGCTTTTTGGATTTCTTTGTTCACTGCAAAATGAAGATAATCCCTGTTTCCATGATACTAGTAAATACTTTGAGACTTTCCAGAGCAAAATGGGAGTCACAAGCCTAGAGGAAGAATAGAGGAGCTGAACTTGGCTGAGTACTTCTTATTAGTCACACTTGGAGTTCCTAGATGATAGAGAGCATAAAGAAAAACGAGGCATCCTGAGGGGTGATTGCAACTCAAGAGGCCCTTTGGGCTTCTTCAACAGCAGTGGCAGCAGAAGTTCATGTTGATTCCAGTGGGCTCCAGCTGAACATGTAAGGAAAGGCTTTCCTTCATTCGTCAGGCTCCATGAAGTGGAAAGAACAGTGCAGAAGAGGGAGGGAAGCACTCACAAGAGCTAAAGCTGAATGTTTAGCAGTGGATAATGAGCCTTCAGCTGTCTTCGGCCATGTGGAATAAAACTTGGCGTGTCCAAGATCTCTTCTGAGATGCAGGAGACCTGCTGTGTGCTGCCATCCCTGGTCTTGGAGGAGGGGGGAGCAGACACACATTGCCGCAAATTTCCAGCTGGGAAGTAAGTCAGGAGCAGAGTTTCCTTTTACAGATATTGCATATAATATGGTTGCACATATTATATATACAGTAAAAACAAATCTTTTATTATAATATATATGTTACATATCTCTCCATACATATACATATATATTTTTGTATATAACATATAGAGAAAGGGTGTGCACTTGTAGGTAATGTTGGAGAAACAAACATCAAATACAAGTGAAACATAGACAGGTTTTTTTTTCCCCAAAATTGTGCTACAAATGGCTGGAGAGAAGATGATTTAAACACATGATGATCATAAACACCAAACTCCCCTTCAGCCTGTTGGGCTGATTCAGAGACCCTCTCTCCATCTAGATGTAAAATCACGTCACCAAGCTGATATTAAAAAACTCAAATATATCTGTCAGGTTGGAGAAAGTGTTGCTGATTCTGATCCTTCCAGAAAATCTGGATCTCAGAGGTATTCAAGAGAGGTCTAAATTGTAAATTTGGCAGTGATGTTGCCTCTGGAAATCCTGGCAAATTGGTTTGTGGGTGTTTCTAGGGTAAGGCATGTAAGCCACAAACACAATTTACAGGAGGTGAGAACTCCATTAAAAATAAAAATCCATCTATCACACAACACTAAGTGTTTTTTTTTTTTTTTCCCATAGCGTTTTATATGCTATAAATGTGTCTATTTCCACATTGTTTAGAGCTAGATGAGGTTAGCAAATTCAGCCATCTGCAGAGCCTGCAACACGCTAGCGAGGGGCGAGCCCCCACCTCCACAGCGCTGGCTGCCAGGTACCTTGACACTCAAGGATTTAGACACGAGCTATTTGTTTGCTTGGCTGAGCAGTCATCCAAAAAGTCAGCTCTGCTTTGCGATGCAGCTCAAGTGCTTATCAGCTGACAGGGAGACAAGACCACTGCTATTATTACCCCGAGCTAACAAAGGACAGCGATAGTCGATAGTCGAGGAATGCAGAAGGGAGGCAGCCCTCGCTTTCAAGAGCTGCAGATGTAAAACAAAGACGGGAGAAAATGCCTCGCGGTGCCAAGAATAGGAAACCCAGTTAGAACATGTTATTAACTCACTTCTTGAGGATAACGCAGAATTAGCAATTCTTCTTAAGAGGATTCATACTGCACTTAATATTGCCCAGAAGTTGCAAAAATTCCCCAATTCTACTGTCACAACAGTTTCTATTTTTTGCTACTATCATGACCCAAGGTCTAACTTTTAGATGCCTTTTCTTTTCTTTTTTCATAAACCAATTACAACAAAATGGACAATGTAAACCAGGTCTTGCATCTGGAAGATGTAAACTGTTGGCTGGAGAAAGCAAGGGGAGTTACACAGCTGCAATGCAAATTTGAGTTTGTTCCACCATTTTCTTCCTAAGACTTCTTCTCCATTACTAGATATACACTATATTTAGTCAGAATAATTTTCTTTTTATGCAACTAAAAACAAGAGAAGTATTCTTGTCATCGCTGCCCATGGTAGGGGGAGGTCTGAGCTAGATCATCTTTAAGGTCCTTTCCAACCCTGACCATTTTATGATTCTATGATTCTCCCAATGCCTTTGAAAAAATCTTTTGTACTAGATCATGGAAATTGGAAAGAGAAACCTGGAAGAAATGAAAGAAAAATAGATTGGTCCTGGTTTTGCTCAGAAGGCAAATGGTATGTAAAAGTGAACATGCAGTGTCAGTGGTGAGAAGGAAATGCTTTTAAAATTCTTCATCTCAAGCTGAGACAACAATACCAGAAACAATGCTACCATTTCCTAAAACAGTGCAGTCTGTGCATTTCTCTCCATGGCTGCCTATATGGAAGATGAGCGAGAATATCCATTAAACAAGGTCATCTTTGTGTTTAAAACAATTACTAAGGAGAAGCAGCTGGTGAACAGAGAGGATGCTGTCACCCAAACCCTGAACAAACTATAGTTTCCCTGAAGCTGCGAGTAACAGGTTTAGTAATATATTCTATGATATTTGTATATTGTCCTGTTTTTGTTCTACAGAGCAGAAAAGGTCAGAGAGAAGGGCAAGACATTTCAGGATGCCCAACACTGCCTGTTGTGCTTCTCACCCTTTCTTTATAGGCCTCCTTGTAAGTGCAATTATCCAAACAGGGAATTAGAGACCAACTAGATAATTATCTCCTAGAGATTGGGGGGAAAAAAAATCCAGGTAGAAATTAAATTTGCTTTTCAGAGTCTGCTGGGAAGTTAGAACTACTGGTCTGATAGCTCAAACATCAAAGAAAAACATTGGAGCAATTGTAGGGTGACTCCTGGAAGAAAAGAATAGGAAGAGTTGGGGAAACCAGTTCTCTCACATTTTAAGTTAAATGCCAGTATTGAGCATTACATAGCCAGCTACTGACTTACAATGAGCAATTAAGTAATTAAAATAATTAACTACACTAATTGAACCAAAGCCTCCATGCAGCAGAAGGGGCAGGCATTGCTGTAGCCTTAAAAAAAATATTTTACTAGAGACCAGGAGTTTCCAGGAGGACTTGTTGATCTGCTGGAACCTTCAATTTGTCCAACACTCTCGTGGAAGAAGAGGAAGAAGAGGAAGAAGGAAATTTAGATATCTCTGTTTCCAAAATATTATGTGTAAAATACATGGATTTGTAAATAACACTAGTCCAAGGCTGTAGGCTACCTCTGCAGAGGAAGGTTTTGTTTAAGCAAATTAACTTGTGATGCAAAGCAGACAGTGTGTTCAGGAGACATCAAATCACCTGCTCAGCCACAAAGGGTCTGTGCCTCTCAGCCAGGACTGGGACCTCCAACTCCTTGAGAGCATCATTTGTATTCCACATTGGGTGAAACATTCTGAATCAGGGGAATATTTTCTTGGCTTTTTTTCCTGCATGATTTTCTCTGGACCAACAAAACTCAATCCCTTGGACTTCCAGGTTATGAAGTATAAGGAAAGCCCATTAAGACCTTTTCTCATTTGTATTCTAACCTTCTGCTGTGTGGGGCCATAGGCAACAGACTTCATGGACTTGTTTCACCAGACACAAGCAAAACTTCACATAAAAAGATGCCATTTCAGCACATTTCTCTTCCCCCCCACAACTGGAGTGAAGTTTTAAAGTCATTGACTGGTCTCAGAGCTCCAAACCACAGCCTTTCACTGAAGTGCCAGCATGTTTTTTCAGCTAATAATTATTTGCCTTCAAATGCTACCAGAAGCAAAAAGACCTGCTGAGTTGGCAAAATCCTGGGTGAGGAAGCCAAGCCTATGGACAATTCTTTCAGCTTGTGGGGTTCCTGTCCTCATGGAGGAATCAAATGCTGACTAAAGACATGTACATGCACAGCCTTCAATTTGGTTAAACACTAAAACATACTGGCACTCCAAGTGTTAATCTTCAGTCTTCTGGCTCTGGCTTTTAGAGATACTTTCAGGCTCCAGCAGAGCAGAATAATATCATTCTTCTTAAATCATCCCACTAAATAGACTGCTGGATCTAACTGGAACCCTCCAACAACAGGGCCAGAGGGCAAAATCCACATTTCTTCCTGTCCCTCGCTCTAAGCTCCTGTAAAGCTGAACCAGCTTCACCTGTGCTTTAATGTCAGTGAAAATCCACTGCACTGCATGGGCCCCCATTGCACCCTACAAACCCTGAGCACAGCACAAGGCATGCACATGGAATCTGACAGCTTTTGCAAGAGCTAGATTTCAAGACTGGGAATCTTCAAGTGGAAAGGCAGCCACAACATGGGAAACGGCATTTTGGGATCCAGCCTACCGTTCTTCCTTGTAGACTTCCCATGTTCACAATCCTAGAGCTCTGTAAAAAGTAACTACCCATAAAAGGAAACCTAGGATTCCTTTTCTTGTTTTTTTTTTTTTCTTTTTTTTTTTTTTCTTTTGTCATCTCTTTGCTGTAATTCTCTAGAAGAGGTTTGCCTTGTTTTAGGGGTGTTCTGAGTTCATGATCAACACTTCTTTGCCACCTGGATGAGCTTCCTTCATACCCTGACTGGGTCTGCATTTAACTCTGTAGGGACATTGTAGTAAAGTTTACAAAAAAAAAAAGTGAAGTTTTACCCTAGAATATCTTCCCTGGTGGGACTACCAGCCAAACACATGTGTTCAAGCCCATTTCTAATTTATAATGTGTACAATTAAACTTCATGTAGTGGTTGCTTACCTCTTGCTGTCTCCTGCTAAGAAACCCCAGCTGCTACATTGTCCTCTCTGTGACTTGCAAATGTACATATTCCAATTTCAGAACATTTTTCAAGATTCTTCACACATGAGCTGCTGAACACATGGTTTTCTTTCAAAATACTTCACAAAAATGTTGGCTAACAAATGACCTGAGGAATCTGGCAATCGCCTTGTGGTTAATTTTTAAAAAGAAAAAGCAGTGGAATAAAATCCATAGTTTGGGGCCAATTTTTTTTAAAATTATTTTTACTAAGCCTCACTGTCTTCCTTCCTTCCTTCCCCTCAATGCTGCCTTTGCTGGCTTATTTTTGTCTCTGGGTTTGGACGTGGCAGTGGGCACGACCCAAAAGCAGAGCCTACTTTGACAAGAAGGGTTTTTGGGTCCATAACTCCTGTACCACCCTGTGCTGTGCCAGGCTGGTGCAGTGCTGTGGGAATGACCCTGCTGATCTGCCCTCACCCACTCCTGCAGCATCCCCAGGGCAGCTGCTCAGCACGGGCAGAGGGGACCGCAGGTGTGCTGTGAGCAGGACTGAACAAAGGTTTGTGATTACCTGTGCTCGCAGAGAGAGAGGGCAGAGAGAAATGCAGTGACTCATTGGAAACACTCTGGGGATGGAAATGACGTTAGAAACCAGGCTGAGCTTCACAAAGCCCTGCACTTACTGACCCTTACTGAGTCCAGAGCTAGCTACTCTGAATGGTTTAAATTGACCCAGAAAAGCATTTTAGGAGGTAATGTGGGAAGGGCTAGAATTGATGACATTTTTGCCAGAAGGAAGTGAGTAAAACTCTTTGCACATACATTTTGTACCATACTTAAGCAACGTGTGGCCTTACAAGAACATGTGGCCCTCTGAGAACTGAGGACATGCAGGACATTCATACAACAGCACAAGCACTAATGGCTTTCCAATGAGGCTTGTCCCCAGGTGCCAGCTCCTGATGGCAGCAAAGGGAAACCAAGCTTTGTCCAAGGATGCTGCAGGACATCCTGCATTACCAGGACTGGGCATCTCCCTTGGCCAAGAGGCATAATGTTTTGCATTTTGTTTTTTTTTTCCCTCTGCTGTGCACTGTTGCTTTCACAGCACACAACCTCTTTTCAGGAAATGCTCATCAGAATGCCAGGAGAGTGTTTCCACCATAAGAGGTTAATCAGGCTTAACTATTTTGTCAGTTTGTACTTGGCAACAAGGGGGCCCAACCAAAGACAGAACACTAAAACACTAAAAAGGCAGGGTGGAGGGAAGGGCATTTATCAACAGAGCTTACAGAAGCTAGTGATGCTCTGAGCATTATCTCACACGTTTATCCTGTTGTAGCTGCAGAGAGCAGAGGGTGGCCACATGCTGAGCAATACTTGGGGCTAGGCAGCAAGTCAGCCCACCATGGAAAGAGAAACAGAATAGGACTGAGATTAGCAGCCCATTTTCTCTGACTTCTCAGCTGCGTGCAGGGTGGAAAACTCTGGACATGTAGAGGTGGCACTGAGGGACATGAGTTAGTGGTGGACTCGGCAGTGCTTGGTTAATGGTTGGACTCGATGATCATACATGTCTTTTTCAACTTAAACAATTCTATCATTCTGTGATCATGACCTGTGGAAAACCCCATGTTTATGGCTTTCCATCAGAACAATGTTCTGCTCAAGTCTGCTTCTGTGTTAATGTTCTCTGCTGTATAAAAACCAAAAAAAGTGACAGCTATGCCCCTCCTTCCCATCCACAAAGCTTTCCCTTCCATATGAGACACATTACCTTCTGTAGTGGGTCCTAATGTGTCAATTGCTTCTTGTGAGACTTGGGGCAGGGCAGCAGTGGTGGTGGCCAGCAGATGGGGGCTGTCTGGAGCAACAGCTGTCTCTGTCTCTTGTTCTGACACCACAGGAGGGGAAGGCTCCATTTCAAGCTGAGCCTCTTCAGGGTTCCTGAGTCCCTGTGTTGGTTCAACATCTGGAGTCCTGGTACTAATTACAATGTCTGGGACAGAGGTTTCCCCTGAAATGCCTGCGATAGAGTGTGTCACAGCTCCAGATGTTGTGTCAGGAATCTCCTTCTCCTCTGGAGTACCAAAGGGCTCCCCGCTGCCCAAAGATGTGGCAGCTGTTTTGATGTTAGCAGCAGGCAATGTAGATGCTTCCCCACTGGTTTCATGGACTGTGGATGCTTCTATGCTGATCTCAGGAAATGTCTCTCCGCGGGCTTCTTGACTTGTGGGTGCTCCTATTCTAATTTCAGGAAATGCAGAAGTTTCCCCACTGACTTCTTGAACTGTGGATGTTTCTGTGAAAATTTCAGGATAGGCAGATGTTTCACTCCTGGCTTCTTGACTTGTTGGTGTTTCTATGCTGAACCCAGGGAATGCAGATGTCTCCCCACTGATATCATGGACTGTAGAAGTTTCTATGCTAATCTCAGGAAATACAGATGTCTCACCTTGAGCTTCTTCACCTGTGGATGTTTCTATTCTAATTTCAGGAAATGCAGGTATTTCACCACTGCTTTCATGGATTGTCGAAGTTTCTATGCTGATTTCAGGAAAGGAAGACATATCCCCACTTATTTCATGGACCGTCGAAGTTTCTATGCTGATTTCAGGAAATGCAGAATTTTCCCCACTGGTTTCATGGACCGTTGAAGTTTCTATGCTGATTTCTGGGTAGACAGATGTTTCACCCCTGGCTTCTTGATTTGTGTATGTTTCTATTCTAATTTCAGGAAATGCAGAACTTTCTCCACTAATTTCATGCACTGTTGAAGTTTCTATGCTGATTTCAGGAAAGGCAGATGTTTCTCCACTGGTTTCGTGGACTGTCGAAGCTTCTATGCTAATTTCAGGATAGCCAGATATTTCACCCCTGGCCTCTTGGCTTGTGAATGTTTCTATTCTGATTTCAGGAAACGCAGACGTTTCCCCACTGAGGTCTTGGCTTGTGGATGTTTCTATTCTAATTTCAGGAAATGCAGATGTTTCCCCACTGATTTCTTGTATTGTCGACGTTTCTGTGCTACTTTCAGGAAATGCAGAGGTTTCCCCACTTGCTTCTTGACCTGTGGATGCTTCTATGATAATTTCAGGATACCCAGATGTTTCACCCCTGGCTTCCTGACTTGTGGATGTTTCAGTGAAAATTTCAGGAAATGCAGAGGTTTCCCCACTGATTTCTTGAATTGTTGATGTTTCTGTGTTAAATTCGGGAAATGCAGATGCCTCCCCACTGATTTCATGAATCGTGGATGCTTCTATGCCAGTTTCAGGAAATGCAGATGTTTCACCACTGATTTCATAAGCTGTTGATGTTTCTAGAGCACTTTCTGGCAGTGCAGATGTTTCCCCACTCAGTTCACCGGATCCAGAGGCTTCACCACTGGGCCCCAAACTGTAGGGAAACGTGACAGTTTCCCCGCCCAGTTCTTGTGATACTGTTGGTCTTGTCACCACTTCTACTAAATCAGAAGTGACTAAAGTGACTCCTGGAAGCCCTGAGGCTTCCCCACTGATATCAGACACCGTTGAAGACTGTCCACTTAGATCTGTGGCTCCATAAAATTCTCCGCTGATGTATGGGATTCCAGATGGCTCTTCACTCAAGTCTCCTGCCCCTGAAGGAAACCCACTACTCTCCACAGCTCCAGACCCTTCTCCAGATAGTCCTCTGTCACCAGAAGTAAATCCACTGATTTCTATCACCCCAGATGGTCCTTCTCCCACTTCTTGTGCCACTGATGTCTGTGTTACAACTTCCACCAAAGTGGTATCCACAAGAGACACCGTGGGAAAGCCAGAGGTGAGTCCACTTTCCTCTCCAGACAGCAGACCACTGGTGACATCAACTCCAGAGATGTCTCCGCTGCTGTCTGTCACTCCGCTCGGATATCCGCTCATCTCCAGCACTCCAGAAACACTCCCACCAAAGTCTACATGCCCTGAAGGCTCACCACTGATGTCTAAACTCCCAGATACCATGCCTGATCCATCTTCATCTCCTGAAGGCAATCCACTGGTTTCCAAAGTCTCTTTTGCTTCTGCTCCTGTAATCGGCGATGTTGTTGTCACTTCCTTCAAAGTGGCATCTACGAAGGTAATGCCGGAGGCCTCACTGCTTCCCTCAATACCAGAGGTAAGGCCACTTAGGTCCACCAGGCCACTGGCCTCATGTGTTCCAGATGTTTCTCCACTGGCATCCAGTCCTGAGGCCAAGCCACTAAGTTCAGACCCTCCCGAGGACAGCCCGCTGAGCTCGGGTACCCCAGAGGGCTCCCCGCTGGGCTCAGCTCCTGAGGGCAAGCCTTGGATTCCACCACTGCTGTCCCACTCAGAGGATGGGAACCCTGACAGATCTCCTTCACCGCTGACTCCGATGGACCCTTTTCCCTCCTCTTGCCGTTCTGTCACTGCTGTTACAACTTCCACTAATGTGGTATCCACGAGAGAGATGGTAGGAAAACCAGAGGTCACTCCACTTTCCTCTCCAGATGACACACCACTGACTAACTCAGTGCCAGAGATTTCTCCACTTGCTCCAAAAGGCAGCCCGCTGCTTTCCACTCCAGATGGCATCCCACTAATTTCTGGTATCCTTGAAATAGACACCGATATCTCCTCCTCTGCAGAAGGCAGGCCACTGATATCAACAACACCAGAAGACACACCACTCAGATCTCCTGAGGGCAGCCCACTTTCTCCAGGTGGGAAGCCACTGGCATGCAGGTCTACCGACGGTAATCCACTCTCTCCAATGCCCGAATGGTCTCCACTAAGTTCAAAAACTCCAGAAGTTGGTTCTGTGCTTGTATCTGGAACTCCAGGAACCCACCCGGATGCTGAAGATTCACCACTGACTTGATGCTCTCCAGATTCTGTCACCTCCCCTGACACTTCGCTGACGGTAGCATTGGTACTGGTTTCCTCTGGTACTATGGTAGCTGGAGGAAAAACAGATGGACTCACTGGAAAAGAAAGAACAGACAAAGAGAAGGAGTTGGGAAAATTATTTATACTTTGTGAGGGTCCCAACCCTACACTACCAGGCCAGCACGACACAAGGTACAAGGAAGCTCTGAACCCACCTGAGAGCAGTGACACATCGGTTGGAAAGACCTCTGTACCCCAGGCTGTCTGATTCTCAGGTTGAGTGGCAGACTCTGTCTCCATGGTCACCTCCTCCCCCGAGGGCACCCCCTCCACTCCAGGGATCACTTGTGTTGCCAGCACATCTTCAAAGAAGGGGGTGACTCCCTCCTCCTCCACAGGAGGCAGAGCTGGAACAAAAAGGCATTGGAGGGAGTTTCCAAAAATTCACAATCCAAGATGCCGCTGAAGTGCTTCGCTCAAACCGCCACCCCAACATGCCCAGCCTCCCTTTTGAAATCCCTTTCCCCCAGGAGACAGGTTTCTGCGCTCTGCAGGGGTGGGAGGGTACCTCTGAAGCAGAAGGCGTGGTGCCGGGACAGCGGGTCGGGGAAGCCCGTCTGGTTGTGGTGCTGGTACAGGGTCCTGACGCCCGGCGCGTCCCCCCCGCAGGCGGGCCGGGGGCTCACGATGGGGTAGCGCAGGCTGCCGTCGGCCAACCAGCCCGCGTAGCACCTGTCCAGGCCCTGCTTCCACGCGGCGTGGAGCTGGCCAACAGAGGCCAGCGTGGCGTTCTGGCTCTCGCAGTACTGCTGGGCTTCTGGGAAGGTGAACTGCTCCGGCTGGGTTGCGAAGAACACATCGCCTGAGGGATGGGAGGGAAAACACGGGTGAATCCCTGCATCCCAGCCATCTGCAGACAGAGGCAGACGTGTGGGGCACGTTTTTGCTCCACAGCAGTGCCCAGGGACAGGGGAGGATGTACCCTTGAGCCTGTCGATGTAGCAGTACACGTCGTAGGTCTCCGAGGCGGGGCGCATGCCGTATGACTGCACGCCCGGAGTGTTCTCTTTGTCTCCTATGCAGTTATTCCGGGGATTCACAATGGGATACCTACCAAAAAAAGGAAGAGAAGAGGTAATCCAAGGTCAGCCTTATGTAGCCAGGACTGAAGAACCTCAGTGTGCTTGGGAGCGGGACATGAACTCTTCACTGTTTGAGGTCCTCAGAGACAAGTCCACTTACAGCTTGAGACAATAAATACAAATTTCCTGCTGCTCTTCCTACACACCAGGAGGGCTCACTGGTGCAAGATGTATACACAGGTTAGGAAATGAGAGGAAAAAATGGGCAAAACACATCTACTGGCCACTGAATATCACAGCCTGGAGAAAATTTTGGGTCAGCAAAGCTTTCAATGTTGATGAGGAGAGCAGCAGGACAAACCAGAGTAAAGCCTCAATGGCTGAATAGCCATTTTGAAGGGTGTCTTCCCCAAGTCAGTGTAACTTTACCTGACTGTCTGGTCCCGCAGCCAGCCAGCATCACACTGGTCGAAGCCAGCCTCGTAGGCAGCCTGGAGCTGCTGGGGGGTGGCAATCACGGCACTGTTCTCCAGGCAGGCCTTCTGGGCTTGGACAAAGGAGAAGGCGTACCTGCTGCTGGCTGCACGGTAGTGAAACACCACACCTGGGGGAAGAGAAGCTGTGGTGAGACAGCAGGTACAGGACTCCCCTGCACTGAGATGTGTGACCAGAAATGGTCTTCCAAAAATCAGTGCAAGGACTAGGCCCTCTCAAACTCCTTTTGATGGAAATGCCTCATTCATGGAGCCCTGATGCCACTGAGGGTGATGTTCTGGGGATCTCTTTAGCCCTCCTCTAAGGTCTTCTTGCCTTGACTTTCCCCTTCCCTGGAGTCAGGTGGATATGGGAGAGCAGAGTGTGACCACTGCAGCCCAAGCATCAGCCAGCTGAGCCCTGGTCAGCACATGATGGGGTGGCTCCTCTTCCCTCCTGCCCTACTGTGATGGAGGTGCTCAGCCTGTCCCTGACCCCTAACATGCCTGTGCACCTCCAGGGACCTGGATGCCCTCTGAGATGGCAGAAACTCAGGCTTTTTTTCAGCTGAATGGTTACCTCTAGAATGAACTGGCCTTCAGGCTTCTTGGAGTCCTGGTGCCTTACCTGTGGGGGAGATGGGCTGCTCGGGAAGGTGACCAGCACCGGGGGCAGCTGTCACTCGCACAAGCTGATCTTCCACTGTGAACGCTGAGGCAGACTCCAGTCCTGGTGTGGCAGTCACCCCCACGACCTCTTCCACCGAGCTCACCTCTGCTGTTTCAGTGGTGCTAGCAGTGCCAAAGGCTAAGGTGGTGATGGCAGTGCCTAAATCTATGGTGGTGGCCTCTTCAGGTACAGTCCATACTGCTGTGACATCCTCCCTGGTGACATTTTCCTCCTCTGTGGCAGCTGTCTCTACTGTGACAGCGGTGGTGAAGAGATCGGGCAGGGCAGTGAAGCCCTCGTCCAGCCTGGTGGCAGTGGGGGTGATCTCAATGGGCTCCAGGGTGGCGATGCTGCCGCGGGCCTCTTCCTCCGTGGCATTGTGTGACAGAGGCAGCTCCACCTCGGTCTGGGTGACAGTCTGGACAGTGAAAGCGCTGCCCAGCTCGCTCCCTGTCTCGTCGATGAACTGCCCTGGGACCAGGCTCTCAAAGTCGTCCCCTGCATCAGGACACAAAGCAGCAATCAGGGAGGATAATGTCAGTCTGATGAGGTGAGCTGCCCTGGTGCTGCCTCCAAGAAGCAGCTGGGTATCTCTGGCTCTGGGAGGATTAGGGAAATCGTGACAGTTTGGTAAAAGAAATGGTTTTACTTCCTCCACTGTGGCTCTGTACAACGCCTCAGCACGGAGGGCATGTGACGAGGCACTGAGCCACTTCGTGCTCCAAATCTGGTTAATCAGCGGAGACATTGCCCTCGCTCCTGCCAGTTCTCCTCCCCGGGAACACCTTGCCCATATCCAAGTCTGTACTGACCCCTAGTGCCTGCTGCAAGGAAATTAAGGTGGACGGAGGGAAGTCGGTGAGCTTGGATAACCTCCACGGCAGATCCGTCTGAGCCGTGGGAGAGCCTGAGCCTGGATCCTCACACTCGGTGCATGAAACCTCAGCAGGATCACGATCACCTTCTGCTCTGCCCAGGCAGAGACTTGAGAGCTCATCCCATATAAACATCCTAACCCACTGTCAGGACAGCCAAGGCCACTTGCTGTACCAAACCCATTGAAACAGCTCCCACCTTTCCCCTTCCAAATCACGTTCCTGCCCAAGTCACACCCCTTGGATCTAGGACAACGTGCTTAACATGACACTGAGCAGCTCAGTGGACAAGGACACTGGTTTGCAGAGCAGCATGAAACAGAACTGTGAGGGCAGGTAAGGGAGGGATGGATCACATCTTGGATGTGCAGCAAGGCAGCTCTTGGCTGGGGAGGGGAAAAGTATGAGACAATGCCTGGGTTTTCCCTCTAATAATGCTTTTCCTGCTCTATTTCCAATTCCATTTTACTGCTGGTTCATTTTAGGCAGTATCTTTGAGATCTCCATGGATTCAGAGATTTCTGTAAAGCTGCTCAGAAAAGGACTGACCATATGCAGCAGTTTCTGAGGCAAACCCTGAGATAATCAGAAGGCTGTGGCTTGGTGGACCAGTCTTTAGCTTGTCCACATAACTGGGTACCTCCATGGGTCTGGGAGATGTTTCTGGGCGTAACAGATCTGATCATAAGGGTTCCAACACATATTTTAAAATATTGTTATTTTTTTAACTGTGGCACTCCTATATGAATGTTGGCCTCTGGTTGCCCTGAAGAGACAATATATCACTGTGTTTTCCCCTCTTCTTGCTTCAGGGAGAAGTATGCAGTTAGAAGAAAGGGGGGGGGGGCAGCTGGGATGCTCTTCACTTCCTGGGTGCAATTTTAATCCACGATTCCCAGAGACTGCATCAGTCTCAGATTTATCCCAGCATGGAAACTCAGTCACACATCTGTACCACACCACATCTCATCACTACACACATCTTCAGGGTCAGACCTGCTCTCTTTCTCCTTCACTTCCTTCTCCAGCATTCAAAGTCTTCTATATGAAGCACCTGAGCTCTGCTTCGTGTCTCCAGAAGAGCTTTAAAAGCAGGAGGGTGTGGGAGGACTGGAGAGACGTGGACTGTGTTACCCCCACCTCCATGTACAGGTCAAGCAGCCTTCCTACCTCAACACGAGCAGAGGACTTAGTCATTTGCCAAACCTGCTTTCTCCCCTCTCCTTTTTTTTTAAAGAAAACCCACCACCAAAGAAGCAAGAGGTTGTCTCTGGCCAGGGAGCTCCTCTGTGCTGGTGTGCAGAGGCGCTGCTCGGTGCCCCGAGGCACTCACCGCTGTAGCAGATGGCGTCGTAGCGGGAGTCGGGGTGCGGGTAGCCCGTCTGGTTGACGTACAGGTACACCGTCCTCACGCCCACCAGGTTGCCCCCGCAGTTGGGCCGTGCTCTGGAGATGGGGTAGCGCACGCTGCGGTCGGCCAGCCAGCCCGCGCTGCACATGTCCATGCCGTCCTTCCAGGCCAGGTACAGCTCTCCCGTGGTGGCCAAGCGCGCTCCCAAGCTGCGGCATTTGTCAAAAGCTTCTTGGAAGGTGAACTTCTCCGGGGTAGTGGCATAGAAGACTTTGCCTGTAATCACATCATCCATTAGCACAGGAATTGCCTGTAGATTTTAATCCCAATTCCCTTTCTGTCTCCCTCCCACTCATAAGACTTTGGATAAGATGAAGACTCCTGTGTATTAGAGCTGAAATGCAAGCCCGTGTTGGTGACTTTGTAAAGACCAGAAGAAAGTGAGTCTTACAGACCAAATGCAGATTTGAGCAAAACACACCACACCAGCTGGAGACACAGGGCGAGAGGGAGATAAAGGACAATTGCAGTTCTGTTGTGCCAAATATTTCAATGGATCCCTGTCACAAGCATGAATGATTGATGCGTCTGCAAGTCACACACTCAAATGGCTGACCAGGCAGGATGGTGTGGACTCTGGTGGAGATTAGATGGACTCCACCCTCAGTGCTGCATTAGTCATTTGACATTAAAATTGTCCAAGGTCTAATAAAAAAGACAAGAGAACATCTGGGCTGGCCGGGGTATGTGCTTTTCGAGCTTTAACCTGTCTTTTCTCTGTTTGCTGTTGTCCAGTCTAGGCATGATCAGGGCTTTGGCTGCTTCTGTGTCTAGTAACAATAAAAGGGCCCAAATCACCTTGCATTTGCTCTGCATAGCAGTAAACATCATAGGTTTCGTCTGGCTCACGGACACCGTAGGTCCTCACTCCTGGAAATTCATCCTTGTCGCCATAGCAGCGCTCCCGGGGCCAGTGGATGGGGTACCTGAGGGAGAGATTGTGGATAAGGAGGGGGGGGCAGGATCCTGGCAGTCACAGAAAGCTGGGAGGGAGCTGCAGAGCACTGCCCAGTGTGGTGATTTATGGCTTTTCCCAGGTTATGGGAAAGGGAAAGGATGATCTGTTGTCCTGCCCTCCCTCTGAGGGTCCTTGGACCTCTGACCAAAGACATCAGGACAAGGTGCCTCCCCAGTGAGGGATGCACAGCTCAGTCTGGTTGAGCCAAACTTGTGCATCTTGGCACAACACTGGTTTTGTTCAGGGGAGATGGAGGATCAGGATGAAAATATTGTCCAGTCAGTTGTCACCACCAGCCCAGGAGGACAGTGGTCACTCTGCTTTCCTACTAGAGATTCACCTCCAGCAGAGAAAGGTTTGTAATTCACCACCCCCCTCTGCACACCAGCAGTTACAACAGCTGAGATTTAGCAACTGTTTTCAGTTGTTGGCTTCATTACAGGAGTCCTTCCCTAACTGCTGCTGTGGCTTTCCCTTCCCCTGCCTGGCTTCTCACCTGACAGTCTGATCAGCCAGCCAGCCAGCATCACACTGCTCGTAGCCATCCTCGTAGGCAGCCTGCAGCTGCTCGGGGGTAGCAATGACAGCACTGTTCTGGATACAGGCCTGCTTTGCCTTCTCAAAGTTCAGGGTGTACCTTGTGGAGATTGCTCTGTAGTGGAATACGATGCCTGGAAAAGACAATGGACATCACTCACAATCACCAGCCCCTTGCCTTCCAGAAAAGGCACAAGAAAAAGGCAAAATTAAACCTCATCCTGTAGAGTCCTGCAGTGGAAGCTGTCTCCCTGTCTTATACAGAAAGCAAAAACCATAAAAAAGAGAAGGATTGTACAAAATCCTTTTGTTATTTTATCCACCTATTACTAGGACAGGCTTTGCAATATGGCAATGGAAATTTTTGCAGAACAGCCCAGTTCTCCAGATGAGGGCATCCCATCTCCTAAAATGTTTGGAAAAAATTAAAGGTCTGATAAGGGCCCTGTTCCAGCTTTACCCGCTTGAGTAATAGCCCAGTGTACCCAGTACCACCTCCTGCCAAGGATGTCGTCTTGCTGCCTCTGTAATTCACCTTCTGCCAGAAGAGACATTTGCTTGCCATATTCTGCCATGACTAATTTTACTGGTTTGTTTAGTCTGGTCCTAGCCTGCTGAAATAAATGCTTGGCCTGTGGCTTCTCCACCCATCCCCTTATCTGTGACCTGAGAGAAAGGGCTTATTCCTATGAGGAGAACACTGCATTCTCTGCCTGCGTGCCTCTTCCTCCCTTCTGCCCAGGCCGAGCAGCAAGACACTGAGAGAAAGGAGCAAGGGCAGGATCCCACCTTTCACTAGGACCTCTATTGTGTCTTGTCTGTCCTCAATGCCGTACATCACTTCGCAGCGATAAATCCCGGTGTGGTTGGATCTCAGCGCCTTGATCTCCAGCGTGGCATCCGTGGGGATGGCGGGGTAGTTGGGCAAGGAGATCACCTCCCTGTACTCGCTGTTGAGCCGGATCTTCCCACCCGTGGCCACCAGCAAGACAACTTCGGTCCCGTTGGAGAGCTTGCTCCATTTGATCCGTGGGGTCAGCATGACACTGGTGTCCTGCTCCTCTGGGATGTTGAAGTAACACGGGATGTTCAGGGAGCTTCCCAGGATAACACGCAGGGGAGACTGCTCAGGTATCTTGACTTCCAGGCCATCACTACTGTCTGCCAGTTCCCAAACAGAGCAATGGTTACATCAATAACACATGTAATACAAAATACCCCATGTTTCCATGTGATCCAGTGCCTGTATCTGCTGTGCAAACCTGTACCCACATATTCAGACTTTTTGTCTAGTCTAGAAAGGGAAGTTGTGGCAATGACCACTGCACCATGGCTGCTTTTGAGATTTGGACCAGTGCTGGATGTGGGAATGAAGGGAACAAAGGGCTCTGCTGCAGCCTAGCTGTTGCCCACACTACGAGTTCACACCTGGTAATGTTTTAAAAGGGAAATGCTGAAATTCTCTTCGTTTCCCCACAAGTCTGCAGCTATCTCCCTGGCTTCCCAAGCACCGGAGCAGTGAGAGGCTGTGGCACAGCAGCCATCCAAAGAGAGGAGCCTTGTGTGTGCACAGCACAGGCCTTGGGCACGTTTATCTCTGGGGGCTGCCCATCCATGGGGATGGGAGCAGAGTGCAGCACGTGGCTCAGTCCTGCTTTGCCATGCCCTGGACACGTACCTGAGAGCTCCACAGAGTCGGCTGCGGTGATGACTTGCAAACACACAAACACTAATAGTAAAGTGGTCATAATTTACCTGCAAGAGACAACACAGGGAGAATGGATTTGTGTATGTTCACAGGCAGCTGGGTGCTGTGGATGCTGCTGCAAGGCAGTGCAATGCTTTCAGCTGCCCCTAAAGCCTCCTACATTCCTCACACCAGCAGGGAAAGCCTGTCCTTGGGGAAGGATTCTGCCCCAAAGGGCTGCTTGCTTTGGGACATCAGTCCATGGGACAAATAAAGAAGATGCTCTGCTATGTACAACAGTCTGAAGTGTTTTTATACACCACTTAATATATTGCTTTCCCACTCTCTCTCTTGTGATTCAGTCTTACCTATGGAGCAGAAAGACAATTTTACAACAGGTCTTCACACACCTGTTACGTATTTACTCAAGAGGGACCATCACATCCACTAAGCCTTTGTCTCAGAACAGGAGCTGTTCCTCACTGGGCATTCCAAATCAAGCCAGCACTGGCTCTCAGGCCAGATGGTTGGAAGAATTTTCTATTCCTTAAAATGCTCTGAAGCAAAAATTGCCCTCTGCATGGGGAAAAGTAAAATGTTACAACTCTTTTCCAAAAAAACCTGCACAGAGAGCCAGCATATCCTCAAGTGCAAATTGATCCAGAACTAATACAAGAAATCCACAGGATACAGTTTTGGGCATCTTAAATCCACCCTAAATATATCTTCTTGGGATCCCTCAATTAGTCAGAGCAACCTGATTCTTATGAAGGCTTCAGGAAAAGAAAGGATCGTCCTGCTGACATTGAGTGACAGAAGCAATATAGGGAGGCCAGCTAATTTAATCCTAACTGGATTACCATCCAGTATAATATCATGCCGTGTTAAATCATCACAAAGACTCGAGTTGGTTTCAATATTTCAAATAAAAAACAGGTCCTCTGGCAACCCAGCACCGTTTGGCATCACTTTTCAGCCCTGACTCAGAAGGAAGGACCACACCTACTGAATCACTGGAGTTTCCTTTGAGTTCTGAATATTGGCTGTTTCACTCCTGTGATCTAGAAAGATTCCAGATGACTTCACCTGACAGGTAACATTCCAGGTATATGCCTACTGGACTTGTAGAAAACTCCATTATATATCCACACTGGCACAAGAAAAGGTCAAAAATAAGCCCCATCCTGTACAGTTCAGCATTAACCTTTCACCTATGAAAAAACTGACCTCCATGCACTCATTCATTTGAATCTGACACACCACAGAACCTTATCTTTAGAGAAGAGAGACAGCTCCACTGGCAGAAAATAGGAGAGAACAGGGATGGATCACACTGGCAGAGGAGTGTGGAGACTACAGTTTGCAGCTGTAGGGCTGAACAAGGTCGAATGGAGATATCCCATTTTCTGCTGTTCATGGGAATAAAATTCCAGGTAAGTGCTAACCTCAGGGAGAACTCTGGGAGCTGTACATGTGTTTGGGTGTCTCTCTGGTGAGGGGTGATGTCTGCACAAGCATTGTATTACAAACCTCCTCTGCAGATGTCAGCTGACTTCACCATTTCCCTGCAGGGATGGGCAGTGCAGAGCCACTGCCCCTCTCAGAGGAGGTCAAAGAGTCTGGCAGCCAGCACTGGGGCAGTGGGCTGTGCCCACAGCATGGGCTGTGGGGGCAATGAAGGGTCTTCTGCTCCTCAGTAAAGCAAGGGGAATTGGAAACACCATCTGCCACTGACAAACAGCCTGAAATCAGCTTGGCCAAGCAGTACCCAGGAGTCCTTAAAGAGCTGGCTGAGTGAGCTGCTGGCCCACTGATGCTCGTTCATAATCTCTGCTGCAGCGCTGGGGCAGGTCCCAAGTACTGAAGCTCTGAGTCCAGTCAGCCAAGATACACAATGATGAGCCTCATAAATACGTGCTAGTTTGATTGACATAATTTCCAGGCAAAATAATGGAAAATTTGATACAGAGTTCAGTTCATTAAGCACTGAAGAATAGATGTAATACTAATCTTAGTTAAGGCACTTGTGTATAAAACAGGTGCTTCCAGCCTTTTATTATTTGGCATGATTCTAAGCTTGTTTGATAAAGCTGCCTGCATGGCTGCAACACAATGTAATTAGATTTTGATAAGGTTTGAATTTTTCAGGGTTCTGTGATATGAAGATGTGTAATGTCAGTAGCACATCCATTAAAATGGCTTAGCAGAAGCCAGGCTGGTGGCTCCCTAATGGGATCCATCTGAGGGACCTTGAGGGAAATATTTCTAATGGCCATCTACAGGGGTTGGTATTAGATCCAATGGGTTTCCATACAGACTGCATTTTAATGGAATCAAATATAAAATTGTACAAGAAATTCATGCCTGACAATGGGATGTTGGGTCCTAGAAAGAAGTCACAGGAGAGCTACTGCTATTATCTCACAGTAAACCAAACAGGAATTCCTCTCTGTGCATTAGAGGTGAACAGTGGGAATACTTTGCACACCCCTGGGCTGTCATGAAGATACCAGAAAAAGGTGGTGAAGAAATATCCACTAGCAAACATCTGAGGGCTGGACAGTGCTATATGGGGGAAGACTGGAAAGTAGGAAGTTTGAACCTAATTATTGTAACAAATAAAAAAAAGAAAAACTGAGAAGTTGACAACTGTGCAGAAATACTGTTTCAAGCAGAGACTGCTGGTGCTAAAGGGCTCTTTAATCTAGAAGAAATTCATGACCAGAACTAATAGCTGAGAGACATATGCTGAGTAAAATCAAATGGGAAACAAAGCCCACATTCTGCACAGTGGGTGATGGATCACTGAAACCGTTACCAAAGGAAGTAATGGAGTTTCTATCAGGGTGGATCCTGCAGGGCAGAAGGGATTTGGGTAGAGGACACTCTCCTAATCACTAGTAAAATACCTGTTTGAGTATTAAATAAAAAGTCTTATTTCTCCAGACTGCTTAGATGAGGTACCTTTCACCTACTTGCATTTTGTCAGAATCAAAGTAAGCTGACTATCCCTGAGTGTCATGAGAGAAACTCAGCCAAGAGAGGCAGGCAGCTTTCGGCCTGGGTTACCTACTAAAGAATAGAAGTGTCCTGGAGCAAGGAAACAGAGTTGTTTAAATATAACAGGAGTTGGCTGCTGAAAAGACTTACAGGGTCTGTGGCTATGGGAAACAGGTATTGTTCTGAGTTGATATTTCTGTGTACATTAACAGTGGAGAGGAGGAGAGCAGGTTCATCTGCCCATCAGGCAGACATCACACAACAGAATGCCCTAACCAGAAGAAATTTCCTTTGTCCCAAAAGCTAAGACAAGCTCATGTACTCTTAGTCTTATTAAGGCTTTATGTTGATCTTCCACAAGGAAAAACAGCCTCATATGACAACAGCTGAGACCAGTGGTATCCTTGCAGTTTGGTTTAGCTATGGAGGAAAAAACCCAACCTCCTCCTATCCCACAGAAGCCCAGAGGAAGTAGATTTTCCTTGTGAGCAGTGGTTAACAAATCAGAATAACAATGTTTTGGGTGTATTCTGCGAAAGTGTTGAGTCCCTGCCAGTAAGAAACCCAACCTACTCCTCAGGGTGCTGTTTGCAATGTTGATCTTCATTTTTCATTCTGCTGAAGCATGCCAAGGAGATCCAACCCTGAGTCTGCACACAGCTCTGGTTGGGACTCACCGCGCTGGGAATGCCTTTGATTAACGTCCCGTTGTTACAGCAGTGGTTCCATGCTGCAACACTTCTGCTCTGTGGTGTCTCCAGTGGGATGTCCAGGCACATGCTAATGGGTAAACAGCTTCTTGAGGAAGCAGCTCTGGAAGCAAGTGAGTAAAGAGGGAGGTCTGTGTGAGCAGACGTGGATAGCACAGGCGATGGAGACCTGGTCTGCCTTGACAAGGGAACTGGGGAGGTTGTTCCTGTCATTCTAAAGCAACGTCTAAACAGATTGACTGTCAGGGCAGGGCAGGGTGAGTAGCTCAAATGTGGATTCTGTCTCTCACTGAGGTGTAGGGTCAAGCTGAGTGGGCTGTGCCCAAAGCACAGGAAGGTGCAGTTCAGTGTGTGGGAGTATCAGTGTGTGCTCACTGAGGTGGGACCTGGCACAGAGAAAAAGTCCTCAGGGATAAGTGGCTGAGCTGCAAGACTGAGTAAAGGCTCGGTATGGTCTGGAGCAGGCTAAGCAATGGTAGGAACATCCCCTGCTCAGGATCTTCCTGCTTGGCCCCCAGCTGCAGCTGAATGGCTAAGGAGAGAAGCCTGGAAACATGCTGGAAGTACAGCCAGTGCCCCTAGCATATGTGTCATAAATGACACAGGCCTCTGGACATATCCTCCTTTGATTACTTCTTTGAAAATCATTGGGGTATTCTGGCTACTAGAAAAAGGTGAGTTCCTACACCCACAGGAACAGCCAGATCACTGCTGGCAAACTCCAATTCAGTTGCAGGGTCCTTCTCTTCTGGCAGAAGTCACCCTGAAGAGAAGTTTTCCTGCACACACTTCGGTGGAGCTGAAAAGAGAAGATTGTCCAGGCTCTAGTGGGGAGCACTGTGAGAGGTAATTCTTGCAGCACAGAGCCTTCCAGACAGGCAGCAATGATCACACCATGCTTCCTACCAGTCCGTGCTACAAAAACACCTCCCATCCCTACAGATTGCTCTCCTGCAAAACTCCATTTGCACTTTCTGAGAGAGCAGCTGGAGCAGGCAGATTTTGTGGTGAGAAGAGAGGAGGAGGCAGGAGGAGTTACACAAGGTCATGGCTGTGCCTCTGTCCCCGTGTGGGGTACTGAGCAGTGTGGAGCAACAAGAATCCAATCAAACTGCCACAAAAATTCTGGCCATCCTACCATCTCTAAGCAGTGATCAAGACAGAAACAAGGCCCTCTCCAATTCAGCCTGGGCCTGGAAGAATTCAGGAAAAAACTCCTACATTTCTGAGAAGGACAGGGTTGGGAATTGCTGGTATGCTCAGGAGCTCCCCACCCGGAGAACAACTGTCCCTTTCACTGAAGTTTATTGCCACTCTATTTTACTGCTAAGACTGTGCTTCTGTGTCAGGTTGTGTGCAGTGTCCTAAATTGGCTGCATATAAATATGTTTATTTGAGAATCCAAGTGTGTGTGGAGGGAAATGTGTACCTATATGCAGACAGGTTTAATTCCTTGCTCTTCCAACCACATCCCCACCTTTTCAAAGGGCTGAAGAATGTAGAGGGAGCAAGAAAAGGAAAAGTCACTACAGTGGAAGTTCAACAAAGTACCTACACAGTCAGGCTATACAGTGGAAAATAGCCAGATGGCCCATTTGCAGCACAAGCGAAGATGTTTGCTTGCAGGAAAGCATTTTCTGTTCTAGTCTATTTTAATTTTTTTAATTGAGTCCCATCTGCAGTTTTTCCTGTGGCCTTTGCTTGCTCTTTTTTTTTTTCTTTCTTTTTTTTTTTCTTTTGGTAGGGGCAGATGGGTCGTTTTAAGCTTCCTTCTTCCTCAGTTTTGGAAAGCCTTTAGTACACTTACATTTTGCTTCTGGCAGCTAAAAAAATGTCACTCATTACCTAGAAGATATGCCTGGACATAAAGGCATGTCCAAAGACAATATTTCCTTTAAAATTATGGCTATAAAGAGGCTCCTGAGCAAGAGTTACATTCAGCTCTCTTTATTTAGCCTTGGATTCTCTTTCTTCAACTGGTTTTCCATCCCCAGTTTATTCCCCTTCAGGGAATGGACCCTAGTTTCTTGAGGACATGTGGTCACCTTCATCCAGCCTTATCTCAACATTAATATTTTCAGGTACCAGCACTTGAGACCAGGGGTTTGATGAGGTCTGAGGAGACCCCATCACCCAGCAGGGGCATCAGGAGAACACATCCTGTGCCCTTGTAGGTTTTGAAATCAAACAGTGGTTTATCCTCTCTGTAAACATACAGATGCTCCTCTGTGATCTCTACAAGCAAACACTTTATTGTCCCTCTGTGTGTTCTCAGCCTCTGTGCTGCACTCAGGGATTTTCAGTTAAAAACCTCAGCCAGGTCCAGGAAATGGGAGGGAAGGAAGGGGAGGTGGGTGAAGTGAGTGAGGTGAGCAAAATCAGTTTTATTTCTTTTTCTTCTTCTTCTTTTCTTTTTAAATAAGGCAAAACCTTGGAACAGAAATATGGCAATAAATGCACTCCTGTGATTTTTCATGTTTTTTCAGCTGTAAAGAAAATAAGAGAAATATTCCATTCTGTCTGGCTTCCTAACCATTCTGCAAGCTCTTTATGTGCAGAGCAGCTTGGATGCTGCTCCTGCCTGCTCAGTTTCTGAAACTATCCCTGCAACAATAAAGTTGTTTGTTTTTTTTTTTTTTTTTTTTTTTTTTTTTTTTTTTTTCTTCCCCAATAAAAAAGACACATGGCAGCAAGTGTTCAGGCATTTTGTCATTGAAGCATGTGGTCCTGACAGCCCTGCAGCACTGGCTGCCTGGATTGCTCCAGGGGATGGCAAACTGGTGGCGCTGAGGCACTGTAAGTGCACAAAACAGAGAACATTTATTGACGATTAGGGTTAATGTGAGGTTTCACCTCAAGCCTCAGCTGGCTCCTGTCCTCAAGCACCCCTGGCCACTGTAGGTATGGACATGGTCAGACACAGCTCTGTTGATGCACCCTGGTGATGGTACCAGGCTGCCTTTAGCCATGTCATCAGCTCCAGAGCTCCTCTCTGTCCTCCGACACAGACAGCCAAAGCTGGTGCTTGCTCTACCCTTTCCAGTGTCTTTATGACTTCTCTTCCAATAAAACAATTGCAGCCTGTTATATTCTGACTGTTTATCTGATTATACTGCGCACACACCACAGGAAAAGCCAAAGTGCTCAAGGCTGCAGGCTCATGCTTTCAACGAGCAAGATGCCAGAGGAAATCTTAACAAAACCTAAACAGTCCCGTGCTAGGTTCAGTTAGTGATCCAAGCTCAGACAGATGGGCTGGAACAAAACTCCTACTCAACACAAAAGGTTTCCCAAGCATTTATCTGATATCTGCCACAGAACAGCTCTCATCTTCCTCTGGTGTTCATTGGTTTTACATTATATCTCCATTGATTTCAGCAACAAGTTAAACACACAGGCTCCAGGACAGCAGAAGCCCATACCACCAGTTATTCCAAAGCTACCCCTCTTGCAGGAAAACCAGAGCTGTCTGCCACTAGCAACACCCACCATGGTAATTTTTCTGTCCTTCAAGGACAGAGAAGTTGCAAAACACCCACTGTGGCAAGAAGATGACAGCTGGAGCCTTTCAGGCAAGGTGTGGGATCAGCACCAAGCCCTGAGCTGCCATGGCTCCAAGTATCTGCTTGATATGGAAAGCCAGAGCTACACTCAAACAGGCCCTGGAGCCTCTCAATTCAAGGGAACAATGAGCCTTTGAGACTGGTCTAAGCTCACACTGAAAATCTGCTCTAGTCCAAGAGGAGGAACTGAAACTTCTAAAAAGCAGTTAATCTCCTTATAAAATAGGTGTCTCAGCTGAGAACCTTTAAAGAGGAGTTCAGCCTTTTCTGTCAGCTAGCAAGGGAGCCTGGAGCACTGTTAGGCATCTAATTTTTAGAAATTGGTGGGTGATTATGCACTTCATAAAGTCTTCTTATATCTTGTACACTTTTTTCTGGCGATGCTGTCAGCCTCAAGTGAAAGTCCCCCAGACATGGGAAGCAAAACCACCACAATACAAAAGAAGAGAAACCAGATTCTCCCCAGATGTGAGGTGTGAAGATGACAGCTTGGGCCATGACCCAAGGAAGTCAATAATCAGTCCTTCAACTGGCAACTTTTTTCCATCCAAATGCACTGGATCACTACAACTCCCATGAAAACCACAAAAGCTGTTGTTTCTGTGCACCTAGGATCTGAGCTGCCAAAGCACAGTACAGAGGAGGAGGAAGAAAAGATTGAGGGACCTGGAAAATCCTCTGAGGGAGCTTGTGTAGGACAGGTAAAGCTCATCTGAGTAGCAGCATTCACTTGCTCCCACCACAAGATGTCCTGTTGCTCTGCTGGAATGTGTGGATGATGAACAGGCTGCACTAGAAATTTTCCCTCGTGCAAAATTTGACTTCTCACTTGGAGAAGCCTCCTTCAGGAGAAGGCTGAAACCTCATTTGTACAAAGATGTAGCCTTAACAATGAGAAATCATCCCTCTCTGGCTGATCAAGATACGAGTGTGACTACAGAACAGCAAATCTCTGCAGTGCTTCTATGCTGGCAGAAGATTTCAAAGAACCATGGAATGGTTTGGGTTGGAACAGACCTGAAAGGGTTCATGGACAACCCTTCTGCTCTGACCCAGCTCAGCCCTTCAGAAGGATGGCTTTCCAGAAAGTAATAAAGTGTTTGAAACCATGTTTTCTTAGAGAATCTGTAGGCTTGGAGACCTAAATCTTCACAGACTCTGCTCATTACTGCCCAGATTGGTAACTGTTAATACTCTGCTACCCAAAATCACCTTGGACGCTCCTAAGAAATACCATGTGGAAGTTCACCCAACAGGGCACTGGGTGGCACTGGAAGAGACATGGCAAAGCTGGTTCCTGCCAACTTCACAATGATTTTTCCAGGTAGACAGAAAACATCATGCTAGCTTGGAATAACAACAACCTCAGGAGGCTCAAGGTGAGAGCCACAGGACTATGTGTGTGCCTGTAAGGTCTCTGTACACACTGTGTCACACTGATGACATGTTGTGACCCCATGGCCCCATTGCATTAATGTCCCTTCATGGGAATGGGCACCTCTCACAAGATACAAAACTGCAGCAACCTCTGGCTAAGGACACTTTCTACTGATGTGCTACACACATCAGAGCCCACCTTGATCTTTGGTGAGGCTGTCCATGCTGGGAATGCACACAGCTGGTGATATTAGACATCCTCATAGTGTCACACCTTGGGCACAAAAAAGATAGGTGAGCAATCATATCCTATCTGGGCCTTGACTTAGTACAGCATGCTGCTGGTGCTTAACAGCAGTAAAAGCAACCTTTCTTCCAACTTGGAGGAAGACCTTCCAGCTTCATCACAGTCTCAGTATCTGCCTCTTTTTGCTCCCCATTTTCTCTTTCCAAAGTTGGCACCTGAAAGTTTTCTCTGCATTAATTCCAGACATTGTGTAAACACTGTGCTTAGATTTACTTAAATGAGGCTGTTTCAGCCCCAGTTTTCCTCCTCAGTAGATTTCCTGTCTCATAAATTCAAGACATGAACAGTTTAGTTTTGCTAAGAAGATGGAATCTCAAACTGATCCTCCCTTTGGGATGACCTGGAAGACAAAAGGGCAAATGGCACGGGAGAGGGCCTGGGGTTTTCTGGTTACTGGCTGAAAGAGGGGAGCCATCCTGCCACGTGCTGCTCAGGATGCAGTGCCAGTGTTCCAAGAGACTGTTACTATTTGCCATAAATAATCTGCAACTTTTGAAATCTATCAATATCTTGGCATTTTTTAATCTTCATAACTCCAGAAGATGAAGAACAATCTTTTCTTACTCAGCAGATCACTGGCATTTTCATTGGAGAAGCAAGGGATTACTATTTTCTCCTGTACCCAGATCCTTAAAGTATTTGTGACTCCTTAGAAAGGCACATGCATATCAAATGTTCCCACACAACCTTTGTGCAAGGCAAGCAGAGGAAGTCCTAGGAGTAAAAGAGCTTTTCCTCTCACCCTCTACTCACTGAGACTTCAGGTAATTTCTCTGGCAGCAACGTGAACCCCCAACCACAATGCAAGTGTGAGTTTTGCCACTGCTGCTGAAGGATCTCACACACTCTGGTGTCAAAAGAAGGGCCTTCACCAGAGCATTGGGGTGGGTTTTCACCAAAGTGGTCTGTTGTCTGGGAATTATATGATCACTCAGTTCTGAAGGTACTGGGCTCACTCTGCCTTCCAGCTTATGGAGAGGGCACACAGCACAAAGAGACCACAAGCTTCACATTCAGACTATAAATGAGGGTTTTGCTGCCTTGGCTGTGTTGAACAAGACTCTCCTACTTCTCCATTTCCTCTGCCAGCAAACCTCTGACAACTAAATTGAGCACAAAACATCCATGCCAGCTTGTATTTCTCCAGGAGGTTGAATGGTACAGGAAGGATTAAGGAAGAGAAGCAGCTTTTCACTCCCATTTCTGGTTCTAGGAAAACTTAATCAATGGCTGGGCATTGCACCCCCTGAAACTGCCTCATGCACGACAGCAGGAGAATGGTTCTCTGTCTCCTCTCATTTCCTCCTCAACCAGCTCTCCCAGACCACTTTGTCCCCCTCTTGACAGCTTCAGCAGTGGTGAAAGATTTTGTGGACCATGGACAAAGCGCTGCCTCTTGGTCCCGTCCAGGGATGGAGCCAAGCAGCCGTTGGGAGCTGAGCAGGGGCAGTGCCTGAGGCTGCTGGCTGGCTGTACAAACCAGGGGCTTTCCTGTAAGTGTGTGGACGGCTTAAGGCCCTGAAATCTCACCAGATAATCTCTTCTTTCATGTTTTTCCTTTATATTCATCCCCAGTCACTCTCCCAGCCATTGCCATCTCATGGCACCTGGTAGTCATAGAATGATAGAATGGTTTGGGTTTGATGGGATGTTAAAGATCATCCAGTGCCACCCCCCCTGCTGTGGACAGGGACACCCTTCACTAAACCACTTTGCCCAAGGCCCTGTCCAACGTGGTCTTGAACACTTCCAGCCATGGGGCATCCACAGCTTCTCTGGGCAACCTGTACTGGTGTTGCACCACCCTCACAGGAAAGAATTTCTTAATATCTAATCTAAACTCCCCTCTGTCAGTTTGAGTCCATTCCCTCATGTTCCTGTCCCAAGTCCCTCTCCAGCTCTCTTGTAGCCCCTTTAGGTCCTGGAAGGTGCTCTAAGGTCTCCATGGAACCTTCTCTTCTCCAGGCTGAACATTCCCAGCTCTCCCAGCCAGTCTCTAAAGAAGAAGTGCTCCAGACCTCTGAGCATCTTCATAGCATTGCATGCCTGCACAGTTCCTTCCTTTTTTTGTGTGCTCAGACTGTTCCTGTACCAGGAGACTGTTCTGGTGCACAGTGCTCTCTTCACTCTTAGCTAAGACACGCAGTGTGTGTTTAACTTAATTTAACTGGCTCAGTCAATAAGTCCCCTGTCTAATTTAGTACTGCTCCGTTCCTTTTGGGGAACAGAGTGCAGTCAACTGCCCTGTCCTGCACCAGTCAAGCCAAGGGTATTTCACTGTGCAGGGAACACTGAGGGATGCTCAGCTCTCTGTGCTAGGGGCACTTCCACTGGACACAAACACTCATCCACTGCTCCTATTCACTTGTCGGGTCACTTTGTCCAAACAGTAATTCCTGCCTTTGGTTCAGACTGTCCTTTTCTTCTTGGGAAGAAACGAATGGGGACTCCAGGCAGAAAATAAATCTCTCTCTTGTGTTTTTCTACTATAGTGATGCTTTAGAACGAAGCCAAATTGTACAGCAGAGAAGAAACCATGACAAGAAAGAAGATAAGGACAAAATGGTTCACAGCCAAACAAGCTTGTTTTGGGGCTGCCACAGAGAAGGACCATCCATCAGAGACCTCAAAAGCTTTAAGTGCTATTTTATGAGACTGGCAAGGGAGCTAGAAAGAAAGGACCAATGTGATGGAAAAGATGCTTTAAAAATTGTCCTTTCTCAGCCTCTGACCCCTCCCTCCAGTGGATGTTGTTCTCTGGGTGATGTATTCACCCACCCAGGAGGAAAGGTAATGGGACTCCTCATCATAAGAGAGAGAATAAGTGACAGAAGAGTTTCAGTTCCTTGCCTTGAGATTCTCATCTTGGCTCAGGCCAAAATTCACCAAGAAAACCCTTCAAACAAACACTTCCTGAAAAAAGCAACAAAGATAAAAGAATAAAATTTTAATCATATTGGACCCATTGCTCAGTCCAAAACTCAATCACAGGCTTTTCTTTTTTTTTTCCCAATGGAGGCTTTAGTGTCTTGGAACTCTGCCCACACTGAAAGGTCTGTTTCCTTCAAACACATGATGAAACTATCCTAAAGAACAGAGACACTGCACTGGAAATACAGACAAACTCTTTGACCTGAATGTACATTTTGTATATAGAGATCCTTTAATCTTATAAATCTTATAAATCTTATAAATGGTTTTAGGTATGGTATAATTTAGGAGAAAACTGTGTGGATGTGACATTGAAAGAGAGAGCACGAGGAAGACAATTACCCTCCAAAATGGGTTTCAGTCTAGGGCCAGTGAATGAATATCAATAATTTTTTCATTACAGCTCACATCTCTGGGCTCCACTGGATAACCCCAGCACAGGCAGATGACAATCTCTGCCTTAGAGATCTTGGAATCTAGAAAGGTGCTGCTGGCCAAGCATAGAGAGACCAAATGTGAATTTGTGGAGACCACGGGAATCCAAAAGCAAGGCTCTTGCATGAAATATAAAATTATTCTGTAAGGTGTAGACTGTGAAGGGAAAGAAATGTAACCTTAATACAAGCCACAGACATTTGGAGAGCTGCTGCTGCTAAGCCCAAATTTGCAGTTTGCTAAGCAAAGTCTGTATGTCATACCTTCAAAAAGAGAAAGTGAGGTATGGAGAAAACCCAAACAGCAATTATATGGGAAAAACAAGTTTTCTGAGAGGTAAATAAATAAGATGTGGCTGAGGAAGAGCTCCAAAATGTTGTCCAGTGTTTGGTGAAGCATTCTGTAAGGGCAACAGAAAATGTTTTTCCAGAGATATGTGGAACACCTTAAAACCAACAGTGCCCACATTTTGAGGCACAGAAAGGCACCAACACAGATCCCCTTGTAGGCAGAATAACTGCCTAGCAAAGTATTTAAAATATGCACATATGGTCTAGCATTAATGGAGGAGATGTGGGCTTTAAATGGACCCTGGAGCATGTCGTGCTGGTATTTTAACTCAAATATGCAACAATACTAAGGGAAACTGTATAAAAGTAAATTTGTTTTGTACTATTGGCATAAAAGACCAATTCAAAGGCAAGTAACAATTATGATCTATTTTAACCTATCTTGTCATTCTTCCAGTAAGACAGGCAGGTAAATTTTCTGGTGGCCAGATCCAGTTACCACTGGAATCAGTAGTAAAGATGCCATTTACCTCTGAGGCTGGGAACTTTAATCCCAAATTCTTCTGTTAAAACCTAGTCTAGACAGGTAACTGCTTGCAAGTCCTGAAAAGACAGGGGGGAGAGCCCTCAAAAGGATGTCTAAATCCCCACAAGCTGGCACAGAGAACACTGCTTTCAGACAGAAGAAGTATTGATTCCTTAAGACAATATAGCAAGGAAAATGCTCTATGGCTTTTACACACAGTGTGAGAATTGGATGAAATCATACATAACATTTGGGCACTGTCACACAGCAGCCTGCAAATCATGGAAATTCCACAGCTGCAACTGAAGAGCCATCACAGCATTAGTGGACATTGATGCACCTCTGAAATAAACCACACAACAGGAGAGATGTTCAGAAAAATAGCTGACAGCTAAATGTGCAAACCAAAAATATTCTCTCTAACATTTAGGACGAGCATTCCTGCAAACATGTTGAATGAGTCATGCTTTCAGTTAATCATTTTTAATGAAAGCATAATGGGAAGGTGAGGGCCTACAGTGACAATCATTTTGGCCCCTTAAGCTTGGTCCATACAAACTCCAGCCTTGTCCAGCCAATACCTGGAGTCAAGTCAATATCTTGAACCTCCTATGGGCATTGGGAATGTACAAAATCCATGCTGGACATCCTCTCCCCTCAGGCTGTGAGCCCTGTGCTTGCCCTCTGCTCAGTGAATCTCATTCCCACCATAAGGAGGTTGCAAAAGGGAATGAAAACTAAAAGCAAGTATTTTGGAAAGCAAGAGACAATTGACCCACTGGCCATTAACAAATTTAACAGATTGCTTCTATATGGTGCTTTCAAGGATCTTGAGTACAAGTTTTGACACTATAGCAAAGGGTATAGTGCTCTCTGAGATGCCATGAGATGTCAAAACTGTGTAGTAAAACTCTGATGGTCTGCCAAATTGTGCATGGTATTTCAGAATTTAGAGATGCAAATGGATGAGCAAGCCACATAATGGAATTTGCAGAATTGCTTCTCTCTGTCTTTGGTTACTCTGCTGTAAAACTGGCTTTGAATCCCTAAAGCAACTTCTGGGAAAGGACTGATTTTATAAGGGAGATAAATCCAATCAGCTACCTGAACATCTAATGACCCTTGTACCCAACCAGTTTAGTTACATTATTGTTTAATTATACCCAGCAGCACAGAAGAGAGAGACATCTCTGATGGGTGAGGTACTGCATGCAGATTTACAGAAAACCAGTCAGCTGCACTTGACGTTACAGAACAGAAAGCAATCCAGTTGGAGAATAGAAGAAACTGGAAATGAACTGTGCCAGGGTTGAAGAGAAGGTGCCAACAAATGTATTTATATTCACTTTTGCCAATACACACAATGGAGAAATGAGTAAAGCTTCAGTGTTAATCTGAGACTGAAGTGTGAGAAAGTTTCCATTCCAAGCATAAAAAAACCCAACCTTCTTGCCTTTTCTGCTAGACTGTGATTCTGAAGTTCCTAAAACACCCTTTCTCCATCAATACCTGAGCAGATGAGGTGCCATTGAATATGCAGGAGGAGTGGAGAACCTTAGCATCTAGGAAAGAAAGGGCTGAGCATAACATTCATAAAGGACATGTGTTTATGTCAGTTCAATGTGCTTATCCAAGTAGGAGGCCAATGGCAATTGTATGCAAATAACCAAAACAAGAGCAGAAGTGAGGTATCCTGTGCGGATTTAAAAGCTGAAAAATGGCAGAGTGATATTCAGCAGAGGCCAGCTCACTTGAGAACTTATTTTTCAGGAAGGCTTCATAGACCACACTGAACTTCAAGCCATATTTCTCAGAGGGGTGATGGTGCCTGGGCGAGATAATTCAGGTATCTTTTATGTGCCAGTACTGAGAGCTGGAAGCACAGCTTTGAAGGCAAGCTGAAATGAAGAGCTTGGTTCTCTCTGAGTTCTTTGTGCCGGTAACCCACATTCCCACCTGGATATGGTGAAAGAATGGCCAAAACAGTCCAAAACACATTCATGTGCTGATGGGTACAAAGGAAGGTGCATGTGCCTATCTCTGTGCTGATACAGGAATGATTTTGCAGATGAAATGGGTACAGCACTGAGCAGGGGATCAAGGGCATGCTGGGGTTGGTCTGGAGCATTTCAAAATGCTAGACAGATTCAGAGTTGAGCAATGAACACCCTTCTGTCCTCTGCTAAACACATCTCAACATTATTGGTGGTGCTGAATCCTTTCATGTGTCCTGTGACAGGCAGGAAGCCACACAACAGGACTAGCAGGTGATCTCTGCTGCAAGCAGCATCAAGGGTTTTTTTCAGGAGACAAACTGCAGGGAATCTGGGAATTATGAAGGCACAAGGATTTTGTCCTGACTGGAAAAGTGGCTCCTGGTCGTGAAGGACATGAGGAAGGGTAACAATCCCATGGGCTGGCTGGCTAAGCAAAGGGGTGATCCCTTTTCCTGCTGACACACAGTGATGGTTGCAGGGTAGCATTAGCTCTGTGGCCACTGACCACCCTGTTTTCTGAGAGAAGGCCCAAGTATCAGTGGTGAAGGGCTGAGCTGAGAGCCCAGTGTCCCTCTCTGCACAGTGCTGGTATTAGCAGAGTAAGAACCCTGCATGGGATCACTTACATATCAATTACTATGAGGCAGCAGGGTATTATTTATACAGTAAGTGCTATACAAAACAGCAGAGCAATATTTAGAGGGCAAATACTATGGACAGGAAAACTACAATTTGTTCTGCACCAGCAGGATGCTCTGTGCACTGCAAAGTGCCAGGAAGGATGAGGGTGATGCTTACATGCCAACTACTGTATGAGGACAGGTTATTATTTAAGCCCCAGATACAATGGTAGGGAAAGAGTATTATTTACTAACCAGACCGAATGCCATAGCAGCAGTGGCAGTAACTGCATGGTATAATTTACAACACAGGAAAAGACATAATTTGCAGACCAGTTATTACAGTTTGCAGAGTGTTTGTTGTGGTAGAGCACTGAAGTATTACTTTGAAGCCGAGCACTATAGAGGTACAGGGTATTATTTATACACCAAATACCAGAGAAACTATTTTTTGGGGGTTAAGTAACAGTGGCAGTTAATCATTTACATGAAAGCCATTCTGTAATTTCCAATATGTAACCTACAAGATTATTTCAACCTCAAAACTGTGGTACAGATGATGTAATGTTAATTATACTGAGATCTACAGCTGCTCTACCACAGGACTGCTAAGCTGGAATAATCTTCTGCAGTCAATAGACTTAGGCCAGCCAAACTACTGAATCTGCCCTGCCCTGTGCAAAGCTTGTGGTGCCTGGGGATTTCCAGGGGTGTTTATCCCTGACCCCGTGCAGGATCCCAGTGGGAGCTGCAGGTTTTGCTGTGGATTACAGGTTATTCAATCACCAGCACAGTGACTGCTCCCTCAGCAGAGGTGCAAATGATGGATAGGAGCTCCAGCTAGAAGGGATCAACAACATTTTCATCTGTTTATCAGCTGCTAGCCTTTGCACTTTTTTTCCACATACCTTTCTCATCCAGTCTGTGATCTAACCTCAGGCAGAAGATGTTCCTTGGTTATTTCCTTTTAGTTTCCCCTACAGAGTTTTGTGTCCTGTCACATTATTCCTATTAAGTCAAATCTGTATGTCCTACAGCCATGACAAATGATTCCTTTTGTCTTTCAGTGGTTGCCTACACTACTAAATAAACAAATAATTGTGTCCAAGTCTTCTGCCCACTGCTAACCAAGGGCACTGGAGAAGCCAAAGGCACATGGAAATTGCCAGAGCAGATGAAACCAATGGTGTGTGTTCAGACCAGTATCCTGTCTTAGACAAGACCTATATTACCAGCTTCAGAGCAAAGTTCTCATCATCGAAAAATAGGGAGTAAATTGCTGAGGAGGAAGTTTCTTTTAACATGAGGCATTTAGTGGTTCCCTTCTGCCTTGAAGCATGAGTATTTACATTCCATATTCTCCCACTAATGTACACTAGGTTTGCTTGGCATGGCTTAATAGACAATTTTACTCCTCTCAGGCCTAACCCATGAGCACTACCCTGCCAGAAGAGATTTCCTGTCCTGATCACTTCATCCCCATGACATGAGGTGGCTGCTCTTGCAGATGCCCTTTTGTCTCTTGCCACTTGATGTGGGCTCTGTCGAAGCGAGTCCCTTTCCTCCAGGACCTGCCCTACCCTGTGCTGGGCTCATCTCCCCCACACCCAGGTGTGTCAGGAGATCCCTGGCTCCCAGCTGGCTTCCTGATAACATGGTGGCAACCAGGACTATCCAAGTGTTCAAGGGTCATGTGGTGCCTCACTAATATCATAGCAAGCACCGGGGTCAAGCTGTCCAGACCTGCCTCTCATGGGACATCCCCTAACCCAAGTTCTTCACAGCAATAACTGCTCCTTTCCATCATAAGCCCCCAAGCAATTAGGACACAGTGACAACTTGGCAGGAGCTGAGCAATGAGGTAGGGCTGTTCATTCACCTGAGTTAATTTTGGGTCTTGTCCAAAATTTTCTCTACTTCATCTGCCCCAGGTATCCTCTGAATTGATCTACAAAGTGTATTCTATGGAAAAGCCATTAGTTGCATAAAGCCTTGGTTAACATAGAGAGCAACTACAAAGGTGAAAACCCAGAGGATTATGCTTGTCACAGGTCTTTCATTACCCTACTTTCATCTCTTGCTCCCTTCTCTCAGCAGAACTCTTTCTGTGGCTCTCCTCCTGCCCAGCTCCCTGGCACAGCAAGGTTTCCCCCTCAGCCAGCCTCAGGAACTGCCAGACCTATGGAAACCCACAGGCAAAGCCAGCTTCCAGGCTACTTCCATAGAGCGTGTACAGCAGGAATGAGGTCCTGGTGGCTTCTGGACATTGCTGTGTGACCAACATGCTCAAGTCACAGCATCTCCCTTTTCCTTACTTGGTCACAGCAGCAACGACACAGCTCCAGCTGCCTCCATCCATGTGCTGGAGCCTTTGGGAGCATTGGATCACTACAGCCGATGGCACAGCAGTTGGGCTTGTAAAGCAGGGGAAGGAAGTGGGAGCAAGACGCTCCATGGGGCTGCTACTTAACACCTCAGGGCATTTCAACAGCTAAAGCACATGGAGGGTCTTGGGGTGCCTAAGCAGAATGGTTCTGGTGTTTCTCATCCTTCCCCCACCCCTCTGCTCTCTGCTCCGTACGGAGCAATCATTGGGGAGGGGGGATGTTATGCAAGGGAGACGTGGAAATTTTTCTTAAAAAAGGAAAGTCCAGTGAAAAGCACATGGAGGAAAAAAAATCTCGGTGTGAAGCGTCTCAAAAAAGACTGCGCGGGTAGCGCGACAAAACCCCCTGCCTATTCATCAGGCCAACAAAAAGCTTCTTTAGATTTATACTGTGAACCCATTGAGAGGGAGGGGAGGGAGGCAGCTCACACACCGCCCTTGTGCACACAGAAGAGCCCGCAGACCTGCCCCGCACACACAGGCTGGGCTGTTCTGCCCGCTCACAAGGAAGCTCTGAGTTCTTAAAAGTAAACTGTAAGGTTTCCGTTGTTGCACTGGGCTCAAGTTGGTTTTTTTTTTTTTTTTTTTTAATATATAACAGCTCCCTCTCTTTGCCGTCCCTCTCTCTCCTTCACTCTTTAAACAGCCCCGGCTGCTCTGGGCTGCTCGGCAGCCGGCGTGCGCTGGCTCCCTATGTGGTCCAGAGCCGCTATGAACACGGCTTTTGTTACTGATGCTGGGAAGCTGCCTGAGAGCAGCACACACAGCCCGGCTTGTTCCACACGTGGAGGCTGCAGAGGGCTCGGGAAGGGGGGGAAAGGAGGAGGAGGAGGCGGACGAGAGCAACTTGGGTTAGGATGTCTTGTGGAAGAGCAGCCGTCCCACTACTGGCAAGCGAAAGGGGAAAGCAAGGAGATGGAGGCGGGTGGTGGTGGAAAAGATTCCTCAGGCAGCTAAGAAAGGTCCCGTTGATTTTTAAAATGGGACCAGCTGGCCCTCCACCAGCCCACGTTGCCGCCGGGTGTCAGTCAGCATGGGAAGGCAGTGAAGTCACTGGGTCCGTGCAAGTTGCAGATCTGCCCCGGAGAGGGGAGAGGAGAGTAGAGACCAACAGTGGAGTGGCTTTTGGAGTTCTGGAGTTCCTGATAATTTTGTGCATTTCTGGGTGAGACCAGAGCACTTAACAACAATCTAACCCTTTTTCCATGTACCTTCATTTTTTTTTTTTGTCTTTAAAGTGATACCACCCATTCTCTTTTCCTTTAAACCCCTTCATGTTCCTCACTTATTTGGAGTGTTTTACAGCAATGAGCTGCAGTTTGCTCTGATGGAATCTAAGTCTGCTGAATTTTATTTCGTGTCCTCTTTTCCTTAGTAAGTTTTTCCCTCCACCTCTTTCACACCCTCAATTTCCTATCCTGTCTGCTGTCTTTGCCCATCCATCCTCCAGTCCTCGTGTTGCTGTCAAACCTGGCTACTGTACACGGAGGTGATTATATGAAACATTAAACAGCAATTCAAGTGGAACAGATGGAGTGCCCCTCCAAAGACTGCCCAGGCTGCAGAAAGAGCTCAGTCTCTGTCCTAGTCAGTGATGGTGGGAGGTGATGCCTCCCCTTTTCCACTCAGACAACAACTTGAAACATCTCAGAAAGGGGCAATGTCCCCTTTGACCTGTCAGGCAGATAGAGTCTCTTCAAGCCAGCAGGAAAATATAACATCAAACAACCAAAGCAAAGAAAGGAATAGTTCAGCTCCCAATAGTGCCTTTGCAGGATTTGAAATCCCACAAATTTCAGTCCCCAAACCACTGGCCCCTCTGCCCAGCCAACATCCTTTACCAGGAGCTTATAGATGGAAACCAAAGTAGTGAGGAATGCTAAGAAATTCCTCTCTCCCAGCTATTTCATTGTGGGATGTTTGCCCCTTTCCACATCTGGCAAAGCTATTTTAGAAACCAAGAAAAGCTTAACAAACTGACGTCTTTTTAGCTAAATGACTCAAAAGAGAAAGGTTAAAATGTACTCTTTATTCTGTGTGCAGAGCTCTACTGAGCACAAGATGTAACTGAGAAATCTTAAAGAGTAGCAAATGAATGGAAAGAAGGAATTTCTGATAGAGATTCTGACAAATAAAACCTTTTTTTGTTCGCTCTACTTCTGGAGAAGAGCTCAGTTCCCCGAAAACTATTGCTAAAAATATACTTCATCTGTGAACGGCTTCGGAAAACGGGCAGGTACTGAGGAACACCCGGAGCAGCTCACTGGAAGCAACCCAGGGGACTCTGCCAGCTGCCAGTCCCTGACATCCTCACGTAAGGGGAGAGCTGTCAAACCCTCGGGCACCCTGGTTCTTTTCATTCTCTTTCTGAATTTGTCAGCCCCTCCAGAGCTCAGCACCCCTCCAGTTCAGGGCTCACCCTTTGCCTGCCCTGTGGCAGAGCAATGACACCGAGCAAAGCTATGACCACAGGAAACCCCAGCGCTGGTTGGGACACTCGCCACAAATCAGCAGGACAGCAGCCTCCGTCCCCAGAGCTCGGGAACAGGATCAGACACATCACCTGAGCTCCAGCAGCAGCTGAAATCCACCACAAACAAACACCGATGGCTCGGAGGGGGAATGGGGATAACCCTGTCCCTGCTCTCCCACCTCATGGTTCTGACTGTAGGATCTCTGAATCCATCCTTCTTTCCCTCCTTTCCCTGAGCCAACAAACCAACTTGGCACACAGCTGTTGCCCCTGGCTGTGGGTCTGCTCCCCATAAGGTGTGGGGTGCTGGTGAGGACCCATCGTGCCGAGGTGAAGCCCAGGCACGGGCTCCCCTTCACAGCAGCGCTGCTTGCAGGAGGGAGAAGCTCTGGCTCAATCAATTTTACAACTCTCACATTTCTCTGCTGGTTGCTCAGCAGGGAAACAACCAATCCACCGAGAGCCTGCTTCTGTAGAGCACTTAGGAAAGTTAAGGCAAAGACACCAAAGAGAGAGAAGGGAGGAAAGTGCGATACGTTACCTTTAACAGTTCAGTGCAGTGCTTCCAGAATCTAAGTCACATACACCTGGCAGAGAAATGAGGTCTTTTTCAGTGTTCAAGAAGTAAAGAACTTGCCACTTCTTGCTGTTACTGTATGTCTTCTTCACAATCTCCAGATGAGTTTTCCTGCGTTTTTGGCTTTTTTTTTTTCCTTCCCTGGTTCTCCAGAAGAAATCAAAATTCCCTATGTGGTATTTCAGGTCCTTTCAGGCAGTGGCAGCAGCAGCAAGCTTGAAGAGTAAGTACTGTGTGTGAATGGCAAAAAAGAGAGAGAGGGTTTCAGACCACATTAGCTGCCACTGGCTGCAAAAGAGACCATCAAACTCCTGTCAGCCTCCTTAGATACCTCTTGAAGAGCTGGCACTCTAAGTGTATTGGATCCTCCTCTGGATTTTAGAGTAAAGGTAGGCAGGCATCCAGGGGGCAGGGGGAAATAGGAGGGCTTATGGACCAAAAAGGAAGCCCAGCCTCTTGGAAAGAAGGATGAAAAAAAAAAAAAAAAAGCCCAAACCAAACACCCAACCCAGAAAAGAAAAGAAAGGGGAAAAAAAGCATTACTGAAAAAAATACTGTAAATGCAGAAAGCCGAATGGGGAGTGGGGGATTAAATTTAGCCCTCTGGTTTGGAAGCAAACCTGGCTGGGGCACCACAAGTGGTTGAGAGAGAAGAAATAGTTTGTGTAGTAAAAAGAGAATGTGGTTTATGCAAACTAAAATAAGATGAAGCTAATTAAGGAACCTGAGCAAAGTATGTGTGTCTGCAGTGCAGTCAATATCACTGCAGTCTGAGCAGAAAGGAGCAGATCCACTGGGAAGCCCAAAACCAGCAGCAAACAGGAGAGTTCAGGGAACTTCTGCATGGCCCCACTTGCTTCTGAGGTAGGGAGGCAGGTGATGGAGGGAAGGAAGGGATGCTCAGCATCAGGAAAAGGGAAGCACCTGGAGCATCAGTAACTGATAAGTGATATAAAGGCAGAGAAAGGAGGCATTTGGGAATAAGTGTGCTTAAAGGTTATTTGGGGTGAACTGGGGAGAAATGGAGAGCTCGTACACACACCTAGGAATGGTGGAGCCTGAAGAGACTACCCCAAAACTGAGGAGGATTCATAACTGAATCCTTGGCCGGAGTGAAGTTGTGAGAAAGTGCTGAGAGAACTGTAATGTGTTTTCTTTTTCTTTTTTTTTTTTTTTTTTTATTCTGTGGGGCTGCTGGTACCTTTGAGATGGATAAAAAGCTGTGACTGGGGAGGAGGAAATGGGTCTGTTACTGCAGACCTTGGCTTGTGAAGGGGCCAAATGACAGCTGGGAGCAGGTGAGAAACTGCTGAGGTGTTCACAGTTGAGAAAAGCACTTTTGTTTGAAAAATCTGTTGTTTCTAACATGGAAGAGAGCACCACCAGCCTAGAGTAAAGGTAAAGTCTGAAACTGAGTGCAGGCAGGTCCCCCAGTGCACCAAAGCCACATGGCTGCCCTCAGTATCTCTCCTTCCATTTCTCTTTTAATATGATCTTTAATATCTGCACTTCCTGCTCTTTTCCCAAGATCCTGATTTTCTGTCTGATTTGTGATATAATAGTTTCTCCTCTCTCCATAAATTATTTTGGTCCCATGCCTCACTTCAAAACTTGCTTCCTTGACTGCCTCACTTTTTAACCTGAGGCTCATAACCACCAGCCCTGCATCCATCATCCTGACAGGTAATGCTCCCAGACCACAGAGCATGGAGCCTCACTTCTTCCTGCGAGTACCTTATTCCATCTCAGAGATTCAATACCAAATTTTGGTTGTGAATTTCCCTTTGGATTATCCCCTCCACACCTTTTTTTCCCCCAGTAGTGCAGCACTAGATATCAATTTCAAAACTTTCCAGGTGCCCATCTGTTAAAAGTCCAAAAGGCAGTGAGGGAAAGCTTTGGAAAGGACACTGGAAAGGACAGTGTCTTTGTAACCTGAAACACTGCTTGGTGCAGCCCAGGACGTATTTGGCTTTCTGGGCTGCATGTGCACATTGTTGGGTCATTCTGAGCTTCCTATCCACCAACACCAAGTCCTGCTCCTCAGTGAGAGTAAGCTCTCAATCTGTTCTCTGCCCAGCCTGTATTTGTGCTTGCTTCCCCCACCTCAACGAGCCTGTCTGTCTATACCAGCACTGTCTGTTCATATCAAAATTAATTCTTCATCTGCTGAGATAGACCTGGGCCCTGCTCAAAGGACATTGGATCCATCCAAGGGCTGCCACCACCTGCAGGTGCTGGGTGGGCTGGGACAGACAGGGCTGTGCAGGATCATCACCTGCCTCCCCCCAGCACTAGCTGGGGTGTTTCCTCATGGCCAGCACAGTGTAGCCATGGCAATGAAAGGAGAGAGGCAAAACACACTGCAGATGGGGCATGACAGCTCATGCTCCAGGCAGGACTTGGTATTTCCAGCTGGGTATAAGAGACACATAGACAGGATCTATAAAATGTGACCTGGCTGATTTTGCTCAGACTCACGTACGTGAGACACTCCGAAACAGCTCATGCCTGACCACAGCCCTTTCTCCCCGTAACATAAAGATCTTTTGGGAAATGTACATGTTTAGTTGTTTTGCTGTGGAATAACTGAGCCCTCTGTACCCTCTGCTGCTGCTGTGGTTTGGCAAAGAAAACCTCATTTGAACCTTTGGTGAGCTTAAGCCAGGGAACAGAGAAAATTCCACTTCAGAGCTGACCAGTTAGGAAAATGTGATGCTCCACACATACCGGTTTCTTAGCAGCTTCAGGAAAGGGATAGAAACTGTTCAGTACCTGCTGGCTGTCCCATTTTTTTGTCTGCATCAGGAAGGATTGAAAAAACAGCTAAATATGTTCAGAGAAATTGTGATTCATAAACTGCTCTTGTGTTTGTTTGTTCTTTAAGCTGAGGAGTGGCCAGGTCAAAAAAAAGTCACATAGATGACTTTTGTTTTTTGTTTAAAGAAGGAAAGCAACAGTTCATGGCTTTTTGAAATACAGGTAACACATTGCAAAAGTGCTTGCAGTTAGGTAAGATTTTTACATGTCATTATAAAGTTAAAAGGAGGCTTATGTCTATTCCCAGTTAAGTTTAGCCTTCAGGGAGCATGAATATTTGAACAGAGAACAAACCCTGTGGCCAAGTAAAAGTAGATAATAGCTTTTCTGTGAAAACTATTGAATATCCAGAATTTATATAGTGGAAGCAGTCACTGAATGAAAATGGCCAGAAAAGGGAAAAACACCAGACAGGAAAAGGTTGTGTTAATTAAGGTGATAGTCACAGTTTTTCAAAATCAATCAAAGGTGGGGTTGGGTGGGTTTTCAGCCAAGAGAGAGGAGGAAAGAAAAAATAAATCGAAAAATATTAAAATAAAGAATAAACATTTCAAACTGCTTTTAAAAATTGTGCTAATCAAACCACTCATGGTTGTGAACTGCTGCTCCTTTCCTACAACTACCAGAGCAGTCATCTCACAGCTCCCAGCTTGTCTTACTCTCAGAATGAAAAGGAGGGTATTGTGTCCCTAAAACACTTATCATTTCTGGAATTATTGTATTGTATTAAAAGCTAATTTGGCATTTTTTAAAAAGCACTGGGGACATGAGAAGGGGCTGTGGGATCCCAGCTACTCTGTGCACAGGTAGAGTGGGGTGCACAATTTCAGTCTGCGCACGATTTCAGTCTATGAACCCTCTTCAGGTTCTGAAGATTTAGGGTCAATCCACGACCTTTGGACTCATGTCCAAAAAGTATTGTTCATTCTTTTACAGTCAGTTGTCTGACATTGCAACAGACACTTCTTGATCAGCTGCCACAATTTCCTTCAGAGATCGATGTCTGAGCTCTCCCTGCCCCGCAGTGCTGCCGAAGCTCTGACACTACGCTGAACTGAGGCACACAGAACCAAAGTGCCTTGCTCAAGGTTACGGGTGAAGGCAGTCTTAGAGCCAGAACATCTCCATTCCCAGCCCTCTTCCCTCTTTCAAAGCCAGTAAAGCCCTTATCTGCTGCAGCAGTTCAGGAGTTTGCTGCTCTGATAAGTTGTTTTTATGGACAGTGATGTTCTGTAGAGGTGAAGCTGCCACCTCAAAATGTCAGCTTTGACCCTCATATTTGTGTTCTGCATTTCTCCAAGCCAAAATCCCATGATGGGTGTAATACAGAAATGCCCATGTCATTGCTTAAGTCACTGGGTCCGTGACGGGGGGTCATTGTATAGTTTTACTTTGGAGTGCCACCAGAGGGATGAAAAGGGACAGTGCTGACATACCTCTAGCTAAAAATTAGGAGGGGCCTAAAACCTCCCAGGAGAGACTTTGCCTACTTAAATTTTATCCTGAAAGCATGGAAGGGGACTGAAAAGAAATGAGTCAACATCTGGGGGTAAAAAGGACACAGAGGAACCTCCCCACCAAACACAGCACCTGTGCCCCTTTATTCCAGTGTGAATATCAGTCTTGTCAGTGCAGGTGGAAAACTCACCCCATATTTAAAAAGTCAACCCCATACACACACACACACACACACACACACACACACATCTTCTCTCAGCCCTGTTTGCATCCCGGATTGGAAACGATGCCCTTCCTGAACCTCCTGTGCTGGACAAAGCACCTATTGAAGGTGCAGTGGCCAGGAGGCTCCTGCTGAATGAGCTGCCTTCTGCTCTCAGCCCGTCCCAGCGCTGGCAGACGTAAACAGCGGGGCTCGCCCCCACCCCGATATTGTGGCTTGTTCATCCCCTGACAAAAATAGAATCCTGGGCTGGCGGGTGGGATGGTGCACACAGACCGAGGTTTGTTTGATGGTGCATTTTAAAAAAAATATTTTCTTCTTTTTGCTTCTCTTGTCCCCTTGGTGTCTTTCCAATTGCGCAACAGGGCTGTATGAAGGGAGCGGGGATGGACAAGTTTGGTTAAAGATTTGGACAGCACTGGATCACCAAGATGAGGCCTCTTATGCTTATCCGAGCTGCCCAGCATCTCATCTTCATCCTTGGATGGCCAAAGGGAAGGTCTGGAGGTGATGGGCACCACCAGCTTAAGATACGTGGTGTCAGGGCTCACACCAGCATTTGGGCTGGGGCTCAGCACACGGAAGGGATGCCCAGTGTCCTGGGGCTGCTCATCCCTCTGTTCTTCTGGAGGGCTCCCCAGGGACACTTGCTCTTGTATTTTGAGGTGCAGGGAAGGGCTGACATCTCCTAGGTGAGGGGAGATAGCAGTGGCGAGGTGGCAGCATGGGGTGGCACAGGGCTGTTAATGGGATGAGACATGGCTTCACAGTCCATGGTGCACAAGGGACTTGCTGTCCCTCCTGCTGCCCAGCTCCATGCTTGCAGTGTGTGACACATGCCCAGCCTTCCTGGCCATCCCTGGGTGACAGTGAAACAGCTTTTGTCCAGGAGGCACAGTGTGCATTGCTCCCTTGGCCAGGGCGAGGCTGTGCACAGCTCCCTGCCCTCACACACAACTCACGGCTGTCCTTTTCTCCTTTTTTCCCCGCTTGCCACATTCATGCCCTCACCTCACCTTGTTAATCAGCTGCTTGGACTGAACCTAACTTTGCCCCCCTCCCAGCCTCCCTGATGGAGACTTGCAGGCTCAGCAAGGAAACGTGGGGGTGGGCACGACGCAGAATGTTTGTACAATGAATAAATGAAAACAGTGCTAATTTTATGTTCCTCCCAACTTGGGACAGAGCAACACGGGAATACAGCCCCTTTTGTACGGGCATGGGACATCTCCTCTGTTTGCCTTTCTCCCAGAATGCCTCTTCTCACCCTGCACAGTACAAACAGGTCGCTGTTGACCTTGGAAGCTTGGGAGGGGTTACGTCAAGCCCGGCAGGTTTGCTGCGCTGGGTATTTATGGTCTCGCACCCTCTGACGTACATTGAGCACTCCCAGCTCCCCGCCCGGCTCCCGAGGGGGAACCACCTCTGCCTGTGGCAGCAGGGAAGCCTGGAGGTCTCCCTGAACCCCCAGTGAAATTTGCTGCTTGGGAAAAGCTCTTCAGAGAGTTTCTCCTGTAGCTTTGTTTGCTCTTTTTGTGAAACAAGGCTTTTTATGGCATTTGTGTTGTTCCAGTGGAAAGTGTTTGCTTGTCTGAGGTCAGCAAGGAAGAGGCAGGGAATGGATGTGGGAGTGCAAAGAGCAGGAAGCAAATAGGCTCTGGTAGCAGGTGAAACTTCATCTGCCTCCTTCAAAAAGCTTATCTGGGCTTGGTGGGATGCGCCAGGTGCTTTGGAGGTGGGAGAGGTCACTGGAGAGGCTTTTGACCTGAGCACACCAATGCCCCTTCACAAGGAAATATTGAGCTGATTTGTTGGTGGTGAGAAGAAAGCTCAACAGAAACACCAGCAGGAACCTGACCCATGGAAAGGGCTGCTCCACAGCTCTGGGTATGGCTTGTCCTCTGGACAGGCTTTGCTGGAAAACAGGAGGGATGAACCTGTGCCTCTCAGTGCTGAGGGGTGACTGAGGTGCTCCCCACCCAGAATCACTTATTTCTGGAGGGCTAAAGGCTTTCTCTTGAAAGCTGGAAGAAACACCTTCTGTACTTCCCACCCTGAAGGTCATGGCCACTGTGCTGGTAATTTAAAGCCTCAGCAGAGGACCAGGCCAAGGCACTTGGTGGCAAAGAGCTTTCCAGGAATCCTCCAGGCTGAGCAGCTTCAGCTGAGGAATAAAAGGATTGCAGGGAGACTTGGCTCTGCTGGCATGCAACAGCCCAGAGGTCATTTTTCAAGCAGACTGTCCAAGAACGTTCACAGCAGGCAGTGGGCTTTTCTTACAGTAGTTAACTGGTTTTCAGTCCTCAGCAAGAAGTGTATGCTCATCTCTTGGCCTCTTCTGTCATCCTATTAACACAAGAATCCCCTTGAGCCTCTTAACCCTTTCAATCCTGCCCAGAATATTCATTTTCCCTTTCCCATTTATATGTCACTTCTTAATTTGCAAGTGAAAGAGGTTTCATTCTGGTAAACAAGGAAATGTTGTAAAAAAAGTCAATCTCAAAACCAAAACCCCACTAAAAGCTTCCCTCAGCTGGACAGCAATTACACAGACCCACATATAACAGATGTGGATGTAAGATCAGTGCTGGATGTTGCTATCTGCAGCTGCTGGAGCTGCCAGAACTCAGCTGCAAAACTGTGCAAATGGAAAAGAGTGTAGGGGGCTTCTTGAGGCATGACACATGGAAACCTCGATAAATTATCCAACCTCAGGTTTGGCAGTGAGTAGGTAGCTTGTTCCTTCCACTTCTCTTGCATTTATTATTAGTCTGTCTCTTTCCTTTTCAGTTTAACTATGAAATCTCATCCTCTGGTTCCATCATTTCACTCTTTATTTTCAGCAAATGTGTCTTTTTGTTTGCTGCAGAAGAGAGGACATTTCTCTTTCTGGATTGTAGGTTGGGTAGGTGGAGCTGGAGTTTTAGGTCAAAAGGACCAGAATATCCTCAGGTTACTCCTAATAGCACACCTCTACTTTTTCTGCCAGTGGATATATAACCTGCCTCATCTTTTAGCTCTGAGTACTCAGGGGGGGGTAGATAAACCTTCCTTTAAGAAGACCATGGTTAGAGAGGAGGTTGTGACCCCTCCCATCCTTTCCTCAGCACTGGACTGAGGTTCTCAGAGAAGCATCCAGAGTCAGGGAGATGTTCATATGAGTCTCCATTATTAAACACACCTCCAGACAGCCTCCTCCTTTTCCTTAGCTCGGTGCTGCTGGGCCCTTCCCTCAGGCTGATGTCTCTTTCTGCCCTCTGCTGAGTTTCTGGGTGGAAAAGATGAACAACAGATGTTTGAACCTGGGTTGAGGCTGGTAAGAAAAACTTACCTTGGCTTGTGTTTGTGTTAGGAGAGAACATTTTGAACTGCCCCAGGCTTTTGGGTCCGTGCTGGGATCAGATCTGCACTCACTGCCAATGCTGGACCCGGAAAGGCTGCAGGGGAGAAGTCCTCAGAACACCTTCCCAGCAATCTGTACACTTCTACTTTACTGACTGCTTTCTTAAAAACCCAGCTGGGACCGTGCTTGGAGCTCTAAACAGGTCTCCCTTTGACAGCTGCTGCCTCCTGGCATCTGTACATTTTTGGGAAACATCCCCCACTGGCCTGCAAAGAGGTGGCTGCAGCTCCAAGGAGGCATTTCAGTGCCTCTCTCCAGAGGTTCCTGGGGCCTGAATCTGGGTCAGGGTTGGACAGGTACACCTGAGGATTTACTACAGTGGAGAGGAAAGCAAAGGATTAAAATCCAAATTCCCCCATCTTTATCAGAGCAGCTCTGCAGATCAAGGGCTCTCTGGAAATGTTATTCCTCAGCTGGGATGTTGAGATCCCAGTGTCAATATTTGTGAAGTGGGAAAGGCCCTGCCAGATGCAGCATTCCAGAAACAAGCCTCTGTGCACAGGGCTGGGGCAGCTGCTGGGGCTCAGCCTGGGACACCCCACACTGCTGCAGAAGCCCCTGGCCAGTCCTGCCTTGAGGGCTGGGGGAGGCAGAGGGATGGCTCTACTCACAGCCCTAATCTGCCCCTTTGAGGTTTGGGTGAGATTTATCCTGTTCTTCAGAGAAGCAGACAGCAAGCACTGCCCTGATGCTGTAGAGTTTCAGCAAAATGCACGAGTGAGTTGACTTTGATACTGCAGCAGAGTTGTCTGAGGGCCTGGGGGCAAGAGCAGTGATACCTGCTCAGGAATGATGCTGCTCCAGCACAGTTCCTGTGCCAAAACCGTGTCAAAACCACTCCCTCTGAGGGACAAGTTAATGGTGACTTGACTCTCACAGTCCTGGGACAGCTGAGAGTGGGCAAGAAGGTGACACTTGATGTAATGACACCGATGTCAGGCTGCAAGAGTAACGTCACTGACCCCAGGAGGGGACCTGCCACCTCAGAGAGGATGGGCTGGGAGCCCAAACATGATGTAATGCCAGGACTCTTCAGGTGTGCCTTCAGACCTGGCACAGTCACAGCACCAAGACCAGCTGCTTCCGGAGCGCCTTCTTTCCTTCTTTCCTTCTTTCCTTCTTTCCTTCTTTCCTTCTTTCCTTCTTTCCTTCTTTCCTTCTTTCCTTCTTTCCTTCTTTCCTTCCTTCTTCCTTCCTTCCTTCCTTCCTTCCTTCCTTCCTTCCTTCCTTCCTTCCTCCTTCCTTCCTTCCTTCCTTCCTCCTTCCTTCCTTCCTTCCTTCCTTCCTTCCTTCCTTCTTCCTTCCTTCCTTCCTTCCTTCCTTCCTTCCTTCTTCCTTCCTTCCTTCCTTCCTTCCTTCCTTCCTTCCTTCCTTCCTTCCTTCCTTCCTTCCTTCCTTCCTTCCTTCCTTCCTTCCTTCCTTCCTTCCTTCCTTCCTTCCTTCCTTCCTTCCTTCCTTCTTCCTTCCTTCCTTCCTTCCTTCCTTCCTTCCTTCCTTCCTTCCTTCCTTCCTTCCTTCCTTCCTTCCTTCCTTCCTTCCTTCCTTCTTCCTTCCTTCCTTCCTTCCTTCCTTCCTTCCTTCCTTCCTTCCTTCCTTCCTTCCTTCCTTCCTTCCTTCCTTCTTCCTTCCTTCCTTCCTTCCTTCCTTCCTTCCTTCCTTCCTTCCTTCCTTCCTTCCTTCCTTCCTTCCTTCCCTTCCTTCCTTCCTTCCTTCCTTCCTTCCTTCCTTCCTTCCTTCCTTCCTTCCTTCCTTCCTTCCTTCCTCCCTCCCTCCCTCCCTCCCTCCCTCCCTCCCTCCCTCCCTCCTCCCTCCCTCCCTCCCTCCCTCCCTCCCTTCCTCCCTTCCTTCCTCCCTTCCTTCCTCCCTCCCTCCCTCCCTCCCTCCCTCCCTAAATATTGGGACAGTATTCCCTTGAGTGGTAAGTGCTTTGTATTGGTACTGGAAAAAAAAAATACAAGAATATTTTCTTGCAGGGAAGGAGTGGCATCCATGCTTTGTCTTCTGCTTCACCTCTGTCCCCTCTTTTCCCAATCACAGTTAGAAAAGGGTGGATACATGTCCTGGGTGGCAAGGACAAGCCAGATCCATTGCATGGGAAAGTGGAACTGAGCAGCAGCTGAGGCTGCAAAGGTGGAAGCAGTTAGCAGACCAAGGAAATCCCACACTAGGGAGCGAGGGCTGCGGGGATGTGCTACCCTACCCCTTTCCTCTGCTTTCCTCAGCCCCCACACGTAGCACAAACATTCAGCAGACAGCCTGTCCTTTGGCTTGGGACTACTCAGGTGGGAAATAGTCTTTCAGGGCTTTTGATTTGTTTTACCCTTTCCTTTGTTGGGTCCTTTTACAGGAACCCAAAAGTAGCTGTTTTGAAAAGACAGCAGAGACTGTGTGGACCTTTGGTAACGTTTTTGACGACTGTGAGACCTGCCAAACAGCCCGAGAGAAAGGATCTTACTGTGTTGATTTGTTTTCTTTGGTTTATGGGGGAAAAAAATATTTCACACATAATTAGCACAGCCACAGAGAGATTGTATTAAGGGCGCTTTACTGGAAATTTCAAGGGACAGAACAAGGGAAACCTGTGTTAACACTAACAGCCAGGAGAAGGACCTTGCCTGCAAAACCGTGGGGAAGGACAATGTGGAGTGTTCAAGCTGCAAGAAAGAAACTGTTCAGGAGGGCAGCATGTGCATCAGGGGCTGGGATTAAACTAAGCTACTGCAGGCCACGATGCTCCTGCTTCCCTCCCCCAGGGCTGCCAGCCTGGGTGGTCAGCGAGGGGGAGACTCCACTCCCATGGATGGAGGAAAGCAAGGGCCAAGAGCCCAATTTACTGCTCAATATCAAAATCCTTGGTGTCTCCTTCAGCTAAAGCCACCCAATTGCAGTTTTACCCTCGTGCCAGCGTACAAAATCAGCCAGTCCTTCTATCTTGAAGACCTCTTCAACATAATAGAAGAGCTTTCGCCTGCTTCCTCCATCTGCTGAACCCACTCCAAAGAGAACAGGAGCTCTTTCAATGCAAAAACTTCCAAGACAAACCCAAGTTGCTCAGCCTTGTCCATACTCCAATGAAAAGCCCACCACAGGCCTCTCTCTCCCTGGGTGTTTCCATGAAACCAATCACTGGGGGCTTTGCATTCCCTGGAGTTTGGAGTTTCCTGGTGAACCTTGCTTACATCCAAAAGAGAGTTATGTGAGTGAGGTGTGACCTTATTCAGGTGGCATTTTTTGATCCCTGGAGCTCAGTGAAATGCCTGAAAAAGAAATTTCTGTTTTACTCTAGTTTGAGCACACTGATACATGAGCAGAGGACTGATGTGTCCATGAGACCCACACTGGTACCTTATTGCATGGCACCTTCTGTTGAACTGTCTGAGCTCTTCACCCACACTGAGGTGTCACTTTAACTTCAGACACACAGAAGTACCATTATTTAAAAGCAGAGATGTGAAGTGCACAGCCCTGCCCAAGGCCATGTTAAAAATCTCTGCTTCACACATATTTAGTTGCCCACAAATCAACCTACAGTGCCCCAGTACCATTGTTCCCATGCAGGGGAAGCAGCATTTAGACTCTCCTGCTCACAAATCCTGCCGTTTCCTATGAAAATAATGTGCTTGCTGCTGGCTGGTTTGTCTTTCTTATTGTTTCTGCTTGTTTGGTTTTCAAAGCTTACATCACTCTGTGGCCAGCAATGTCTTGGGTGTCATACAAGAACCACTCTTTCCCAGGTTACCTGAGGGCAATGCCAGGGCTGAACAGCAGCTCTACAGAAGGCAGGAATATACTGTGGCCATTTATTTCCTGCTGTGCTTACGAGAGGAGTGAGGCATATTTGTGGTGGCTGAATTAGACATCAGGGAGGAGCAGTGCCTGGTGGTTGGCAGAGGGACGGGCATGGGCTCCTGGGTTATATTCACAGCAATGCCACTGACTTTGAGGGGCAAAATGACTTGACCTGGGCTCCTCATCCTCGACAGGGACATCAGTATATTTAACTATTCCACAAGCGAGCTGGCAGCACCTGGATAATTCAGTAATTCAACAGCAGCTCAATTGTTTGTGTGCCACCTCAGCTGTCACCGAGTGCTCTCTGGCTGTATGGTGGTGCTTGGCACAGCACACACACTTAGGGGTGCTGAGCAGGGAGGGCTGTGGAAGTAAAGCAGTGCAAAAAGCCACTCTACACTACATTCAAGTTCTGCCTATCCCTTTTTCTTGGAAGCTCATCTTTCCTCTTCTCCTTTCGGACTTTATACCTTCCCCTGTACAATATTCCCTGCTGGAATATCTCTTAGCTCTCCTGAAGCTTCTGATCTCTCTCCAATCTGAAAGGTCATTTTTTTTTGTGCACATCCCTGACTCCCAGCTCATGTTCCCTCTGTTTTGCCATGTGCCAGCTTTACAGCAGAAGGCAAAAATATACTGAGGCTGTTTATTTCCTTCTAGGAGCCTGTTTGTGTGGTTGCTATCAGCCACTAGGGAGGAGCAGTGCCTGGTGGTTAGTGCAAGGAAAGGTACCCAGGCTTAGGCAGGAGGATCTGCCCAGGGATCCCACCTGTCACAGGTGAAGGTGCTGCACTGGGGCTGCTGGGGCTGAGAATGGACCTGAGGAACATGGCATGCATCAAACCCCTGGTGGCCAAGGAGAGCTGGGCACTGGGGAAATGATTAAGCAAATGAGTGTTTTTCCCATTACTAAGCTGCTGCCTGTAACTCAGGATGCTGATTAACTGGGAAGGGGTACCAGGAGGCAGGGCAGGCCCTGGGACAGTGTTTACAGCACTCCTCCTTGGCACAGAGTGAAGGTGGCCAAGAATAACCTTCTGTTAGCCACCAGCAAGGTGTGCTGGTTGGATTTTTCCATTTGCCTTGTGTGTGGCTCTCATCTTTGTCCCCTGACTCATGCCAGCCCTGGAAAAGCCCTGGCTCCAGTTGTCCCCAAAGAGGCTTCTCTATTTAACGCTGCTCAGGCTGTGGGGAGGTGGCTGGGGTGCGAGGAAGGACAGCACCCATCTCTGGGAGCCCCGGAGACACTCAGGCTCCAAATGTCTCTTCCCTGCCACTCTTCCCTTGTTTAAAGCCACACTGTTTACACCCCAGTCTGGCTGCAGAGGTGAACGGCTGGCTCGGGGTAGCCTCGGGGCAGGAGACAAAAGATGGAGGAGGGAAGCAGGGCTGATGGCAGAGGCAGCCAGGTCGGCAGGGATTTTCCTTTGATGTGTGTCTCTGGCAGCACTGTTCCGCGCTGCCACAGCCGCTGCAATTATGGCCCTCTCCTCCTTGCCAATTTTCCGTGTCCGTTAGTGCTGAGGTTGGTTTGTGACATTAATTCTTTCTCTGCTGACATGGGCAAATAAGCTGCTAGTGTGTCTCTGATTTAGGAAAGTTAGTGGTCCAGCACTTCTGCCACAGCCACGCAGAGTGTGGCACACCACAGGCAGAAGAGAGCAGGCACCAGAGCAAAACAGGGCAGCACGAGTGGTGGGAAAGGGGGAGCTGGAAACCCGGTGCCCCAAAGCATCCTCCCTTCCCACTGCATGGGAACTGCTGCTCTACACCCCAGGGGTCCTTCCCACAGACCCCACAAACCACAGTACTGCTCTCAGGAATTCCCTGCCTCCATGAATACCTGGGCCAGGTGCAGCATCCCTGCCCCAGCTCAAGGCTGGTAGTCCTAAGCCACTCAGAGTAAGAGCCCAGCACACTCCCTGCTGTTTATTCAAGTGGATGCTGAGAGCGTCACTTCCCTGCTGCTGGCCCTGCCAAACTCTTCTACTTTTATCCTCTCTGACAGTCTTGTAACAAGGACACCGTAATTTTATCTTGCTTGCACCACTTTAACTTTAAAGGCTGCTTGAGCATGGGAGGAAAACTGCCTCCTTTCTATGTGACAAGGAGTGACTCAAGGACTCCTTCTGAAACCCTACTTTGAGCAGGAAGTAAAACACTTGGCAAATGAATACAAGCATACAATATGAAACAACAATTCAATTATTTGAAGGTCCCTCAAAGCAGCAAGCCTGGAGAGAACTGATGGGAAACTTCTGCCTCAAGATCAAATTCAGAGATCCAGGATCAGAATCCAGATGAGAGAATTTGGGTTGATTTGGAATAAATGGTCACTTTCCAATACAGCAAAAGAAATGACATGAGATTTATGATGCTGGAGGAAGAAGAGAGTGGTCTGGTATAACAACTTCTGGCTTTCTGGACAGCAATATATTTGCCTCCCCCACCCTGGGTCCAGCCTCTCCATGGGGCCTTAGTCTGCACTGCAGGGAGCTCCTGCTGAGGGAATTCGGGGTGTAAAGATGAAGAAAGAGGTTTCCTTTCTAGGCATGAGCATGAACTGCAGGGGAGTGAAGGAACTGGTTAATAAGGGCTGAAGCCTCAATGAGAGGCTTGACAGAGCTCAGAGCATACTGGCTTCAAACACCCTCAGACAGAATCTTCTGTCCTGGGGTGACTGCTAGCGCCGTCTTCTGAGAAGTTGCCAACCTGCTGCTGTTGGAGACTCACAGATTCTGACTGCAGGGCCTGTGGCTGCCTTCATATTTCACTTCACACATCAGACACCTCCACACAAGCTCCAGCACCCAGCGGGACCAAAAAATACCAGCAGAGAGAAAGCAAGAGTAAGAGAAAAAGAGATTTTAAGATTTGATCAGAGATGTGTTTCCCCTCGCTGGGTTGGCTGGAGAAGCACCTGCCTGGCCAGGTGTATGTCTGGGATGAAGGGCTGGAGGTGCAGCAGGCAGCAGAGTTTGGGCAGGTCTGTATTTACTGCACTCACTTGTTAAATTAATTTAGGTGGCCCTGACTGTCAAAGCCCCAGACTGCAGTGATGTAACTGTGTGCTGAGTGGTGTGCTGGGATGTCTCTCCTGGTGACACTGGTGCACTGGGAGCTTCCCAGCTCCCTCCCTGCATTCTGCCTCCTTACGGGGGGAGAGGGCTGAGTGCACAGCACTGAAAGCTGGACACCTGGGGCTGGGCTCCTTCCAGCACCCGTAGTAACTCATTTAAAGCTGCCTGGATAACTGTGCTTGGCTGTGCTGCTGGCAGTGCACACATGGCCTGAGAGCAGCCTCTTCACAGGCTCATGAAAAACTGACTCAGTGGCTTTAAAGGATGGGGCCAAAGCTGCAGACAGGCCTGGGGCTGAAAAGTAGGAGTCTTCTTCCCAGTCCAGTGCTTAGTTCACTAAACAATCCACTTCAGACTATTGAAAAGCCCCTCTTTGAGACCAAGGATTGCTTTAGTGTCTCAGCAGAAAAGCCTGCTGAGCTCTAATCAGCTGTAGAGAAGGATTTTATGGAGGATATTTTTTCTCCAGACCCTGCTCCAGCTGATAGGCATTTGTTCCAGCAACTCACCAGCAAATCTTCCTAAAAACATCAGTGAGTCTGTTATAATAGGTATCATGAGGTGTCCTGGCTGGAGAGGAGGTAAACTCCCCAACTTCAGAAAAGTCAGGAGCAGAACTTAAAGCAGTAGGGTGCCCTGGCATGAAAATGACCAAAGTTTCTGACGCTCTTGACCAGAAATCTACAGAGGTTTTAGGGTAGTCTCCTTAAACAGTGCCTGCAGGGGGAAGGCAGCAGAAATATTATGGGAATGCAAGAAGTGGCCCTAACACAGCACTCATGCTTAGGGCTTGAAGGTACCAATGAGGACATAAACCCAGGGCTCCTGACAGTGGTGGCAGGATCAAGTCCTTTGGGAGAAGGTTAAGATTCATCAGAAAAGCAGCATGAAATTGCATGGAGATGGGTTTCTGGGTGATAAAACAAAAACACTGAGGACTGTGTAGGCTTAGAGTACAAACTGGATTAGCTCTGCCTGTTAGCCATGATTTTCTTTCAGGCCCTGGGCAAGAATTTAACATACCCTCTTGGTGTTAGTGGTAGCACAGATAGCACTGCAACCTTCATGTAAAAAAAAAAAAAAAAAAGACATCTATGTATCTATGTTTAATTCAAAACAGTTTGTTAAGCCAGTGAGCAATTTGCATAACTCTGTGATTTCAGGAGAGAAGAGGCAACTCTGGTCATCTTGTCCTGGCTGCCAGTGCCCTGGAGCTAGTGACCACAGGCATCTGGCAGGGAACAGAGACTGAAGACCTGGACTTCTGGAAGAACTGGAAGTCCTGCAGCTCTCCGTGCACAGAGCACTCTTGTCTAGCAAGGCTCAGAGTGGGCCCTGCACTTTGCTTCATGCTCCTCAGCTTAGTTGGACAGCTGTTTTCTACCTGTCACCCTTCCTAAATCAACAGGCTCCTTTGCTTGCTGCTTTTGTATTTTTCCCCGTAGAACTCAACAGACACATGCTGTTCAATCCTTTAATGGAATTCAGTGGGAGTTGAACTGTTATCTGGGGTTAAATGGTTATTTGTGAAGTCTGAGAGCAGCCTTGAGCTTGGGCAGTGCAGAAATCAGGCTACAACCACCCATGCCATCTAATGGAGACACCACTGCTTCTCCTGCTTTAGCAAAGCTGAAAGCCTGGTGAGGAGGTTGGAGGTGTGAGGAGTGCTGCTCTCCAATTCCCTCCCCTCCCATGTTACCACACCAGGATCTTCAGAGCGGGATCACTGATGGCACTGGGAGATCATAGAATCACTAAGGTTGGAAAGACCTCTAAGAGGATCAAATCCAACCATTAACCCAGCAATGCCAAGTCCACCACTAAGCCATGTCCCTTAGTGCCCATCTACACAGCTTTTAAATACCCCCAGGGATGGTGACTTAACCACTTCCCTGGGCAGCTTGCTCCAACACTTAAAAGTTCTTTTGGTGAAGAAATTTTTCCTGCTGTCCAACACCAGGAACCTGACTGACAGCAAATCGCTGTCAACAAATGACATCATATAGCAATAAATGATTCTAAGGAGTGGTATGAGTCAGATTGCAAGTTGCATTAAGTGCTTTGTACTTAAGGGCAGTTATAAATTGCAGTGCTGTTCCCTCCATGGGTTACCTGGTAGGAGGAAGGACGTCTGTGTCATGCAGTGTTGACCTGTTCAGTTCCCTGCATTGCTTCTGAGTGGACATTGTGGCCTTTGTCCTCTTAGGAACTGGATTTCCTATTACAGAAGAGGAGTGGTAGCACTGCCCTAGCACAGGTATGTGGTGGTAATGCCTTTGAAGAGCAGAGCCACAGGAGTAATGAAAACTGAGGAATGAATTCAGAACTGACTACCTGCTGCCCAGGGAAGCTGAACAGGGAACCAGGTAAATGATTTATCCCTTGTGCAGCAATGCAACACGTTGCCTTTCCCCTCCCCTTGCCCAGACAGAGGGGACACGCTCTGCACAGTGTGTTTCTGTGAGAGAAGGGTGACTTGCACAGGTCCCAGGACTCCTTGATAGCTGCAGAGGCATGGAAGCCATAGTTGTGACATTAAATGACAGGAAAATCATGGAGCTAAGTGTTCTTGATGATGCTGTTTTGAGTAGAGGGCAGTGACACTTCCAGAAACTCCCTCTGAGTTAGATGATCTCTCATCCAGCTTATCAGAGAGTTTGTGGGACCCATTTCAGGTTGGAGAAATGGCCATAAATAATGAGCTGAAAGAGCTAATTCAGATCCAAAGCAATAAAACTTCAAAGACCCCCTCTAAGGATGCTAAAAAGCAAGGAACTAGTGTGGCTGCATTCACTAGTGTGATTACCTGCAAATGAAGGCAGCAGCTCTGACTCATGTGCTTATGGAGAAGAATTATAAAGAGATCTGTATTCCCAATTATTCCCCAGGCTGGAGGACAGGAGCTGTGAGATAATGGGCAAATCAGATTCAGAGGTAGAGAAAAGCTGTTTCTCTTTCTCTGCATGGCTGCACGAAGCTCACAAACATGAGATTTGAATTTTCTTATCTCCTACATAGCATCAGCTTAAGAAAATACAGGCATGACTCCACTGTCAATATTCAAACACAGGAGCTGTCTTGGCAAGCTTTTGCACTATATCACATCACAAACAGGGCTTAAGGCACTTGCTGCTGGTGGATTAGGGGACATCCTAACCTGAACCCTGATCCCCAAACTGATTCTGAGGCTGCTCAGCTGCTGAGCTGGGGAATAATTTCATAAATAAAGGCAAATGAAATTTGGTTTCACATAATTCCCTCCAGTTTCTCTCCTGCTTGTTGACGGAGAGGAAATGCTTTTCAGATGCCAGCTGGTGACACTGCTTCATTATAAATTGCTCATGTCCCGTTTTGAAATAGTGACTGCAAAATATTCATCCAGCTCTCAAGTCAGGCTCTCTGTGCTCTCTGGGCCATCTACTGCCTCTTGGGCTTGGAGTTTGGTAAGAGCTGTCTAAAGATTTAACACCTTTGCCTGCAGACAGGCTTGAAAATCCTGAGACTGTCCAAGTGACCCCTCCTTGTAAAGTTGTCCTTGTAATGTACTGGATCAGCTGTGGGAATAGGGCCAGCTGGAGACCTTTTTCCAGTGCAGCTTTGCAAGGACCAGGTCATGTATTCCTGCGCTCTCCCTGCTCCCACTGCAGGGCTCTGTGACCCCTCGAGGCCCGTGCCCTCTAAAAGCACCACGGTCCCCACAGCCCTGTGTTAAATACCACAGCAGGGCTGTTTGTGTGCAGGGTGTCTGCAGAGCCCCCCGTGGGAGGAGAGGGGGGCTGGGAGTGAGCACTCCCTGGTACTTTTCCATCCTCCTCCTCGCAGGCTGCTGGCTACCTCGGTGGGAGCTGCTTGTAGGGCTGAAGCCAAGAAGTGTCCGTGACGTGGCAAACCCTCCTGTGCCAGAAACCACCTTTTGGGAGTGTTTTCTCCTCATAGTCATCTGTGTTTTCATTTCTCTCTCCCAGGCCTGCAGGGAAGGGAAGGCAGCCAGCAAGCTGGTGAGGATGGAGATGTCAACTGCATGGGGAGAGGCAGGAATTTAGCAGTCCCAGGGCAAACTCAGCACTTCTGACAGGCTGGCTGCCATTTGCACACCTTTATGGATTCCAGCCCCTCAGAGGTGCTGCTGGTTTAACTCCTTCAGTGCCAGGCTACCACAGTCACTATGGTCTTTTCCCTCTCAAAAGGCATCTCCTTTCATCTGCTTGTGACACAAGGTTTAGAAAGATGATGATAAAGTAGGAGATTGGGAAGTTCCCCACGGGCAGGGACAAGCTCTGTGGCTCATTTCTGAGCCTTTCTGAATGGCTGAGACAGTTTTTGGCCTGTGTTTGCATTTCAGAAGAAATATGTGTCTTTTGTCAGGGGTGTTTTATTTCATAATGGGACACTTCCATGCTGTAAAATCAATATAAGTAAAGAGTAAGTCACCTGTCAAAGCAAATTTGAAAAGAAGTCTTGAGAAAGCATGTTAGCCTTAAGACCTGGAGATTTTTAACCTAGTCCTAAGGACATTGGTGACATTATGGATGGCAGCACTGATGTTTGTGAAGATCCTTATAGAACCCTGCTTGACCAAGTTGGCAGTGTCCCATTGTAGACATTTCACAGGCAATAAGCACCTGAAGGAGGAGAGAGGATGTTATCTAATTCTTTAGCCAACTTCAGCACACCTGTTAATTGCTGTTGGGTTATGAGGTTTGTCCCAGTGCAGGTGCAGGATGTGGTGCAGAGTATGGTCTACAGATGGCCACTTTTTCAGGGCTTTACCCCTTCAAAGTTCCCTCAGTGGCTTGCATGGCAGAGTTTCTTGTCCCTGTGTGAGGACAAAGGCTGTTCTTGGGGCAAAGAGCTGGATCCTGTGCCCACCTTCACCGCAGTCTTCTGTATGGTCTTGGGTCCATCCCTTCCATGCAGTTCTGTAATGGCTTTTAGCACACACACCATCACAACCTCTGCACTTACACCATGAGGCAGAAGGGAGTGACAGGACCAGACTGCCACAAGGGAGCCACATTTCCTGGAGAAGAGCAAGCAAACCAAACCACCAGTGTCTCATTTCACCAGAGCATGGCGACACCAGCTGATACACACACACACACCACAAGTGACAATAAACAACAGGAAAAATACAGTCAAAACCAGTCCTGGATGAAAAACCCAACCATGAACAACACTGTGTTTTGTATTCCGCTGGCACTTGTGATTTGCTGGGGTTTTTAAAAAACACGATGTTCCTTTTGGTGGACAACAGAAAGCTGTTTGAGGAAAGTGGAGCTCACCCAGCTCCACAAACCCCTCAGGCCAGCATTCCCATGACCTAGTCCCCTCCACTCGCCTTATTCTTTATCCACCTGGGCCTGTCAGTCACTTCTCTGTCACCATGTTCCTCCTCTTCACGACCCAGAGCACTCCGTGGTCTATGGCTCTGGCTGGAACAAGTGAGGACCTGTGTCTGCTCCAACTGGAGCCAATTGCTGTGTGTGAAGGGATTGAATACAAAAATTAGAAATGAAAAGGAGATTGGGCCGAGGCAGCCAAAGGAAACACACCTGGCAAGCGCATGGGGAGAAGAAAAGCTTGTAAGATCCCTGGAACTGGGCAGCACGGGGAGTGCTGTGGTAGATGCCAGGGAGACACTGTGGCCTGGTTTTGCTCTTGGGGGGCTGTTCTGCCAAGCTCACCAGGACAAGGTCTGGTTACATCAGGGCAGGTAGCAGCACTCTTTGCTCCAGGGATGTTTTGGAAAGTGAAGATGGGCTGGGATTTATGAGCAGTCCTCCGGGAATGGTGTAGCTCTGGGTGTTGCTGTGGAAGCAAAGAGCATTGTGCCTTTCCCATAGTTTGGTTTATTGCAGAGCTTTCCCCCATCTTGCCATTACTCCCTGTTTCCCGTGCAAAATCTTGCACAAACCTAGCTTCTCTTTCTGGCTTCGTTGTCTCAGTCCACCTGGAGAGGAGATGCAGCTTGGGATTGAAATGATGGGAATGTCTGTTCAGCATCCTGGCATCCCCACCACAAACCCTGGCATGGGACCAGGCCCTCAGCATGTTCTCCTTCATGTTTTTAAGGAGTTATTGAATCACCCCAGCCAGCCCATGGGCAATCTGTGTGTTGCATCCTTCACTCACTTGGCGTCCACATTTGGCAATTGGCCACCAGAGTCCGGCGCCCTGGTTGTATAAAGCATATTTTCAAAACCAAGACAATAATGATGTGCTTCTCCATAAACATTTCCTTCACAGGTAGATCTTTGTGATGCTGTGTGCACTGCACTCACAAATACTTTTTCAGGTTCCCAAAGTCTGGAGGAGTGTTTGTGTACAACAAACATGACCCTGAATCACAGCAAATGGCCCCTGGTGCCTTCAGGGGCGGGGAAGAGCTGTCTCCTGCACAGCCAGCAGAAGTACTGGGAGAGGAACATAGCTTTTCTCTAGAGCAGCGTCCTCAGTTTTGACACTGGCTATGTCCAAAAGCCATTACAATTCGGTAGTATTTCTGGTTGCAGGAGTTGGGAAATCCTAGTTTTGATCCCAGTGACAACATGCTTAAAAATCAGCAGCTGTGGAGTTTGTGGTGTTGCCTGGCTTGGTGATTTGGCAAAAGGATCAAGGTCACTCTGTGTGCTCCAGAGTTCTCCATGGGCTTCTCCCACCAGGTTCAACTTATCTTTGACCAACACTGACTACTTTGACCTTACTGACCAATGAAATGCTTCTGTCCCAGTTCTGCCCAGACTAGCTGCACTGATAATAGAGATATCAATCCAAGAGTCTAAGAATGTCTTCAGAGAGTTGACATACAGTGAAGAGATTTCAAATTTCCCCTGAAAATCAGCTTCATAACAATTATGGAGACACTGGAATTGTGTTCATACAAGCCTGTAGGGCACTGGAATTGAGAGGTGAATTGGCTGTGAAATGCAAATCAGCCATGCTCCAGTGAGTAAGTGGAGCCACACTGTTTTGTCCTGGCTGAAGATCTGATCACTAGGACACTGTTAATATACTGTAGAGAGCAAGAAATTCAATTTCCAACAAGGAAAAAAAAAAAAAAAAAGCCCACAATGGAATCATATGTCCAAATCCACAACAGGGAAATGCATATTTGTGTTTATTTTCCATTTTGCACTTATTGGTAGCGAACCAGCTGCAAATATGTTTCAGGAGCAGAAACCAAGGGCCACCTACATCAGTTTAGTGTAATCGCAGAAGAGGGGTCATGGGAAGAAGGTGCTGCTTCCTCAGGCTTATGTGGACATACAGAATTCAGCTGGAGTTCACAAAGGCTGCACTCTGCTGCCTGGTTGCTGCTATGGTCTCTATTACAATGGTTAGTATCAAAAGAAGAAAGAAGAGAAAAAAAAAAAGCCCAAGGGAACATAGTCTGAGTGTGAGAAGTGAAAATGTTAACACAGGCCAAGAAAGCTTTTTCTCCTGCTGAAAATCTGTTGTGCTCACTCTGGAGCAGGGAGCTGGCAGAGGGGCTGGAGCCGTGTTCGCATTGCCGAGCCTCCCTGAATGGCCCTTTTCAGCCTGCAGTTTCTGAAGAAAAGTGGGAAGGAGCCAAAACCAGGGTGGAGGAACATATAAATACTATGTGTAAGCAAAGATATTTTTTATTTGGAAGCAGAGCAATATAGTTGAGACTCACCTTGGATAACTCTCAGTGGGGGTGGCAGAACTCCTCCCACCTCCACCCACTACCAAAAAAAAAAATTGGTTTTAGGAGGCTTGGACTTCTTGCTGGCTTTTGGGAACTGCCTGTGCAGTGCAGAAATGCTTGCAGCAGCTCCTTTTGCTCCCAGACGCTGGGATGGGTTTTGCCACCTCTAGAGGTGATGAACACACTCCCAACTTCCCATAGGTGAGGCTTGCAGGGAGTATTAATGAAATATATGAGGTGGGACTCATGTACAGCGTAGCAAGAACATCCAGCCAGGGATCTGTCACACTGTCACAGAAATACTGTTGTGCTGAATGTGGCTCTGCTGCAAGTCCCTGTTGGGGACCTGCTCTAGTCTTGCAAGGGACACCTTAATTTGATGTTGCATACAGAGTATATGACTTGGGTAAATAGAAAGAAAAAAGAGTCAACCTTCAACCCTCCCCACCCCCATCTGTTCTTGAGCCATTTCTTTCTAGAAAAATTATGAGCAGGGTGCTTCGTTATGAAATAACCAATTTGTGTATTTATGCAGGATTTACATGCTTAAGCTCCACAGAAAGTCGCAGGGAATTGTGCAGCAACAGAGCAAACACCAGGAATGTCATGTTATGAGTCCATAAGAGTGGTGTTGTGTGCTGGAGGAGCTGTGCAAGGGAGTTATGATGTTTTCCCACTGCATCCCAGACCCAAAATCCCACAAGGCTTTGCAGTGTCCAGTGTGGGGCTGTCCAGCTCAGTAGAGAGTGATATTTGTATTAGGGTTTTTAAAAATTTTCCTCATGTTGAAAGGTCCATTCTTAATTTATTTAGGTGAAGGCTATAATTTTTTAAAAAACCTTGGAACGTTAATAATAGAAGAGATATTTTTCATGTCCTGTCAGTATTTTGGATTTATGCTCCTGTGACAAATATCTGAAAGTGCTGAAGCCAAATGAAAGATTTTGTTTGTTTTTAAATCTTCTTCTTTGGACCAAAGACAATCTTCTTTGTCTCAGTGTGGACATGGGCAGTGGAGCAGTGCAGGTGGCTGTCCCTTGGCTCAGTGGAGAGTGGCTCCTTCAGCAAGGCAAAAGGGGGAAAAGAAGGGGAAAAATGGTGGAGTGGGCTCATATTATGCACTAGCAGATGGAGGAAAGGGAATAAACAGAAGCTGTCTGCTTTGCCTCAGTGGGAGAGCCTATCTGGGCATTTCTAAATCTGTCAGGAAGGAGGGGACGGGAGGGGCAGGCAGGAAGGCTGGCAGATGGTCAGTCTCGTGGAGGGGAGCGGGTGGCTCAGGCAAAGGAGGCTGGAGGGGCTGTGTCAGGTACAGGATGGAGTTCCCTGCTTGCTCAGGAAGTCTGCAGTGTGTGTTCCCTTCCTGCACTGAAGTGACACGTCCTGTTCACGATGCCAGCAGCTAAGGGATTTCACCCATCCTCCTGAGGCTGCTCCCTGCCTCACTGGGGGACAGAGGTGCTGACGCAGGAAGGCAGAGTGCTGGCATTTCTTCCTATAGAAGAGGTAGAAAAAAGCTTTGTTCACTGGAAGAAGCATTGCTGGGTCCTCTTGAAGCCCAGAACAACTTGAGTTGTTGTCTTACACACTGGTCCAAACTCTGACCTCAGCCACCCCATGAAAGAAATCCCTCCCTCCGAAAGAACCATGTAGTTTTATACTCATGAGTCTCCCAGAAGGCTTCCAGAAGAAGCCTTGCTGTGGCCCATCCCCTTCTTTGAGAAGATCCTTGCTCTTCCCCAGTTCTCAGTCCCACCTCCCACTGCCCCAGCATATCCGTGAAGGATCTAATGGAAGGGAACCATCATGTAAAGTTGCTTCACCCAATGGAGATTGTAGGTTTGGATCTTCCTGCCGTTAACATCTGTGGGAAAAGCAGGAGTGTATCACAGAGGGAATACTTCTGAGGTCAGTGGATGGAGCGAGGATAAAAGCTATAGAAACTTCTCTACTGGCATGGAGCCTTACTAGTGAAAACATTTCAATCCAGCAGTATCCACAATTCCTTCAGACCTTCCAGAAGGAGAGGGACCATTGCACACTGGAATCTGCAGTTCCTTTGAGCTGCAAATGTCCAATCTGTCCAATTTCACAGAGAGCAACCTGTGAAGTTTCATCTGAAGGGACGGCTCCCAAGATAGGATCACATTTAATTTACCACATCTGAGTGGTCGCATCATTTTCTTTCCTTGAAAACAGAAAGAAAATCCTGCTTTTTCCTTGTTGCCTCCTTTCCCTTTGATGTGTCTCACCTTGGGATGATGCTTTGCTACCCTAAGTCACCACATGAGGATCTGCCAGTGCAGGAGCATTCCTGGTGCAGGTTCATTCCCTGTATCACATGCTCTGGGTGAAGGGAGTGGATCATGGAGCACCACAGTGCACCAGCTGTCCTGACAGTGACATGGCAAATCCCACAGCTGGATGCAAACGGGAGCAGCCCAGAGCCAGCAGCAGACTCTGTCTCACCCCCAGGCATGGCTGGAGCAGCACCAGCAACAAAGAGCATGGTGCCCAGATGGGTGACGCAGGCAGGCCTGGGGCTGTTACCCACTTAAGTATTCCATGTCAGGCTGGTCAGATCACCTCAGTGTGAAAATTATTCAGGGGCTTTTATAGCATTTTTCAAATAAACATGCAGTGCAGACTATTTTCATTACTTTCCCAGCCTCCTGTAAAATTTGTCAACAGAGTGCTTGAGGAAGAAATTAACTGTGTCTGGGGTGGAGAGCTCAGCAATGAGGTCTTCTGCCCCTCAGTGCTGGCATTGCTGCTGTACAGAGTCTCCATGCCCCTTTTTCAATGCAGGAGCCAAGAAAATGTTCTAGGTCAGGCATTAACAGCCTCCTCAGCCCAGGGCTGTCTAAGCACATTAAAATATATCAATACCAGTGAGGCTAAGAGGGAAAGATTTTTCTGTGGCTGGTAGGAACAGAACAATGCTTCCCATGAGCACCTCCCTGGGGATGGAGATGAAACTCTCCCAGGAAGAAACTTCAGTCCTGTCCTCGTGGCCCTCAAAGGGAGCATTCCATCTCGGTGTGTGTCCACGGAGCGCGGTTGAGTGGCCGGGTTTATGGCGAGTGAAATCATTAACACTCCTGCAGCATGAATGCCCCACTTCTGCAGGAGCAGCCGGCGGGCTCGGCAGGGCCGAGGTGCGAGCGAGCCAGCTGAGACCTGAAAAGGCTCAAACACCCCCAGCCCATCAGGGCAGCTTGTGCTCAAAGGAGACTTTATAGAACATTTTACATAATGTTGAAAAATACCCATTAATTAGCAACGCCTATTTCTCTTTGTCCCTTAGGTGACAGAGATGCAGTCTCAGGATCTTCCTTTTTCATTTCTCCCCATTTCCTTTCCCAAGAACGCTTTTTATTTCATGTGTTTTCATTGTTGCCAAAAACGCCAACAGTGCTTCTCTATGGGGCTAAATGTGGGAATAAAAGCTTGTGCTGTGGTTGCCATTCCTGGCATGTTGGGAGATGCTCCAGAAGCCTCCCTGGTGAGCTGGGAGCTGCACTGATCTCCTGCAGCCAGCCAAAAGGACTGTCTAAGGCAGTGATGGCAACACAGAAGAGTGCAGTCCCACGGCCATCCATGGCTGGGATCAGACCCCTACTGCATCCTTCTCCACACCAGCCAGCAGAACCACCCCAGAGCCATAGATTCTCAGGCTTTCCTTTAGCTGGATAGCTTCTTTTTTTATTTTGGTCAAACCTAACCTCATTTCTAAATCTGTGAGTCCTCAACAAGAGCCTCAGAAGAGCTCTAGCAGGAACAAAGCAGACTGCATGGAGAATGACTCTTGAAAGCCCTTCTGTCACATATATGCTTTACTTTGCCACTCTGAGTCAACATTTGGCCTTGCACCTCTGCTTTTCCTAGCCCAACCAGGAGAGTGGAAGAACTGGAGTTCCCAAGGATTTAGTAACTAATGTGACTAAGGAATAAAAACAGTGATTCATGTATTTATTTCTGAGCTTGAGCTCTCTGTTTGAATTGCTGCTATTTACAGGTGGTGGAACGTTGTTTCTGGGTGAAAATATTTGCAAACCCCTGTATTCATTAAGCATTACCCGTCCTCTCATCACATGTCCTCACCATAGAGGTGCTATTTTTTCCTGTTGCTCTTTTAAACTGATTTCCTGTTCTTAATTCAGAAAGGGGAAAAAACCAAAGTCAACACCCTCAAGAACAAAACCAAACCCAAACCAAAATCAAAACTTGGTGCAATTCAGCTCCTGAGTGGTGCAGCAAAAGGAGCAATTGGATACTTCTTAACCCAAAATCACTGAAGAGAGGTTCTATTATAGGTGATTTGGAATTGCAAGTGTTCTTAAAGAAGCTGGGGTCACTTCACTAGCAAACTGATAAAAATGCCATGCTCTGTCAAATGATGACATAAAGAGGAGATTGTTGCTGCTGTGGGAATTCCCAGCAAATCAGACTCCAAACTTTTCCAGTAGTGAGATATTCAAATAACCAAATATAGCTTTCCCTTTGTGACTGATATGTCTTCTTTTTCCATGAGCACCTAATGTGGTGGTAATCCTGAGCACATAATCCCTACCTCTGATGTAACCCAATCATTGCACTTTTCGGGCTACCCAGGTTTTTAAAAAAAAAAGAAATACTGAACTGTGGCAACTCCAAATGTTTTTTTCCATTAAAGCTGCTTGGCACAGTGATTTCCCTTCTGTCTCACCCTTTGGACAGCTGCCTTGCACTTTATCCACATTTAGGTTCAGGACGTCGAGATGTCTGAGCCCAAGTGGTTTGGGAGTAAACAGGGCTTTTTTTAAATGGAAATACCTCTGGACAAAGCCTCTATATTTAAAAGGTAACTATATATATTGTGTGTACAGACTATTAATGGGGCTTTTGGCCACACAAATGAATTCAGTCCCTGGGCTTGAGAGCACATTTGGTTATTAGTCATCTCCCTGACATCTCTGAGATGAATCCTGCTAGGAAGGGCTGTATGGGAGCTACAGCTTGTGTCCAAGAGGGCACAGACCTTAGCCAGATTAACCACAAACCCACTGGGATGGGTGATTTAGATACAAGGCTGTTAAGGAAGAACAGATTTGTTCCAGCTCCCTTCGATGTCACCAAATAATTCTTGTCATTAGTTGACATGGATGCTACAGTCTGTGTGGGGAAAAAAAAAATTAGATTTATTGAATCCTTTTGTCTCCTCTGATTTTACAGTTGTGCTTTTGTTCCTGTCTCTCTCATTGGTATTTCCTTGGCAGGTCATCAGGGATTTCTTTTTTTGAATGATTGAGCTCATTTTGCGCCAAAAGAGAAAGGAGAGACAACCATTCTCCAAAGCTCAGGAAATGTGACATCACCCAAAATGCAGACCCAGCCTTTTGGCAGCCAGGTGGTAAAATGAAATATTCTCAGCCATCTCAGCATCTCCACTGCAAGGAAATTGGAAACAGAAACTTGGGATGACAGCCCTTGGCAGCTCCATTCAACTCTGGTTTGGGACGCTAAAAAAGGCTGCTAGAGAGAATAATAAAAGGGCCTAAATTTTGCCAGAATTGTGGATTTCTGCTCTGCCACTGAGCAGAAGCTGATTGGTGGCTCACACGTCTCTTGACAGAGTCTGGCACTGCTGGTACCTCGTGGCTCTGGGGAATTGTGGGGCTGCTGCTATCCCAGCCAAGCCCACCGCCTCATCTCAGCAGCTCTGGCACGGGAACGGCAGCGCTCACACACTGAGGGGCACGGGAAGCTGGCAGAAAAATGGGCATTTTACTCTGCATCCAGACAGGCTGCAGAGCATGGGAGCGAACACACATCCAACAACAAGAGCCACAGTTAGGCTAATTTTGGGAAGAGCGTGTTTCGTTTCAGCAATGGGCATCAGCAATGGGCATCATCAATAGTTCTCAGCAGGGCTTAACACTTTGGAAAAGCAAAATGTGACCAGAAGTCTTGCAGTGGGTTAACAGGCTGCTAGGGTTATGGAAAGCAGAGTTTTGTCTCCAAAAGGTACATCTCTGCTCATTGATAGAAAGAAAAAATTCTGCCCTTGTCGCTTGGCATTTTATGGGCTGGGTCTATTCAGGGAGGTCTGGTGGGGAAGCCACCAGTTCTGGTCATAAAACTTTTCTTTTTAATGTCTTTATGCTTCGGTTAGTTTGACACAAGCTCTTTATGTCAGGGGAGGATTTGGCAGTTTTATGCTGCTTTGGGGTACCTGCCATGCACAGAACAAGCAGGAGACTTTCTGAGGTGATGTGTGACAGCAGAGTCCTGCAGGCTGAAATTTGTTCCGGATAGGTGCCAAAGGCTGCTCCACTAACCTGACATACCTGGTGCTCCACACCAGGGACAGCACAGATGGCCAGTGAAGGCAGTCACGTGTCCATATATGTGGTATAATTCTGTTGCAACCTCTGGGTATTACAAGCCCATCTCCTCAGAGAGGTTTCAACTGCAGTGTTTCAAAGAGCCTTTGTGACCTCTTAGCAGAGATGTTAATATATCATCTCCCGGCACAATAAGGGTCACCTTGAACTGGGAACCCAAATCAGTATAGAAATAAGAAATTAACTGCATATACCTTAATTGTGCTGAAGTCACCCAGCCCCTTCTCAAGGCTGCGTGCCACCTGGAGAAGAAAAGTCTTAGAAGGGAAGGACGGACCCAAGCATCACTGATGGCAGCACCATAAACAACCCCATGAGCACAGTGAGGGTGCCACAGATCCTCCGTACAGTATCACTCTTATACAGTGGAGTAAATGCTCTTTGCTGCAGCAGCATCACACAACAAAAAGCCAGAATATCAAAAGCCAAGCATGTGGCCAGAGCAGGGCAGCTGGGATGGCCACCACTGCCAAAGACTCCTCTCTACCCATGGCTGGATGCAAGTGCACAAGGAGTCTCAAAGCCATTTGGAGCTTGCTGGGTACCAGACTCTGCTGAGCAGCAGCAGCCTGCAGTCTGGCAGGCCAGGATACATGCTGAAGGACTGAGCCGTGGTGCAAAGGACTCATCTCCATCTCCACAGCTGCTTTTGAAATAAACTGGCTTTGGTATTGCTACACTGCGCCCTGTTGGACTGTTTGGCTGAATCCCTGCATGTGGGATTAATGGGAAAGTGGAAAGAACAGCCACAGGTCCTTGACAGTGAGCTTCACTCACGGTTAACCTGTAGTCACAACTACTGCATCCTGCTGGTGCTGTGATGGCTGTTTGCTAGAGATGGCAAAGATGGTAGACATGGGAAGCAAGCACCTTCTTTGTACTCCCAAAACACGGTCCCTTCAGCTCTTGTCTTTTTTGCTTATTTTCACTTGATCTGCAGAGTAAATTTTTTTCTCAGTGCTATCTGTGATTGCTTTCTTTTTTATTAGAATTAACCTGGGGCTGAGTGCTTCTATTTGTTTTTAGGGGACAGCCTATATGGAAATGTTCTTTTCCTCCTCCACCCCAGGGCCAGGTTCAGTGATGGGGGAAGATGTTGAGAAAGGCAAGGAGAGGGAGAAAACAAAAAGCCTAGCTCTTAGCTCCCACACATGCAAGGAGACCCGAGAACCAGGTAGAGCCTTCTTGTGTTGAGTCCTTAAAAGCTTCATTGTGATGTCTTTGCAAGAACATATTTATTTTGTTTCCTGAGCCGTATGAGCAGGGCATTGTATCTGCTGGATTAAGGCAGCACTGTGCTGCTCGGAGAACTATGAAATCCCTTCTCTGTCAGGCTGATGTGAAAGGATCCCATTCATCTGGGCACTCCCGCCCGGTGGGGTCTGCTTAGCATTCATCTCAAAGTGCGACAGAGCTCCCACTGCTGTCTCTGGCTCACGCCGCTCCTTCCCTCCTCTCCCACATCCCCGCTGCCCCACATGTACCGGCAGCCAAGAAAAGAGAATGGGGAACCTTTGCTCTGCGTCTGCTCACGGGCGGCTCTCTCCTCATTGCTATGCAGCAGGCATTTGCCCCAGTACCCTACTTCACACCAGAAAAGGCTCCTGGCCCCGCCGTGTGCCAGCGACGTGCGGCGCAGCAGAGCCAAGGGATGCGGGAGGGCAGCCGCCGGTGACGACACGTGAATCAGCAGCATCCCTGCCACGGCAGCCAGGACACTGCCCGGAACGAGCGCTGCGGGCTGGGTGGGAAGGAGGAAAGGGAGCAGGAGTGTGTGAGAGTGTGTGAGAGAGTGTGAGAGTGTGTCTGAGTGTGTCTGAGTGTGTCTGAGTGTGAGAGTGCCTATGCTCGCACTGAGGTCAGCCTGTGCAGGGGATGTGGTGCCTGGAGCTGGGAGGGCCGGGAGGGATGTGAATCAGGGAAGCAGATTGGTGTTGTAGATATGTGGAAGACATCAAGGTCTTGGTCAGTTTCTGCTTTCTTGTCCTATGTTTGCTTGAATGACAACCGGACATTGAGTTTTGTTCATAGTTTGGATTCCTGATATGAAGCCAGGTACTGTTTATTTGCCCTAACTTTTCTAACATCTGTCTAGGGTCTGACCTTTTTTTTTTTTTTTTAATTTTGGCAACTGATGGTCAAAGACAGTGCTGGGGTAAAATTATGAAATCAGCTCTTGAGAATTACACATTGTCCAAGACAGACACTAAACAATGTTTCTTTCTTACTTACACCTTATTCAGATGAAATTGGACCTTTGCCTGAACATCTGTACCAAAAAAGCTTCCAAAAAACTTGTACCTGAGAGATAAGGATGACTCTAAGTCAGTCCAGCCCATGCAGTTGGTGAGACTGAAAGAGCAGCTGATGCTCAGAGCTGTTTCTCCACATGATGGTCAATTTTGTGAACACATGAATTCACAGCCTTGCCCACTGAAATTTAGCATCGAGAAATGGGTTGGGCAGCTTGGAGTGGACCTTTACACATCAGGCAGGCTCTGCTTTTGCAGGTCAGCACTGGCAGATGGAGTTGGAGGCACAAATTCCAGTCAGGCACTGATGTCTCATCCTCTGCCCAGATCCTGGATGGGATGGGGCACAGAGCATCCTCCAAGAGATTGTTCCATCTCTATGTGTGGCCCTTGCAGCAGAAGGAAGTATCTAAAGTCTCCTTGGGAAACGAAAAGCCTACCGACAGCACAGGAAGCCTGCCAAGCCTCATGGTGTGTGGCCACATTGGACCTCAGCTTTGCCCATCTGTAACAGCATTTATTGTTTTTAGAGGGAAAAATATACGTTTGTGAGCACAAGATTTCCCAAGCTGACTGCTTCTTTGGAGAGGGGGAGAAAGGGGTCTCTGGCGTGGCTGGAAGGCACCACTTTGTTGCCTTCTGGGCCCCTCCAGAGGCATCACATTTCACTCAGGTTGTCATTTCAGGTTACACTTCCAGCCCTTTCTATTAGCGGTAGGCAAGAAACAAGTGCCCCTTTCTTCCCACCACAGGACTCACATGGGTGTGCAGGGGGAAGCCAGCCCTTGAAGAAAGGACTACTGAGGAGGGACAATCCCATTGCACCCTCCTGGTGATGGCTTGGCCACATCCTGCTTGGAGAGAGCGCACCTGCGAGCCCAGAGTGGCAGAAACTCCGTGTGATACCTGAGCGCTGACCTCACTGGAGACATGACGCAATCACAGAGCTCAGAGAGAAAGCCCTGGGGACTGGCAGCTTAAACACTGCTGCCTTGTGCCTGGAACAACACCTCCAGTCTTTGAGCCTTAAGAAGCTCCAGTCTGTTGGCAGGATGCTGCTCAGGGCTCGCCGGAGGCTGTGGGACTCGGGGAGGCTGAGCGCTGGCCCCAGTGGGAGCCCCAGACTCCACTGATGCCTCTGGAGACCTCTCCCAGTTGTCTCCCTGAAGCAGTGAGCAGGGATTTTTGTTGTCCAGATATTTGGTGTTTCCAGTGGTGTTTTTTACAGGCTCAGCTGTTGAATGCAGCAGAAGCAGTATCTGCCACTTCCACATGGTGTTGTGTCCCTCATTCATTGCAGTTCCCCTGCAATCAATGGAGTCACATCTAAGGAACCAACCCACCTGTGGGTGTTTGAACACATGCTTTGCACGCTGACATGTGTCTGACATGTGACTTCAGCATGTCACTTCTGGCTGTCACTGTCCAGCACACAACCACAGTGCCACCAGCTCCCTTGAACTCTAATTACATTTTTCTGGTGACATTCCCTGGATTCATACGAGTAGGACCAGCTTCACAGGCAGGTTTGTCCAGCCCCCCTGGGAAGGAGAATATAGCCTCAGATAAAAAGATGGTGAATTTCTTTCTTTCTGAGGAGATAAAATCTCTATATTCAAGAGAACTCCTTCAAGAAATAAAGAGGTCAAGAAATAAAGGGATTCATCATACTATAAAAGACAGCAGTCTCATGACAGCTCGTTTCATGTGGCATTTGCTAAATAGAAGCCAGCTCTCTCTAAGAATGGGTTTTCCTGAGAAATTTCTACATTAATGTATGCAATCTGCCTGTGGAAGGGGTGTTGTGCATCCTCTTGGGGCCTCATCCAGCATGGGTGTGAATCTGTCACAGCTCCCTGGGGCTCACCTGAGCTCATCATCTCCAGAAGGAAAAGTTTGGGCTTCTGTGTGCTCTGCGCATCAGCTGGGCTGTGCTGACCAAGCTTCATACATGTATGGTGGGGAGCTAAGCATGCAAACCACACCAGATATATTTCCTGAGTGTAATTAATGCCTAAAAAGTCACCAACCTTGCTTCTAAACATTGCCAGACTCCTGTTCCTCCAGCCACACATATGTGATCCAGCTAGAGAAGAGGTTTTAATGGTACCGAGAACAGAAGCCATGATCCATCCAGCAGGACCAGCTCAGAGATGAAGGCCCTGATGTGGTCCTAATTCTAGTTTGGATCTTTGGGCTGCAGGCAGGGACGATCAAAGAGTTTCAAGAGCACGGGCTTCTGGCTGTGTTAGTCAGCTCCAAGTCTGCTGGGTGATCCATGCTTTAGCTGGCAGGCGTGAGTCCCAGCAGGGAACACCGTGCCTGGGACTGACCACCCAGCCAGGATCAGGTGCAATGCAAATGCAGACTCCAGCAGAGATTCTTTAGTCATTGTATGATTCACACATTGGCAACTGTGAATCCGTCCTGCCTTGTGTGATCTGAGGCGGTCTGTTGTCCCTTGTCATCACAGGAAAGATGGGCTGGGAGACAGGCCAGCTCAGAAGGGGACTTAGAGACGAAAAGTCTTTGATGAGAGAAAAGAAGCATCCAAATGACACTTTTCTCAGTAATTTTTGCTAATTATAAAGCCATTGACTGCTATTCCCAAAGCCACCCTGTGTGAAGGAGCTTAATCACTGATGACAATTTTTTGGCATTTTTCAGACTTGTCACTGACAAGAACACACACCAGACACTCCACCCAATGGCAACATCTGCCTCGACAGAATGAAGTCTCCACATTACTCTCAGATTCACCATTCACTCTGTCAAATTCTCTGTTTGCCCCACTAGTCACACTACAATGTTACCTTGGGGTAGCTTCAGGTCTCAGTTGTTTACAGAGCATCCTTCTCACAAACAATACAAACATTTCCTTCCAAAAGTCTCTTTGTGGCCAGCAGTGTCCAGGAGAGGAAGAGACAAGAGCCCATTTGTGGGCTGTGCTATACTGATTGGAGATTTGGATTTCTAAACTCCTCAGTTTTGTTCATGGAACCTCCCAACCACTTTTGACACTGCTGGTGTGGATCTGTAGACTCCGTAGACAACTTTAGTCCCCAAGATAACACCAGCAAAGAAGCAGTGAACAGGGAAAAGAAGGAACTGCTTGCCCAGGAACTGGCCTGTAGGAACCTGGGGCAAGCTGTGCCTTACCTTGCCAGACCTAGGCCCAGCTTAAAGCCTCACCTGAGTGTCACAGCCAGCCAGCCCTTTCAGCCAGATGTGGGAGCAGTCTCAGCTGTGAGCCAAGTCTCCTGTGCTGAACGTCCAAAGGTGCTGGCTAAGCCCCTTCCCTCTCCAGACATAATCCTAATTGCCAGTGCTTGGCAGCCACTCCGTCATGAGCAATAAGGGAAATTCATATTTTGTGTTTTAAATGTGTTTATTAGCCAAGAAGTTATCACCTGAAAGTGGACGCTAGGGCATGTCCAGAAACCTCTTTCCCTAAGGTTCCCACCAACAATGTAGGCACTGTAAAGCCTCATGGCAGCTTGGTACCAGCTTCACGGCTGCTAAAGCTGTGCAGCAGCCCAGTGAAATCCAAGGGTCTTTCTTTAATGTCACAGAGCAACTTTTTGAATGACTAGCTCAGACGGAAAGTTTTTTTTTAAAAGCTTTATGGTCACTGGAGGAAATTTGTGAGTTGCAGTGTGTGGCTGTTTGATGATGGAGAGCATGTAAAATGTCCTCTTGGGATGAGGCTGGCACGCTGGCTCTTTCTGCCTGTGACCTCGTGCACATTCACGCTCTGGTCTCAGAGTGTGAATATCCCACTCATCTGACTTCTCCACACCCCCAGCTAATTACAACTCTGCATTTCCTTAAAGAACCCCAGGTGCAAACATACAGATTAGAGGTGGTTACAGGAATAGGCTGGTTGGCTTGCAGAGCTGAAAGGTTATTGTTGTTTCCACAGGGGTTTTACACAGTGTGCATGTGTCTGTCCATATATATATATATTTATATTTCAATTATATTTATGTTATTATTTCAATTAGAACCATCCATCTCTTCATAATGCCTGATTTCATTCTGCACTGGATTAAGCCCTGGTTGAGTGCCAGCTCTGAAAAGGCATGAATGAGTCCTCACAGCATGGGGAAACTTTCATCATGAAGGTCTTGAAATAAATGTCACCACCACTCTCATCTCTTTCTCTGAAGCGCTCTTTTGCCCCATCCCTCCTTCCTGCTCACTGAGGACACTATGGCTGTGTATTAACTTGTGAAGAAAGAGACTCTTCTTTAGGTCCCATTCGTGCCCTTCAGCAGGAGGGAGGTTGGGAGCCATGGACAGTTTGTATTCATCTGCCCCTTGGGATGCTGTGACAAGGGTCTTGTCTTCCCTGACCAAATAAAAATAACTGAAAGCCATTATGCTCTTCAGCTCAGATTCAGGAGTGAAGAGGAGGCATTATGTGTTTTTTGCAAGGCCAGTTAACCTGAGCCAACCCTTGGCACTATTCATGCGTCCCTTCCCTGAGATAAACACACACTTTTAGTTAGAAAAGGAGAGATCAGTGACTGTCAGGATCATACCTGACCCATCACTGTACAATCAGAGTGAAACCTCAACAAAACACCTATCTAATTTAAAAACAAAATCAGGCATCCGTTTAGCCAACTGCAAACTGTTGAGGTGTCTTAAAGACTACACATCAGATCAGACCACTTTTGTCATCCAGCATAAGAATTTGGAAGGAAATATCTGTCAGCTTTCTTTGTGGCCTCGACTATCAACACTGCCCACAGCTGCCTGGGGGAGTTTTAGCTGCCATGAGAGGATCTTGTGGGGCGCAGAGGGTGAGGGTGTCACAGCCCAATGCTTTGCATTCTCATCTTGGGGCATTTTGTATTCTAGACACATTCTTAGGAAGAAGTGACATCAGGATGCCCAAATGAGGAGCGTGTGAATCATTGTGTGGAAAGCCACATCTGAGCAATAATCAAATTCCTGAGGATTCCTATCTTCAGACCTCTCAGATGCACCCGTTCCAGGAGGAGGAAATATAATTCAAAATGAGACAGTTTGAAGTCTGTTCTCTAAGGGTCTAGAAACCATTTTACAGCTTCCGTCATTCTCACATGCTGCAGTTATTGCCTTTGTAAATATATCAACAGGGAAGCACAAACTGCTTTAAAGTCAAGGAAATTCCAACAACTGGATGAGCTGCTGTGAGCACTGGTGGAATGAATCCCAGGCTCCTGAGGGCTAGGGTGATTCAGGCTTTGCATTCTCATGGTTTGTGATTCCACCAGATTTCCTTGATGCAATTATTTTCTTGCGACTCTGCAGTCTACAAATTCTAAATATAACCTTGCACATAAAATAATACCCTCATTTCTGAAACAGTCCCTTGCCAAAAGTTCTGCCAAACAGTTGCTTTTTATATTACATTAGTCATGAACTGTGGCTGACAACAAGTTCCTCTTTGCAGACCCCTCCCAGAAATCTTGTGGAAAAGTCTTTTTTTTTTTTTTTTTTTTATAATTCCAGCCTAGCTGAGCATATCAGGCAGGAAAACATTAACATTTTCCAGAAGTGGATGATGTCTCATGCTCCCTTTAACAGTTGTTGCTGGTCCTTTAACAGATGTGTGGGAGAGATACAAGTGACTGAGCTGGAAAGCGGTGTCATTGCTCAACAGCAGTAAAGACACATGAGGCCGGGCTTTGAAAAATAGCTTTTACAGTCTAAGAAGGATGAGGGAGTGAACCTAGAGATGTTCTGTGGTAGTTAGTGGCAAGGTGCCATGCTGAATCTGAGGCTCAGACTCCCACCATCTCATCCTTTATGTTTTCACAGCTCAGGTGCTGAGCGAGGTGAAGGTTGTAAAACAAACAGAAGATCGAAAGAGTTCTTCAGAGCTCCCCCACCCAGGGATGGGAGAGACAATCAGTGCTGAGAGGTGGAAGAGCCATGGGCAGAGCTGTGGGTGTCTGCTTAGGTCAGTGCTAGAGAAGCTTCACCTTCATCACCTGGCTTCACCCATTCCTGCTCCTCAGAATGAGGCAGGAGCCATGAGTGCAACTATCTCTGCACTTATCAAAGGAAACAGGCTTAGATGATTGGAATAGAATAGAAATAGAAATAGAAATAGAGTAGAATAGAATAGAATAGAATAGAATAGAATAGAATAGAATAGAATAGAATAATTTCAGTTGAAAGGGACCTAAAATGATAATCTAGCCCAAATTCCTTCCATAGGAAAAAGCAAGCCCCTATCCCTTTGCCATTCTCTGAAGGGGACAACAGCTGCAGCCCTTAGGATATCATTCCTCATAAGCTTGTGCACTATAGGGACTCCAGGACCTCTCTGCCTCCCTGCCATTTAACACTGACCCAATGCCTCACAGCATCAAAGCCAAAGTAGCAGGCTTGGTATTGTGCAATGGGGTGTCCATGGCAAACCAGGCTGGAATTTGGTCTTTGTTCAAGCACTGCTAGGAGGAGGGGAAGGGAGAGGAGGTGCAGGGTGTGGTACCACTGCAATTTTCCTAGAGGCAAAGCCAGTTGAAGTTCACATCCTCCAGCTACTCCTTCCTCTCTGAAGTGAGGCAGCTGGCCACCCTGCTCCATTGTGCCATCTCGTGTCTAATTGGGTCAGGGATCTGAGTTTAAAAATGGCCTTTGAGAACAAACACAAGCTTTCTTATGAACCTTGAAAATTTCACTGGTCCTGAGCATGGAGCAGGTGCTCATCAACAGGAGTTTGCGTGAGGGAAGGAAAAAGCAGAGGAAGCAGAACCTCTCTTGGCTAGTTTTCCACCAAAACATGGATTCAAACCCAGTGCACGTGGGAGTCAGCAGGGGCTCTGGAGGGAGCACTCACACTGTGTAGGATTAGCAGGAAGCTAATCCCATTAACAGGTAACCCACCTTTTCTCAGCAAACACATGGGGATCACCAAATCTCAGCCCTGCTCCTGCACCCTGTGCCTGAACCGCCTGCCAGGGTGGTGTGGGTGGTCAGAGGAGCCTGCAAAGCAAGTGCTGGTGTCCTTCCACTGCCTGCTGGAGGGACAGGGCTCTCGTGCCCGATGATGCCCTGCAGAGCCCATGGATAGCTGGTGGGATGCAGAGCCAGAGACATGGGGCCGGAGCTGCCGTCGCTATGGTTGCTCTTCAGGGACCCAAAGAGCACATTCCTCGTCCTTGAACTGCAAAGTGTGTCTATTTTAACCCCGCTCTCCATGGCAACACAGACTAAGCAATGCCGTCTCTGCCTCACGTACCCCCTTGTTGTTCTTTTGAAGGGTTTGCTCAGAGCTGACCACCTGAACCAGTGGCTCATAGCTGAGCCAAGCCTTTCAAACCCTCTACATTTCTTATTTTCCACCCTCTACATCTCCTGGATAAAATTCTTTCAAGAACAGCTTGTTCCTTTTTGGCCTTGGTATTAGAATTAATAAATCAAACTTGGATACAGCTCTTGAAACCTTCCCCCAAGATGCCTTTTAATTAAAGCAGTGGAAAGAAAAGACCAGTCTAAATGTTGTAACATTTTTAATTAGTGAAACCTTTATTTTATTTGCTAAACAACAAGATTACATTTAAGTCCATTAAAATGAGTCCTTCGTTGAAAGGCTTTACAGTGTGTGTGAAAGGGAGATTTAAAGGATATTAATAAGGGCTTAAACATCTTAAACATGCTAAAACAATTGAAGAATGATATTTTTTAATGGAAGAACTTAAATAACCTTTTATTCCCACCACAATGAGTATGTATGTTTGTGTGCTGATGCCTTTGAAGATTCCTCAAACAAACATGCACCTGCCTTCATCCAGACCCACCTATTCTTTTATCCCTACTGCCATGGGGAACTGTAGTCCTTTCCCAATAATTCCTGAATAAAAATGTGTTTCTCAGACAGGAAATACATGCTACAATCATAAACACTGCACCTGGAAGTCCTCTTTTTTATGGTCCCATGAGCTGTTTATTGCAGGGGAGGACTCTCTCCTCAGAGATGTTTAGGAAATGGATTTTATAATTTCTATAAAAATTACTTAACATTTTCAGAATCACCTACATTTTTTTACAGCTATCAGAGATATAAAAGTAACCAGACCAATTCCTGTAGAGGCTGGCAAATGTTCCTTCTTGGACAAACCTTTGAGTGTTGTTTGCTAATGGGTCTCGCTGGTTCTGACTCAGCACAGCAGAGAGTACTCACACACTTTCTTCCTTGGCAATGCACCCCAGGTTTTCATGTGCAATGTTCACAGGCTCTTCTTAACCTTCTGACTGAGGAAACTGCTCAGAGCAGGCAGAGTTTCCCTTCACAGAGATGTAACAAAGCTAACCTGCTGTACATGCCTCTCCATGAGTATCTCTCAGAAGCACCTAATTCTATCATAGCTTTGCCATTGTGGAGAGACATATCAGTGTTAGCTGACCACACACCTGGATGTTCTGTCTGTGATGACCTGTTTTCTTTCTGTTTTTTTTTTTTTTTTTTCTTTTGCAGGCATTCTTTTATGGCCTTTTGTTAGTACACATGAAAGTGCAGAGACCTGTGTGTTGTCTGTACATAATAACAAAGCAACAGAAGGCTAAAAGGGGTTTCAGGCACCCAAACCAGCTTTTTCATGGTCTGATCATTGAGAGGAAAGGATGCTGCTGGAAGTACTTTTGACACCATCAAAAGTTGCCTGTCCTTGGTCAAAACATTTGGCCTGATTTTAGGACTCCTGATCACATAACTCCATTTCCTGTCTTCTCTCAGAGACCATGTCCATGGTCATCATCCACAGGAGGTTCTTTCAGCTTCAGATGATGTTCAAGGTAAAGCACTTTCCTGCTTTCCAAACCCAGCAGCAAAAATCAAGTCAAGCCAGGTTTAATCCATCCATCCCTTCCTGGATAAAGGGAACAGCAGTGGAGGGGTCCTGGGGCACAACTCTCAGCATGATACAGCTCTTTCCCTGCAGCCCTCCTGCAAAAAAAAAAAAACAAACCCTTCCCCCCACCCTTCAAAAGACCTATTCCTTGTGATAGTAAAAAACCACTGATTACTATTAAAAACCCAAACCCTGCAGGAAAGAAGGGAGGGGGAGTTTATGGCCATTGACCTTTTAACTCAGGTAGGTTTATAAAGAGCTGTCTTTCTGTTGCACCACTGGGATTGTACAAGTTTCTTGGCCATGAATGGGAGCTTTGTAGGATTCTACTGTGTGGTCATTCACGGGCAATCTGTTGGTCTTTTTAGAGACATTTAATAAAAATAAGAGAACCTATCTAAAATACAGGAGGAGGGGGGGAGGCTGAGTATCATCTACCGGCCCAATCAATGAGCGAATGTGTTTGGGTCTCCTCCCGGAAGAGAAAGCTTGTTTTAGGAATTTAGCCTGGCACTCAAGGGGTTCTGTTTGTATAGCCCTTTCATTTAAAAAAACACAAGCAGGCAAGTAAGAAGAGATGAATTGGAGCAGGCATGGGGAGAAGAGACAGGGAGGGAAGGGAAAGAGGAACCAAGGTGGGGGGAAAAAAGAGCAACTGTTAGAATTGAGAAGAGGGCAACAGTAAGGATGAAGGCAGAACCAATGGTATGTTCTCATTCTGTGGGAGCACACGGTTCTCCAGCTGATGGAAAGTTGCTGCTGGGATGGAGTAGCTGCCCCCAGGGTTAGGAGAACCCATGTCCATGTGTGGTGGTGCATGATGGTGTGCCAAGGGAACAACAGCTTAGGCTGAACATCCAGACACCAAAATTATATCAGTCAATATCCTTCATCAGGAATGGCATGATGTGGAGTAAAATCCAGGGGTTTTTCCTGATTGTGCAAGAACAAAGCACAGAGGGGCACTGCCAAGATTGGGATGGACTCTAACACACTGTGGATACATGGGATAAATACCTTTCAAGTTTCCCCTGGTATCTGATGGAAGAAGGGCACTAACTCTACACAAGCAGCCTCCAATAAAGCTGCTTCACCAATCTGACCAGCAGCTCTGCTTGGACACTGTGCTTTCCCTATCAAGTTGTTGCCATGAAAAACTGAAACAACTCCCCCCAGTTTTCAGTGGTGAAGGAAAACTGCTCTTGTGTAGCATGATAAAAGACACTTGGCTCCTTATATGACAAAGGCAATGTAAATGCCAGGCTCAACCATTAGCTAAACTCATTTTCTCCATGTGTGTGTGCTTTTATCCATATATGGATATATAAATCTTTATCTAACTCATCAAAATGTTGGTCTGTGTAATTTTCACCTTGCAACATGCAGCTTGCTAAATTCTCTGCATCACCCTGTGGCAATAAAAAAGGCTCTCACCTGTGCTGCCCTATCTCTGCTGGTAGCCCTTGCTATCTATAATCTATTGGTCTTTCTTCCTCAAGAAAATTAAGGAGTTAATTTGTGAATAGTTACTAAGAACATTTAAGGATAAAATAAGTATGTAGCCTGGGGATAAGAAATGTTCACTGTTCTTCACTGGTGCTCTCAAAGAGCTTAAAGAAAATATCTCCCACCAGCTGGTCTACAAAGTGTGTGACTTGTACATTTGTAAACCTGGAAAGTCAACAACCATATATGATGTTAATATTTGCCAGACAGAACCCACAACTCATATACAGAGACCTTTGCTCTGTCCTTGCTAAGTTGAGGACTGGACTTTAGTTGTCACTTGTAGGAAAAAAAAATACCTTGTGAAGGAAAACTTTCCATTAGCATAAAGCCAAAAGCACCAGCCAGTGAACCAGCTGGATGTGCCTTTACACCAGGGCACTTTAGAGGCAAGAAGGAGGGGACTTGGGGGTGTCCCACAACACATGCAGATAGTCCCTATATTAGAACAGCTCCTGAGCTGGACAACAAATGGTGGAGAGCCTGGGCTGGAGACCAGTAGCTGTGAGGTCTCTGTACCCACAGTATTGAGAAAGTGATGCCTGCTTTGGGAAAGCAATGGCTCTTCATCCCTGAGGAGCTCTGAGGAGGAACAGGGAGGAGATGAAGTCAAATCCTCTGGGTCCTGCTGCATTTCTAGGCCTGGGGCTGTGTGTCCCTCCTGAAATGCTTAATTCCTAGATATACATTGGGAAAATTCTGGTGTCTCTTTTTCAGGGTTCCTGAGGAGCTGAACCAGAGGCCAAAGCAAACCAGGGTTTGCTTATCAATGACTCCACTGAGGGCTGGGGCAGGCAGAGCACACAGCTGCAGGGCACAGCTGCTGAAATGAGGGGGCTTGCCCAGCCTGTACATCTGCAGGATAACAAAGTACTGGGAGGGAGGATGGAGGTGTGGAGAAGGATGGAGAGGTTGCCACTGGAAGTGTGGAAATTGCACAGATTCGGAGTTTCCACTCTGAAGTTCTTATAAGGTGTGAATTTTGGCAGCATTTTGTGGCTTCCATGGTAACCTGGGGAGGTTGGAGCCAGGATGTCTGGAGAGAAAGATGGCAGTGGTGGGTTTGAGAGTCCTGGTAGCTGTCCCCTCACTCGTGACCAGGGAGTCTCTGCAATGATGAAGCACACAGGGAAACACCAGAGACCCTGCCAAGACTGTCTGCCCCCGAGTCATGGATGGTTCAGCCCTGGGTGCAATGCTGCCTTCAGCATCACCTTTTACCCCTGCTCACAGAGTTCACCAGCAGAAACACCTCTGTGACCAGCCAGCATCTTCTGACAGCTGCACACACACACACACACACAGAGGTCAGCACTTCATTCCTCTCCCAGCAGGAAGCAGCAGGACAAAAGCAGAGGTAGGTGATTTGATATCAAACCCCTACTGCTCTCCTCCTTAGATAATGGCTCTGAAACTTGTGTACATTAAATACTCATCTAAATATCCCAGCCCCAGACTTCAATGGGGCAGAATCTATCCTGACCCTCCAGCCAAGAGCTCTGTTCCCAGAGGAAGGGAAGACAGAGAGATGTGCACAACAGGAAGGTCCTGTCAGGTCAATGTGCCTGGCTGCAAGGATAATAATCAAAGCAACAGGGATCTCTGGAGGACTGGAGCCCAGCAGGATCATCCCTTCTGCAGACACAGGCTGCGGGCACCTGGCAGTCACATCTCTGCCATGGGAATTGAACAAGCTCATCTGGCTCTTCCTCTGCTTCCACCTGGGACCACCCCCCCACCACCAAAAAAACAAAAAAAATCCAAAACAAACAAACAAACAAAAAACCAAAAACAAAAACAAAGCAAAACAAACAAAAAAACCCCCCACAAACCCCACCCCCAAAAAAAACCCAACCAACCAAACAAACAAACAAAAACCCAAACAACCCAAAAAAACCTAACAAAAGAGAGGACCAGGAGGAGATTGTACTTGATCTTGAGCAAGAAGAATAGGCTGGCCAGGAGACAAGCACATATCCTGCACTAATCATCCATCACCTAATGAGTGCTGGATGTGTTCAGTGTCTCAAGGCAGGGGTGCTGCTCAGAGAACATCAGCACGTGCTGTGCTGTAAAGGAAGCTCAGGGTCCTCCTTCCAGCACCTTCTGGAGCTTATGTCTTTAAAAAGCACGATCAGACAGCTGTTTCTGAATGGCCAGAGCACTGAGATAATTGTTGCTACAGACAATGTGAGGTGTGGGCTTCAGGGACTGTGCCTGGGGAAGGTCAAGGATACCCCAGCTTTCCCCAGCCTGACATGATGGGACAGGCCTGGAAACAGAAACATCCTCTCCATTAGTACTGAGGCTTGGAAAATGCTTATGCTACTTGGAGAGCAATCCTTCAGGGCTCTCTTGCTGCTCTCCTGGCAGTAGTGACAGGTTTCAGTGCCCAGGTTTCAGCCCTGTGTGCCTTGCAGCTGGCTGGGTGGTGAGAGGAGTCTGTGCTGTGCAAACAAGCTCAGGCTGGCCTGGGGAAGGGACAGAGGGGCTTGCATTGCTGGGACACACACAGCAGGCTTTGGGACAAAGTACAGCCCAGGCTATGGCTCATCCCAAAGCCTGGCCAGCCCAGTGAAAGCTGGAAAGAGCCCTGGGATGACAGAAGGAGTTCTCAACTCTTCCTCTGACTACGGCTTTTGTGAGTCAGGTTGTGTTTGCATAAACTGGACCTGGTTGCTAGCTGCAGGTTTTCCTGCCCATAACCACTGTGCCTTTAAAGACCTTCAGCTGTGCCATTATAGAAATTATTATGGTGACTCCATCTCCACCTTACTGCAGACACATTCTGGATGGAGCAGTCAGAGTGTGGTAACACTAAGGGAATAAGATTATTTGGGCAATTTTTCTTCTTTTGACAGCACTTGAACTATGAGAGATTCCAGTAAGAGCAATTACTGGCAGAATGGACATGGAAAGGGTGATTTTTTAAAGCAGATATTGGAGAGGGTGTTTGGAGTGAGGGATTGAGAAAGAAATTTGACCTGTGTCCCATCAGAGCAAGCAATGCAGCTTTGTCACCACAGAGATCATGCAGTCCCAAACCTGGGGAGGGAAGGAGTTCAAGAACTTATTTTGAATAAACACACACTGTGCAGAAATCTCTGCTTTCTTCTCAAGCAATGGGCAAGCAAAAAGGCAAAAGACTTCAGCAACCCACAGGCTGACAGGTTTCTGCCCATTTCGATTGAAGGGAAGATACTGGCCAACATTATCCAAACTGTGGGTGTGCCAGGATGTTCTGAAGTTCTGCCCACATTCATAGCCTGACTCATCCTGCAGGAGCCTATTGGGTGGAAAGTGCCCTGTCTGCAACCTCCATGGCAGAGCTGAGTGACAGGAGCCTTTGGGTAAGCCCTGGCAGGGACTTTATGGAAGAATCCTTGACCTTCAAAGCCTGCAGTTCGAGACAGAAAACCTCATTCCACCCTGCCTTACTCACATCTTTGCCTTTCCCACACGGTGGAGGTCAGAAGATGTGCCATATAGCCCTCCCTCCCTATCAGAGCTGCAAGACTTGCTTTAGGGCATGTTGGCATTGCTGTGCCAGGTTCAGATTTTCTTACACAGCTCAGATTCACCTGCCACACCTTCCCTGGGACAAATGGCAATCTCTCTAGCAGTGGCGCAAGCTGCCACCTCACCCGCTTACAGTAGGAAAGCAGAACTGCCAGAGGACTGAGCACTGGGAAAGGCAGGTCTTGAAGGGAAAAAAAAAATAAAAGCCATGTTGGGCATTTATGGCTTTTGGAAAAGAAATGTCAGAGCAACAAAAGAAAATCCAGATGTGCTACATTTGCATGGTAACAGGCTAGTTGGTAGCAGCCCCACCTGATTTCTAGCAGCTTAGCATTTCTCTTGTAGTTTATTGACTCAGGATTTTCTCATTATTGGCTCATATTTAGGAGAAAATACTATTCTTGCTTGGCATTTGATTTTCTTTCAGAAATACTATTTTTATCACTATTCTTTCAGCAAGTTTTCCTAAGAAGAAACTGGAGACCTTCAAGCTTTGCTGGAGTTTTGCCACGGTCTTCTACAAGGTTGCAATCTTGGTGTAACCCAAAGGGCTGAGAACAGGGCTGAAGGCACCAGCATCTCTCTGTGCAGGTATTCTCCTCCACTGTAGCAGCACCACACTGGTCAAACCAACAGTCCATTAATTCTCTCTTCTCACAAAGAAGAATGCAAAACAATCACTGTTTATATGAACAGTGTGTGAGAAATTCTAGTAGAAATACGTAAACATCAGAAGGCATAAAAAATTTTAGAAGAACTTTAAAACTTTCAGAAGAACAGGGTGACAACTGTCACACTTACATCAGGCATTGGCATCTGTCATGAGAGGGCTGGAGGGGTGCTGGACTTTAAAGGCAGGTACAGGATGAAGGATTAACCCAAAAACCCTCCTGGTAAAGGGCAGTGGAGAGAGAGAAGCCACTCTGGGATGGGGAGCTCACCAAACAGGCAGAGGTGCCTTTCCTTGCTCATCTATCCCCTAAGAGAAATCTTTGGATTCCCAGTTTGTTTTAATGAGGCAGGCCCAGAGAGGCCTACATTAAGCACCTAACAGCCAGGACATTTTGCAGCTGTCTGCCCTGCTGGGGATCCAGCCTCCTGCCAGCTAAACTCAGACACCCACAGCTGGCAGGCCAAGGGATGCTGAGCTACAGCTGCTGCTTTGTCAGCAAAAGCATTCCCACCTTCCCCCCGCGTTCCTGCTGCCCCTGGGCTGTTACACCAGGCAGGGTTTGGCCCCAAGGACACAGCAAACTCACTGAGCTGAGCCACAGGTAGGCACAGGCATTCAGAGCCCTTGATTTCTGTCATTCCTGAAGCCTGCTTTCCCCCACTAAGCATAAACCCAGCCCAGCTTCCTGCCTGCGCTGAGAAAAGCTCATATCCAGCAGAACAAATCTGGAGTGGAGTAGGTTTCAGCAGCCCCAGCACAAGCTGAGGAAATGGAATAAATTTTAGACATTTTTGGAATTTCAGCTGCTTCATCAAGCAGCTGTGCCCTGCCACAGGTGCTCAGTGCTGAGGGCTGGCAGGAAGGAAGGTGATAGCTCAGCACAGGGAGAAACAGAGGTGAAAAGGCCAAGGGCAGGCTGGTCCCACCCCGGTGCCAGCTGCAGCCTCCTGCCCATCTTATTGCCACTCTGCCAGCACCCCAGGGCTTTTGCTAGGTCCCTCTGAAACACTGGAGGGGACCAAGTAAGAAGAGACAATCTTTGTCCCTGGCTGATAACACATCATTTCTCAGAGACCTCCCCGTAGCCAAGCTTTAAATTTTGCACTTGGGGCCATCTGAGCCCAAGGCAGATGCTGGCTGAGACCCCCTGGCAGACTGTCCTGGGACTGGAGCCACCTCTGTGTGACAGCAGGCACGAAAGCTTGGTAGCCCATCACAGAAGATATTGCTCTAAGGGGTGGAACAGGCAAAAAAAAAAAAAAAAAAAAAAATTAGATCAGTCCTCTTCGAGATTTTCAGTGGTGTAATAAAAGTCCCTGTGTCCTGGATGCCAGGGGGAGGGGGAAGAGAGGGGGAACATTAATTAAATGGGCCTTTCAGAAGCAAAGAGAGCACTTAAATCTTCTCTAGCCCATTGAATGCAGATGCTGTTGAAGCCTCCCTGCCATGATAGCCAGCAGAGCTCACCCATATTGTCTTTTGACAGTCCCAGGGGAGGGCTGAGCTGGCAGAGAGAAGCAGGGCAGGAGGGGAAGGGTGTGTGCTGGCTGGAGAAACAGGCACCAGTTTATCCATGCAGGATGAAACCAGGGGCACGCTGTGTCTGGGAGCACTTGGATAGCATGCACCTCACCTTGGGGTGAAACAAAGAGCTTATTTCAGCTTCACCCTCCTGTGAGAGACATTAGCTACCAGGTGGGGTGCTGGGGGGAGCATGAAGTTGTGAATTGAAAGCATCTGAAAGTCACCTTCACATGTGCTCACCAGTGATGCCAGAAGGGAACCAACATCTGGTGCAACTGGGAAAAACAGGGAGATGCTTCTGTGCCATGCTCACTTAAAATAGCACTAGAGGCAGCTCCAGCTTCCTCCAGGACAGAGGACACAGGTGGGCAGAGCAGCCCCCACCCTGAGCCTGCCCATCCCAGCACCAGGGTTCTGTAAGAACAGGCTCATCAGGAGCCCCTTCCTTCTATGTGAAGATTTAGGTGACAGGGGAGGGAAGGGAATTTTTGTCAGGCTGCTGGAGTGAAGCCAGCAGTACCTGTAGAGCCAGGGAACATTGTGCTGAAGGAGATGAGGAGGGTAATAGGAACAACTAAAAATAAAACCCTTTGGATTCTAAGAACTTAAAAGAAAGATATTTTTTAAACACTTAGTAGCTGCAACTGGGGGTCAGCAAGGCTGCCTACCTGAGGCTGTGTGAACTAAGAACATTAATTGAGCCTCCTGGGTATGTAAGCCTCTTATCTACTTACACACAGTGCTTTATCTGGGCGGGAAAAAATGAGATTATTAGCTACTTTTAATGAACAGCAGTAGGATGTGCGTGTACACTACTCTTTGCTGGAAGATCCTTTCCTCTCTCTCTGTTTTTCTTTATAACTATTAGCTTTTTAGCATATGAGCCAGGACTTCAAAAGGGGTGTAGGTGTCAGAGGAAGGGAGATGGCTCCTATTCATCTTTTCAGGGCTGAAGGTGTTCTCAAAGCTGCTGCTCTGCTCCTTAATCCTACGGGTGCTTCTCAGATCTGATAGCTCAAAGGTGTGGGGCTCTCCCTGCTTTGCTTAAGCGACTCCCTGTTTAGCAAGGCAGCCTTTGAAGCTGCTGGCACCTCATGGTGCCCGTGCTCTGTCTGGGGTGCACAGACAGTGTGGATGGCCCAGAGGTCCTGGCAGGCACAGGGACCTCGAAGATGGAAGTGGAAGGTGGAGGTTACACTTGGGGTGATTTAAATGCAACCTGGAGGCAATTGGAAGAGTCTCTGTAAAACCCAAGTTTTTATGCTGGGGGATAGCAGACATTGGTCTGGGTTGTGCTCATGGCTTTGGGGTCAGGCTTGGCTGCAGGGGCCTGGCTGGGAGTTACCCACAATTTTGCTCTGTTCTTAGGAGCTTAAGAGACAAATCAGTGTGAGATCAGCACCATGCTGGTGCCACCCCCAGCTGCCCTGTGCCTCCTGCCACCAACAGCGTGGGGGGACATGCTGGCTCACAAGCCCCAAGGGCCTCGTGCCTGGAGAAGGAAGCTGATATAGAAGAGCCTATCTGCAGGAGCAGGATGTTAAACCCTCAGCATGGAGTTTCCCAAGGCAGACTGACTCCAGCAAGGGGCTCCAGGGAGCCCTGTCTTCCCTCCTGTCGCCAGCCCTGCCTGTCACCCTGCCACTGCTGTGCCTCCTGACGTGATCCCTGCTCTGGGTGTCCTTCTGATCTGAGGGTGACTTCCACCAGCTGCTGCCTTTTTCTTTAATGTCTCAGAGAACTGTGTTTGCTTTTCAGATTTCCTTTCCTGATTGTTTTGAAAGACAGATGCCCTCTGCTCCTGCTCCCGTTAAAAGCCATGCTTTTCTTGCTTCTAGTGGGCTGTAAACATCTTTCCTATTACAAACGTGCCCTTTCAGTTGCTCTCTGGCTCTAAGCACTGTTGTTTTTCTCTTTGTAAGCTGATTTTCGTTTATTACCCTTTTATCCATAAGCTGCTAAGGCGGGCAAGCAGAGATGGGGTAATTTCCCCTCTTCTAAGCTCCCCTTCCTAACTAAATTACACCTGGATCTACTACTAACATTAAGGATGATGTACTTGAGAGACAATTCAGGCCAGGATGAGGGTTTGAGAGCGCTGCAGGGCTTTCTCCTTGCCCTCCTGTTGTGTTTGTACCTGGAGGCTATCGGGAGCTTCAGCTGTGGGGAATCCACAGTGGTCTGTGGCTTGGCCCAAATGATTTCTAAGCAAGGGCAGGGGGAGAGGGAGGAGCAAAGCAGGTCCCAAAGCAGGGTTTTATAATTCTCCCTCCTCACATCTAGACTGAATCCGAGGAACTGTTCAGTCCCTCTCCCTGCAAGAGCCAAGCACGCCATAAAGATGGAACTTGAGGCAGGGGTAGGCACCTTGCAGCTCTGATTCCTTGCCCTCATTCTGCCCTGAAAGGCTGATTCTTCTACAAATGCTTCCAGCTCCATTCTCAGCCTGAGTTTTCAAAACTGCCTCTCCCACTGCACGTGAGGGCTCATCGAACACCTTCCTTGCACATCTCACTTCTTGTCCCAGCTTAGCTGCTTCTGCCCATAGGAAGCAGGGGTAGGGGAAAGAAACCCTGTAACTGAGAACCTCAAATGGGTTTGCAAAGCTCTTCTTGTCCCTACTGTGATGCTGCTCGTTCTGGTGGTGGGAAAACTGACTCAGGGAGCAGTGAGGGGGTCGTGTGTATTTCAGGCATGGGGGCACCAGAGCAGCAGCAGTTTGTAGGATCCCCAGTGCACAGCCCACTCTTCCCACAGCTCTGCTCACCCCCCAGCCAGCCCCTGCAGTACAAAACAGGCTGTGGCTGGCAGTGGATGCTTTGTGCTGGAGTCCAACACTGCCAACCCTGGGATGGTGACGATGGCTCAGGTGGGGGGCCATGAAGTGGAGAGGGAGCTTTTAAAATGCTGCAGGGCTTGGCATGAGGCAAAGGAATACAGCAGGGAGAAGGCTCTCTTCCAAACTTATATATATTATTAAAAAAAAAAAAAAAAAAAAAAGAGGAAAAAACCCCAAAAGTTGGAGCTAAAAAGGCAGCTTGAGGAACGGAGCCGCTGGAGTTTTCCGAGAAGGCTCCCAAGATGCACAATGGGAACATCTGTACCTCGGCTGGCGCCTTGGAAGGGTCTCAGGCCGCAGAGCGGGGCTGGCGTCAGCCGGCTCAGCCCTGCCTTGATGCCTCCCTCTCCCCAGAGCTTTGCTCGGCTCCTCCCGCTGCCCCTCTTGCCTCGCAGCGAGCCGTAAATCCCTTTTCCCACCTCTCCTCCTTCGCCACGGGCTCTGCGGGTTTTGGGCAGCCGAGCATCCCGCAGCAGGAGCAGGGCAGAGGGAGGTTTGGCCCTGGGAACAAGTGTGCTCTGTGCTGCCCGTGAAAGGCAGTTTCATCAGGCTCTTCTCAAAACGTTTCGTTATTGGGACCTGCCGAGCCCCGCTCTGGGGACAGACACAGCCCAAGGCACACAGAGGCTTTGGCAGCACCATTCTCCTGCTTTCGGGGCTCCAGGCAGTCAGGACTGAGCCTGTTGGGGGGCTGGAGGTGCAGTCAGTTCTCTCTGCCTTCATACCTTGTGCCTGCTCCTGGTGAGGGAGTGGGAAGTGCCCAGAATCCTTGCTGGAGGCTGGCCGAGCCCCACTGGCTCCCAGTGCAGCAATTCCCATGAACAGAGCTTTTGGGATGAGAAATGGGCCCCCTGGGGGAGGTAACGGCAGCCTGAGAAGCAAGTCCTAGGGGAAACCTCCCTCCCCTTAAATTCCCATCAGCTGCTCCATCTTTCTCTCTCCCCACAGCTACTGGCCCTGTCCCCTCCTGGTGGTCCCCTCAAAGCTCAGTGCTTGCCCGGTGCCAACAAAGGAGGTTTGAGAGGAGACAGAGCCCACCTGAGACTTGGTTCTCTGCATGCAATTTTCTCTCCTGAGTGAGAAGTAAATGTGGAAAATGCATCTGTGTTTAATGTAGCATGGGATTCAAAGCACTTCCCTCACAAGGGGGTATCCCGAGCTTCCACAAAGGTAAATTATGCATATGACAGGAGTGTGTAGCTGTACTGAGGTGTTTTTCCTGACACTGGACATAACTGCAAAATGCAGGGTTTTATTTGCAGGGTTGGAGGCAGTGGGTTGTCAGGTCCCCAGGCAGAAAAGGTGAAGGTTTCTGAGGGTGGGGTTTGCCAGGGAGGAAGGTGCCCTTCCTAGATGTGACATGAACCTGCATCTGTCCAAGGCAGGAGCATAATTTGATGGGGGCAGCCCCCATGGAGGTGCCTGGGACTGAATTCCCAATTTAATGGGTTGGTTCAGACAAGCTTTCCTCCACTGAGGGGGCTCTAAAAGATCGAAAGGAGGCTCTGTAGGCAGTTGTTTTGTTTACGTGCTTGTTCTCTACATTCATCCCCAAAATGAGAGATGCTAAGGAGGTCTCTGTTTTGCCCTGTTTTTATAGCTGTCAGTGATGCCAGAGGCTAAGAGGACCATTCCTGCCTCCTGCTGACAGCCCCTCAAGACTCATTGGCAAGGTGTCCCCCTCCAGGACATTTAGGCTGCTGAAGCTGAAGGCAAACACAATTTCTTCTCCATTATATCCAGCTTGATCTACCCACTATCAAAAACCCCTTAACCCTAAAAAACAACAATATAAAAATAACGATTTAAAAATGGCACAATTCCTGGCCTTGGTTGCTCCAGTCCTGATGTCTGGATGGCTCTGCAGGACGTGGAGCAGTCCTGCAGTGAGTCCCTGTGAATGGACAGCACTCAGGGTTTGCCTGGGGCAGGGCAGAGATGAGCAGAGATGAGAAACCATTTTTGGAGAAAATTTTTCACCCTAAACTGCATGTTAATGCCATCTTAAAATGACAACTGCTGCTCTGTAGCTCTGGCTTTGATGGTTTCCATCACTCTGCTGTTTTAAGAGACCAGAAGGTTAACAGGGACTCCAGCATGTCCCACAGTGCCACCACAGAGTGGCCTTGTGTGACTTGGCCCCTGGAAGCTGCCACTCACAGCTGGGATCCCCATCTTATAAAGGCAGGAGTGGTTTCCAATAAAAGGGAAAAAAGGGGTGTCCATCCTGGCCAGGTGAAGGCCAAATGCAACCAGACCCCAATGCTGCCCTGGAGCATCTCTGGCTGTCCCTGCCCTGGGTCCATGGGTGGTCCTGTGACCACAGGATGCCCTGCATCCTTGTCCCATCAAATCCTCCTGCCCATGGTAGGGCTCTTCCCTAACAGACACAGCTAATGTTACTTTATGCCCCTGGTTTTACATTCCTAAATGAATTCCTACCTTCTGAGTAACACTAATTGGTGTTAGCTTGTCTTCCTCCTGTCTGGTGCTCAGGAACTACAGCTGTACATGTTTTTTGTGACAGTTAATGGATGGTTAGTCGCTATTTTACTCAAATGCATTCAGGATGGAATTGCCTCTTTGTCCATTTTCTCCTCCTGTTTTGGGGTTGTCACCATAATAGCAGTAGAATTATAAAATACTAATGGATTCAGGAAGACCTGGGGTATGGGAGAGAGGCCAGTGCTTGCAGAACATTATCAGACCTCGAGGACCCCAAAACACACAGGGATTTAACTGAGTGATATAAGTGGCCTTCACGCTGCTTTCGTGCTTGCGAGATTCCTAAATACATCCTGGGAACTCGGGGCAGAGCAGGGCCCCCTCCCATCCCATCCCAGCCTGTAAGGGGATAATTCAGGAACCAGCAGCCCGAGGGCACCATCTAGTGAACAGCCGGGACTGTAAAAACCCGAAATGGGCAGAAATTGAGTGAAAATTGGAACTGGGAGCTCCCCGGGGGTCAGTTCAGGGAATTGAGGAGTCACGCTTTGTGCTTCTCCTCTACTCCTGTTATTTTTAATTTTTTTCCATCAGGTTCCCCCAGAGAAGAGCCTTCACCACACTGCACCCTTTGTGGCATTGGTATTGGCCTGGAGCATACCACACTTGCTGCTCTGCCCTGGCCAGTGGCTTTGGAAAGATGATGGCATTATGTTTTCTTGTTTGGTGGGGGAAAAAAAAGGGTTGTTTCTAATGCTTTGTGAGGGGATGCAGGTGTGCAGGAGTGGAGTGGGGGAGGCAGCTCTGTTGTGGGGCAGGTCTGAGCTGGAGGCATGGGCTGTTCTTTCAACTGAGATGAAACCACCCCATAAGAGGAAAATTTTAAATGCACCACAGGTGCTCCAACATCTCACCATCATCCCCAGAGTGAGCTGAGAGGGCAAAAGGAGAGGCTGAAAGACCACAGGTTTGGTGCACAGCTTCACGGTCCCTGAAATGATGCAGCAAGTGGGGAGGAAGGAAACACCACCCCACACTCCTGCTGTCCCCAGTGCCCGTGGGCTGAGCTGGTCCTCTCCCCATGCTGCCTTACTGGGAATTGCACACCTTGCCAGGAGAAAGCTGTCCTGTAACTTGCTGTTCCCCAAGGAAGATGGGTTTCTGCAGCCCAAAAGTGATTCTCTTATTTGTTATCTATTGCCATTGCTGCCAGCCTGACTCCTGTAACGTGTCCCTGCTCCCACTGATTGCAGGGCCAGCCCCAGTCCCCTCATCCATAAGATCAGTGATCATTTTGTGATCTGGCTTTCAGAGAGGCTGTGATTAAGGCATGGGCTCATGCATTCAACCTCACTGTCCTTGGAGCTGAGAGAGTCCCAGGGCAGGAACAAGGAAAGGTGACATCCCCAAGCAAAACCACAGCAGTGACCAAGCCTACAAGTCCCTCCTGATCTAAAGGTGGCACCTTCTCCAGCTCATGGTCCCCATGACCTGCTGGCATCCAGCCCCCCGTGAGTGGGGGTGCCTGTGGTGGGGTGAGCCATTCTGGGGGTGGCTGCCTGCACAGAGAATGGAGGGGGGTTGTCCTTGGGGGTTTCTTTGTGTTTTGCTGCAGCAATCCATGCCAGGCACCCAAAGGATTTGTGGAGCAGGCACTGAGGGGTACAGGGGTACTCGGGTCAGGCCACCCCACCTGCCCAGCTCACCCTTTGCAGCCCCCTTTGGGGGCAGCTCCCTGGGGAGGACGGAGCTGCTGGGAATTGTGCCTTTCCCTCTCATATGCACACAGTCACGATGGTTAGTTAAGTGGCTTGTTTTTCATTAGGAAAAGACTGTTGCTAGGCCACCCTGTTCCCCGGCGTTGGTCGGGAAGGGGTTTTGCAGCCAATCCGGGAGGCTGTGCTGGGGTTTGCACACGCACACATCACGCACACCCCTCCTGCAGCCCAGGTGCTAAGCGGCTGCCAGATGTGCCTATTCATTTCCACATCACACCTATCCGCTTCTTCCGGCCAAGCCGCTTATTAAGGCTCCTCAGATTTTAATTTAGAGTTGGCTGCGAGTTTTCTGCCTTCTAATTTACCCTCGGGGAGTGGAGGAGAGGGGTGGGTGGGGGTGCTGATAGGGCGGGGGTGCAGGGAACACGCACCCTTTCTGTGACTGCTTTGGCCTCTGGTGAATGCCCGTTAGTGAAGCCTCTGCTCTCCGACTGCAAACGGGTGAACTGTCCCGCCGTGTCTCCACAGCGAGGGGACGGACAGACTGCCTCAGCTTAGGGGCTTGCTCCGGGCTGTTACTAAGTACCAGCACTGCTCCACCCCAAGACAGTCATGTTGTGATTTTTAGGGATGTCCTGCCCAACACCAGGTGTTGGTGAGCTCCTTGTAACTCTGTGATTCTGTGATTTGGGCTTTACGTGGCACTTCAATCGTATGTCTTGTGATAAGCAGAGCCAGCAGCAAAGCAAGCCAGGTGATTGATCAGGGGATGCTGCTCCCAGCCGTGCTCCCCATGCAAGCAGTCCCTGGCAGCTGGGAGAGGTGCTGGACCATGGTCAGGCATTGGGGATGCAGGGCAGGAGGGTCAGACACATCCCTGCCACAGGGCTCCTGGTACAGCTGCTGCTCTGCAGTGGTGCAGTTCCAAGTGCCCTGTGGGTGTCTAACGCCCACCCAGCAGAATTCCTGGTGCATGGACAAGGGAGGGAGCCAGCCAAGCCCAGGATATGAGCAGGGTGGAACCTTTCACAGCTGCAAATCTCTCACCATGGCAGGAAAGGAACAGAGACCAAAACATGCAGGAAAAGGTGGACGATCCACTCAAGCCTCAGTTTTTGAGTGTCCCCCATGAAAAGCCCCATGGAGCAGGAGGAAAGCTCAATAAAAGCAAGAGAAAGCATTGAATTGTGCCTGCTGCTGAAGGAGAAGCTGTTGCTAGACAGAAGTAAAAGCTGTCGCCATCGGCTCCCATTGGCTCAGCCCCACTCCAATGATGGCCTTATCGGTTACCTGCACTCGCAGCTGGCTGGAAAAAACTCATTTGACAATGTTTTCCCTCTGATAAAAAAAAGCCCAGTGCTGGATTCATGGGTTTGGGTTAATCATTGTTCAGGGGTTGTTGAGATAACAGCTGAGTTTTTTTCCAGATTCTTCAATTATCACAAATTTTAGCGTAAATGGCGAGCCAGCCCAGCTCTCCTTCTTCCCGCCTGAAGATGCTCAGCCTCCCAACAGCAGCTCCAGCAGGCTGCTCCTGAGATGAGCCGGAGCGTGTGATGAGCTGGAGTTTGTTCAACCATGGCAACTCCGAGCTGGCATGGAGGTGAATATTCACAAACACCTGTGAAATCCCAATTAGATCTCAGAGGCTGGAAATGGGGTGAATGTTGCCACTTAGATTATTCAGAGCAAACATTGTTGGCAGGAAGCAGATTGCCACCACCTCTAATCATCCATCTGAGGTCTGCTCAGCAGCAGCCTTATTTTGGGGGGCTGCAGTACACAGTCTTGGGGTTTTCCAAGCCCTTCAAATCTGATGCAAATAGGGATTAACCCTCAAATTTGTTTGTTACCTTCCCCAAGAAGTGGAGATCATGGCATAGAAGCAAAGCCTGCAGGGCATGACAGCACTAAAAGGGCAGCTGGCCTTTGGCTGCCTGGCTGCCTCCAAATTTGCCTCCAAAGCAGGAAGGGTATTTCAGCAGGAGGCTTAAATTAGTGGATGGTCAAGATTTTGGAAATGCTTTTTTTTTTTTTTTTTCTAAATTATGCCTTAGGCTGATGGCAAGGCAGCCTGAGTCACAAGCTGGTAAAGCCTTCCCCAGGTTCACCCCACCACACCTGTCTCACATGGACCATCACAGGGTGTAGTGCAAGGCACTGAGATGAGGGCTGGAGAGGCAACAGGCTGGGGCTCAGGTGGACAAATAATTTGGGAGCCATGGAGTGCCCCATTTAGGTTCTCCACAAACTCACGTACACCCCGAAAGGATGTGGTTACACAGGTTATATGACCAGGTTATATGACCATGAGCAAAGCTCTGCTGTGTCCTTCCTCCAGGTCTGCTTTCCCAGGAGCAAAGACAGCACTGCTGCATCACTTTTGGAATGCCACCATCTACTGACAGTGGGATGCAGAGCTTTCACCTTTCCTTCAGCTTTGCCTCCCTCCTGCTGTTCTGGGGGAGGTGGAGATGGCAGAGAGGAGGAAACAGACCTACACCCGCTGTGCTCCTCCTGCACTCCTCTGGGTGCCCTGCGGGGTTCAGGTCCTGCTGACATTGCACAGCTCGGCTGAGCTGCACCCTGAGCTGGCACAGAGGGTGCTGCTGGCCCTGTTTTACACCCTGCTGCATCAGGAACACACCTGGGACAAGCAGGATTTAAAGGCCTACCACGGCGCCACGTTTCCTTTCCTGTCCAGACCACAAGCTCACGGCAGAGTCCAGGTTATTATATCTGTTGAAAGACGGTTGTGTTTGGGCCACTGTGAGGACAAAGATTTTTAGACGTGTCTGACACGTTTCAAAGCATTTCTGAGCTGTTCCTGGCTTCCTCTGCCAGGCAGGGAGGAGTTAAAATGGGAAGTGCAAGATGTGTGCCTGGTAATGGCACTGATGTGTGCGTCAGGTGTGTCTGCGTCACCCGGCTGCCTTGGCCGCTTCCCAAGGCTGGGGCTGAGCTCTCCTTACCTTCCACTGCCTGCTGGTCCAGCCTGGCTGACGGGGTCATGGACTCCATTCCGGTGCTGGCTGTTGTACCCACTGTGCTGCACCAGGACCCCCAAAGTCCCCAGGGTGCTGGCAGCCCTCCAGCCTGCTCTGCCACCTCCCATCTCACAGCCCAGGCAGTAGGACTGTGCTCAGGGGATGCCCCCAAGGGCTGCCGTTAAGGCACATTGTGAAAAAAATATCATTTTTCTATAACCATGGCTGTTCAGTTCCCTGGTGAATCAGGTAACTCGCTGTGTCCAGCCCCAAACCCCTCTCTGGTGCTCGCACACCCAGCTGGGGCACATTTCTGCAGGCACAGATCATCTACATGTCACCTAGAGGCAGAGTCACTGCAGATGAGCATTACCCTGTCCCCACACTGTGACAGCAGCCCATGCCACAGCGCACAACATTCCCACAGTGATCTTGCTCCCAGACCCTGGGCTTTGGCTGAGCCCATCCCCTGCTCCTCCTGCCTTCACAGGGGTGTCCCCAGAGCACAGGGGACAAGCCTGTACCCCCAGGAACTACCTACTCCAGCCACTCAAAGCACCTCTTCCAGTTCCAGGAGGGTTTGAAGCCCTAGAACATGGCATGCCACTTGGGCATCTGTTTGCCAGCCTCATCCCTGCCCTCTCACTGCTGGAAAACTGCCAGATCAAATCATGCAAATATACACAAGGGGTTTAGCCAGAACAGTTTTTAATTCAGAACTGGACAATTGTGTGAATCATTTATATAAAATGAAGTGCATTCTATGCTCTTGTCCAGGCTGGACATTGATTAGACCCAGACTTTCCTCTTGAACTTCATTGTGCAGTTGGATCCCTATAAATCTATGGGGCCTGATGGAATTCATCCAAGAATCCCCAAGGAGCTCTGTCATTACAGAGCTGTTCAACTATTTTTGAGCAGTCTTAGGAATCCAGAGAGGTCCCAGCTGACTGAAAGCTGGCAAATGTTGCCCCAGTTTTGAAGGGCAAGAAACTGGAAACTACAGCCTGTCAGTCTCACTTCACTGACAGGTAAAATGATGGCAAGTATTTTTTTCTGGGAGGTATTGAAAAACACCTGGAGCACAATGCAGTCAGTGGTCACAGCCAGCGTGGCTTCATCAGGGCAAAGTCCTGCTCGCTGAACCTGATTTCCTTCTACACAGGGTTCCCACCTAGCTAATCAAGGGACACCAGGTGATGAAATCTTTTTGGACTTAAGCAAAGCTTTTGATACAGTATCACAGTATCCTTCTGGACAAAATATTCAGGACACAGCTGGAGCTGAGCACTGGAACAGGCTCCCCAGGGAAGTGATCTCAGCACCAAGCATGTCTGAGTTCAAGGAGTGTTTGGACAAAGCCCTCAGGCACATGATGGGATTCTTTGGGTGTCCTGTGAATGACCAGGTGTTGGACTCAATGATCCTGACAGATCCCTTCCAACTCAGCATATTCTATGACTCTGTGAAAGAAAGTGAGCAGCAAACTGGTTGTTTACTGGCCCAGATGGTTTTCAGCCCTTGGACATCAGAAAAACACCTCAGTCCCTTTTCCCTCAGGAAAACTTGCTCCTTGCTGTCTGGGAGGAGGACAACCCCACAGAAGGCATGGAGGGTGTTGGTAGCCCCCTTTACATGCCCACAGAGGCTCCTCCAGGCTGACACAGGACCCTACTCATCCCCAAGTGACAGATGAACACAGCACAGTACGGCCCTTATTTCTGTGTGGCAGCTCAAGGCTGCAGACAGCATTTTTGGGAGACTGCTTGTGTCCAGGTGTCACCTGTCTCCATCCCTGAGCGCAGCAGCGCTGGGCACAAGCCCCAGAGGAGGAGGTCAGCAGTCACCTCCACCTTTAGCAGCTGAAGGCACCAGGATGGCCCAAAACACACAGGGGAGACACTGTCCCCCATCACAGGCTGCTTGCCATCAGGTCTGTGGGCCAGTACTGGTCATCCAGGTACTGGCTGCTGTCTGCAGCGGGGTCTGTGACAGGGCTGGGGGGCCGGGGGGGCAGGCTGTGGGCCAGCTCCTGCTCCCACTGCACCTCCACCAGTCTGTACAGCTCCATGGCTGTCTGGGCGTCCTCCACTGATGAGTGTCCTTTGCAGCCCACCTGAGAAAAGGGGAAAAAAGCCTCGTTAGATAAAAGGGGCAGCAAAAATCCCACAGGTCATGTTGTCTGCTTGCTTGGAAAGACACAAGTGCTGTGGGTTTTGGAGACAGCAAAGGTTTGATGTAGCCAAGGCCATACAGGTATCTGTTCCACCCTTTTTGGAGGGCACAGATCCTGTGCCTGTTTTACTGAGATTCTTAATGGTCAGCTCAGGAGGTCCTTGGCTCTCCCAGCTTATTTACAGCCAGGAGCACGGGGCGAAAAAGGTTCATCCCCACCTCACAGAGAACACACGTGGAGGTGGGATGACCAAGCTGACCACAGGGGTTCATAGCTAACCCAAGGCTGTTTCCCATCTCAGGGTTCCTGGGGCTTACCTGGATCTTTTTATGGAGCAGATGCCTGGCCAAGTTCTTGAGGGAGACATTGGCTCTGATGGGTAGCCCTGCCCTCTTCTTCAGCGCAGGGCTCTGGCTGGTGTCTCGAGTCCTGTCTTTCGGGTGGAAGTACTTCAGGGCTTGGAAGTCATTGTGGATGGCGTGCCCTACCACAATCTTGTCTTTCAAGATCTTCAGGATCTGGAAGAGTCACAGAGGGTTAGACAGACACTGCAGTGAAAGAAATCCCAAGCAAAAAATAAGACATTTCTTATTAAATTCAGCTCCTTGCCTTCTAGTTTTAGGTTCCCAGAAGGAATAACAAGCAAGCAATCCAACCCACTGCACAGCTTGAGGCTCCCATTCCCGTGTTGTGCCTCTGCCTCAGAGCAGCCTAGCACAGGCCACCAAGAATCCCAATTTGTGTCTGACAGATAACACAGACACTTTTAAAAAAATTTCTTTTCTTCTGACCTCAGCCTGGGCAGCCTTGAAGGGAATTGCATTCTTCATGTGCTGCTTGGTGATGCCACTCCAGCGCGTCCGGTAGTCCATGATGGGGAGCTCGGGCTGGACGTACTTGTCGTAGACGACGTCCCCCTCGTAGTTCACCACGGAGCACCGTGCCAGCTCGCTCACCCTACCCTGAGGACCGGTGCCCACCATCTCACAGTCAATGGCCACGTACTTGCCCGGCCGCAGGACCAGGGAGGACGTCCGCACCCTCTTGGAGCTGCCATTCCCTTGGGACAGCAGCATGGAGTGGTGCCTGGCTATGCTGTCTGGAGATGGAGACAGGGATGAGGACATGGTCTGTTTGGGCTTGGGGACCTTGTCACAGCGTGGTGCCGTGGTGCCATTTGCCTCGGTGAGTTCAGTGAGTGCCTTCAGCCCCGCCTCGGGGCTCTCACTGCCCGGCTGCCTGTGGGGGCTCAGCAGCCCCTTCTGCTCCAGCACTGCCCGGCGCGCCATGAACCGCTGGTGCTTACGGCTCCTCTTCTTGCTGCGACCCTGCGGCGAGCCGGGACCCTTCGGGGCCTGAGCGCAGCCCCCATGGGTGCCCTGCAGGGTGGGCGCGGAGACCTGGGGGGCGGGCAGCAGTGGGGTCATCTGTCCTTTGCCTGGTGGCATTCCTGCTGGAGGGTGCACAGGGGGCCATGAGTGCCATGCGGACCCCATGCTCTCCGAAAAGGGACGCACAGAGCCCACGGCAACCCGCCCCCCCCCCCCCGCGGGTTGGCACAGGCAGGAGCTACGGGGCAAGGGAAGGGGGGGAGGGGACACGGACGCACTGTCGCACCCTTTGACACACCACGCCTTTGCCCCCTCATTGCCTGGTCCCACACCGCCCTCTTCCTGGCCCCAGGGCCCTGCCCACCCCCTCGCCGATCCGCAGCCCCCTGCCCACCCCACTACCCCTCTGTCCCCCCCTATTCCGTACTCCCTAGGGCCCTGTCTGCCCATTACCCGGGCCCTCTCTACGTCGCTCCAGGCGCCAGCTCCCCGCCAGCCCCGTTACCCATCGCCAGGCCCCAGCCGGCCCCTGTGCCACCCCTGTGCCGCCCTGGTGTCCCCGGTGTCCCCGGTGCTGACCGCTCCCGGCGCGGCTCACACGTGTCCAGCCCGGAAGCCGCCGCGCGCACATGCCCGGGCAAGTCCCGCCATGGCCACGCCCCCCGCTTCCCCATTGGCCGCGCAGACATGCTAATTTGCATATGGAGGCGGGGCTTCGGCCGTCCCCGAGGGCGGCGCGGCTTTGGGGCTTTTTGGGAGAGCCCCGGAGCTCCACCCCCGGAGCTTCCAGCCCACGCTGGGTGATGCTCGGGGCTTCAAGCCTGTCCCACCTCTGCCCCTGGCGGAAAGGGACCCTCCGTGGCGGTGGGCTTGGGCTGGGGTGCACGCTGCGGTGCCCAGCTGCGCGCCCCGGAGCGCAGCCCCGCGCGGATACGCTGCGCTTTTCCTGCGTCGTTCCCTTCGTCCTGCAGGTGGGGCGGGCTGCAGCACGGCAGCTTGGGGTTTGCATCCTCCAGGCTCTCCCAGGATGCTCCCCCGCAGTTGTGGAGGGCAGCTCCGGCTGGGGCATGGTTGAAGGGAGGGTTTCAGACCGGCCTCTCGTTGCTTCACTCTCAAGGCTCACAAAAGCAATGTCCGAGGTGGTCAGAAGAGGAGAAGGGCCGCAGGCAGCCCCAGCCACCGGCTTGTCCCCATGCATTCAGCATCGCTGCAGAGGCCGTGTGCCCTAGGGCAGACTGTGACTTGTTGTGGTGGGATGAGCCATACAACAACAAAATCACTAGTCTTCCACAGGGAACCAGGCACCGTGTCCATCCTCATCCCTCAGGGCCTTGCTGGGAGTGTTCCCTCTCCCTGCTACCCATGGGGCTCACAGGGATGCAGGACAAATGTTTTCACGCTCCACCGTTCTCCCTTTCCACCACCCATTAGCTTCTCTAGCCTGGTAAGAAAGGAAGGATTTTGATTGCCCTGTGACATGTTTTTTCATATTTATTTTCTGTTTTTCTTTTGGTCAGTAAACCTCTTCCTTAAATCAGTTGCTCCATATTTTGCATTTCTTGCTTCCATCCCTGCTGTTCAGCTAATTAATCTCCCTTTAATGAGAGTCATTCAGGTGTCTCACAATATCTTGCTAGGGAGTCCTATCAGGTCTCTGTGTAGAAATTTATACTCATTTCTGGTGCTTTTGGTGAAAGTGTGCATTACAGCTCTTGGAGATGGTTAATTTCCTATTCCTGGGGGCCCCCCACCCTGTTTTTCTCCCTGTAAATGAGTTGTGAGCTCACTATCACCACACAAGTGGGAGCAAACTCGAGCCTTGCTGTGAGGGACATGGGCTTGCATTTCTCCTCCAGCTCTGGGTGGATAAGGAGGTGGTGTCACTGCCTGCTCTTCTCCCTCACACCCTGCATCATATGATGAAAGACTCAAGTGCCTGGCTGAGAGCTTCTCCCTGGACACATTGCTGTTCCACTCGTGGGTCTGATCACTTTTGGCTTGTCCACAACAACCTCATCCATGTTCCTCCTGTTCTTCCCAGGATGTATAATTTGCATTCTATTTGAGAGTGCAAAGTTTTAGCTGTACCCTCATGATTACAAAGAAACCTCAACAGAAGAAATTATGGCATGTGGGGAGGAAGGGAAAAGCTTTTCCCTGTTTTCCAAAGTGACCAGGCTTGGGAAACCAGATAATCAAGGATGCAATAATGGATTTTTTCTATCATTTTTTCTCCCTACCCCATATACAAAGATGGAAATGAAAAAAAGTCAAAATATCTTTGAAAGAGAAGTCAAAATAACTTTGAAAGTGTGCTGTGACCTCCTGTGATCCCACTGACCCCATGATCCTCAGTAGATGGTTCTCCCACAGTAGGTATTTCTCCCTTTGGTAAAAGCCTGTGTTGAACAGGGATGCTACTCACCTCTCCAAGGTCCTGGGGCCATGCTGGGGGTGGAGGGTTGGGCACCAGATGGTAGAAATCGCATTTCAGATGTGGCAGATGAGCTGAGATGAAGTCAGAGCGCGCCAGAGCCCAGGAGAGGTTTCTGCGGTGTTTGCACAATTTGAAATAATAACGAAATCTGTAAAACTCTGGGTAGAGCACGACTAGAATAACAGGCTAAATTTGTCAGATGAATAATTTACTAGAAGTGATTGGCCGTGCTCCAAGTGAGATGAGCACCAGCCTGGTTCCAGGCTGAGCAGCCTGGGTGTCTGTCCTCAGCTGGAGCAGGTCCCTCTCCTGCTGCCTGGTCATTGCCCTGCCGTTAAAGCTGGTCTCTAGACAGGATGCCTTTCCCCAGGTCATCACTGCCCAAGGCTGCAGGGATGCCTGCAGAGCTCCTGGTGCCCTCCAGAAGGTGTCTGCTCTTTATTTTCAAGGCGCTGCTTTGCAGAGCGGAGGTGGTGGAAGTGGGTGTCTGTCTCTGGCTCCAGGCTCATGGATTCACCCATCCTCTGCCTCTTTCCTTCCTCCAACCACTTCTCTGCCCTCGGCCATGGTGCAGAGTGGAGGGAGGAACAGACACATCTTGACATTTGGGGTGGGAAGGGAGATGAAGTCCCAGTGCTGAGAGGAGATGGCAACTGCAGCCTCAGCAAGCAATTAACATGATCATGTTTATGAATGCAGATCAGTAATTCCAGGTAAACTCCCCAAGAGCAGTGCTGCAGGCGAACAAAGCCTCCTGCCCACCCAGGAGCCTGCCAGCAGGCCCTGCCAGTGCCAGCACATTCCTGCTGTGACTCTAAACTGCTTCATTTCCTCGTGCCAGCCTGAACATGCATTGTTTTGTCTCCTATTGCCTCGATGCCAGAGCTCCTCTTTGCAGTCTTGGTTGCACCACGTCCTCCTGGACCTCTCTGTTCCCTCCCTGCCAAGGGACACGATTGGTGGGAATGGAATTGGTTAACTCAGAGAAGGCAGCAAGGACCCAGCTTTGCCTCCAGGGGTGATGAGGGATCACTTCATCATCCTGGGCTCTGCAGGGTTCCTGGTGCCTCCCCGTCACCCACCTGTGGTTGGGGAACCTCACCAGGGCTCCCTGAGCTGCTCCCATCACTCTGAGTAGGCTTGTGGCAGGGCTGGTTTGTGCCCACTAGCGTCCAGAAGATCAAACAGAAGCTGGGAAGCTCAGAAATAGGTTGAGGTAGTGACCAATTGCTGGACCTGATTTCATTTAGGGGAAGAAAGTCTCATCATGATGGAGCACCTGGAAATACCAGCACCATTCTTTGGTGCAAGGGACCAGCTGGGGCAGCCAGTGCCACGTGGCTGAGGTGTCACCAGCCAGCAGTCTGATGTCAGAACAGACAGACACCACGTCAGCCCCTGGCCTTTGCTGGGACTCGGAGCACTGCAGCCCTCTTGGTCCATAGCAGGGGCCCAGCACAGGGACTCCTGCAGGACCCCTCCATTGCCATGCTGAGATCCCATCCTGAGCCCACCTGTGCAAAACCTCCAGGAGACTGTGTCCCTCCTGGCTAAGGACAGGAATGGACTGTGTGTGACAGCACCTGAAGACTGCTCAGTGCTGGAAAGCTGTGCTTGGAAGGCAGAAAACCTTTTCCTTTCCCTCGGAGCGCCAAGAACCTCCCTATTCCTCTGGCATCTCCTCCAACACTCCACGGGAATTGCCTGTATCCCTCCAGCACGGACAGATCTCCTCTTCAGTCATGGCCTGGGGGGTGTCAGTGCCCCGGGGATGCTGCCGGGGATAAGGCGGGATGGATGCTCCCAGAGCAGGAGGTGAGGGAGGATGATGCTGCCATCCATCTCCCCCCTCGCTCCCCATTTTCTGGCTCGCCCCCAGGAGAGCAGTGAGCAATTATGGTCCACGCGGAAGCTTCATTATTGCCCTGTCGTGGCCTCGTTTGATGAGATGTTTTATTGCCAAACTTATTAAAAGTGAAACGTGCAGTTTCTGCGCAGCAATTTCCTGTCTGCAGCGATAAGCCGGGCTCTGCCCGCTGTGTAATAAACAGTTATTTTTATGTACAGCTCTGGCTGGGGTGACAAGGAAGGGAGAGGGCCTGGCTCGTGTTAATTGCAATGGTTAATGGGATCTATACTGGGAGCTACGTGTGAGGAGGTGCGTGCCCTTCCCCTGCCACGTTCTGTGACACAGGTGGTCTCCAGCGGATTTGTGCCCTGGGCGTTGGCAGTGGGGACTGTGCAGGGTCTCCTCCCCACAGCGCACGGGAACAAGAAGGCTTAGTCTTGAAAGCTCCTCACCTGCCTCCTCTCAGTCCTTCATCACAGCCTGAGCAAATGAGGGACCTGCTGTGCACCCCCCGGTGTGAGACTCCATCCCCTGCAAGGGCTGCCCCTCAGCTCCATTGATTGCACCCCTGCAGGAGGCTGCAGGGAGCTCCAAAACCTGGGAGCTTCACTTCATCTTCCCCAGATCCTCCCATCTGCCCAAGAGCCTCTCTGTCTGCAGTGGCATTTGCAGGTGATGCTGGTGGCCAAAGCCTGGAGCATCCACCGTGCCACCTCCCACTGTCCCTCCTTGGCAGCAGACAGGTGCTGGAGGGGAGACAGTAAATTCAACAGGCACACTAATGCCACAGAAAACATGTGTCACTGCTGAGCTTGGAGCAGTAAAACTCTGATAAATACCAGCAAAGCTGATAAATATCGTTTCATTTTGTCAGAAACAAAGTGTCCTCATTAGGTGTGCAGTCTGTTTTTTGGTTTAATTACATCTTTTAAATACATTTTGAAAGGAAGCAGCTTTTTAAAATGCAAGGTGTCAGAACTGCATTTACAAAAATCTTGATTGCCTTTTTTTTTTTTTTTTTTTTTTTTTTTTTTTTAAATTTTTTTATTTTCCAGATCTGGCCAAAGCTATTAGTTCAACTCAACCTGAAAGTGCATAACTTTCCCCAATAAACAATTTGTCAGAAAAATTCCTCCTGGCTCTGGGAGATCTGTTTATTATTTGTCAGCAGTCAAAACCCTGTTGGGTATTTCCCATCTGACTTCTTTTCTTAACAGCATCTTTATTGGTCTGGGAATTAACAGCTGAAGATGTGATACTTGCTATTCATTGCAGTCATCCCAAATGCCACTCATCAGGCCACGGCTCCACAAAGCAAAAGCCCCTCTCCTTTTCTCCAAGGCACAATTTTTGGGTAACCATAGGGCTTTTCATCCCAGATTTCCTCCCTTCATCCTCCTGACCCTGCAGTATGCAATGGTATCCCCAGGCTTGGAGTCAACTCCCTATCTTCTGCATCCGTCCCCATCCCTGCTGCCCATCTCAGCCTCTTGCTGGGCAAACTCCCTCCACTGCCAGCTCAGACCCTCATTAATTTGTATTGCGGCGTGTGTTGCGGGCTGACGTGTAATTAGAGCTCCTGAAGCCTGTCTCATGCTGTAATTGCCATGACAGGGGCCACAGCATATCCGCTTGTTAATTAGTAAACCACAATATCCCGGGGGCTCGTTGAGAGCCGCCTTAATTGTATTTCAGCTGGAACAGAGGGATAATTACCCTTTGCTAGCACTGCCACTTTTAAATTCTTAAAAAAAAAAAAAAAAGAAAAAGAAAAAAAGAAAGAAAAGAAAGGAAAATCCAAATCAAGCTCCTCTGCTGCTTCCCCCCTTGGCTGCCCAGGGACCTGGTTTCATCCCCAGGCTGAAGGGGAAGGGCCGTGAAGCGCAGCAGTGTGGGAACAGGATGCCAAGAGATTTGCTCGGGGACACACTCAAAGTGTGGTGACTGAGCTGCTCCGAGGGCGCTTTTGTGTCCCTCCACATGGGACTCCACTGGGAACCCCGCTTGTGGATGCAGGCTGGGCGTACTGTTTGATGGGAATCCCATCCTGGACAGTGAGCAATGGCCTGGCATCGCCGCCAGGCACCTCCACTGGCTTGGAGGAACAGCCTGTGTCCAGGCAGGAGTGAGCCAAGGTCTCCCTCCTAACTTCCCATCAGACAGAGGGGGCTGAATTCCCCTCGGAATGGGAGTGGGAGCTGCTGCAGAGGAGGCTGTGGACCTTGCAGGGCTCACTGTAACAAGTGTACGTTGCTGCCAAGGGTGTGCTTGTATTCCACACCCCCAACACTCTTAGAGTAACAGCAGGACCTCAGCATGCTCAGTGCTGGAAGTCTCTTCTCCTACAAACCCTGCAGCAGTGTGGGATCAGCCTACTCAGCTTTAATGGACCCCAGAGGTGAATTATCTCCCTTCTCAATTCCTTTCTTGTCAAACTTCACCTCACTGGGCAACTGTGAGTCTTCTGGGACCTGGTTAAAGCTTTTTGCTCCCCAGGAAGGGTGGCCCTGCAAGGTAGGTGTGTGTCTGTGTGTCTCGTAGCAGTCATGGGGGTACCATGGAGCTTTGGTGAGAGATGGAGGTGCTGAGGTGGAGGGAGCATCAGCCTTCTCTGGGCACCACAGGCTCCAGAGCACCTCTTCAGAGGAGCTGTTGTCTGGTCAAAGACCTTTGGGGGAGGTTAACCTGGGAAGAGAACCTGACCTGTGACATCCATCCCTTTTCCTGTGCTTCTCCCTGAACCAACAGAAAGAGCTCAGCCACCACCAGCCCTGCTGATGTTTAAAAAAATCGTATAATGGACAACTGGCCTTTGGTTTGTGAATTGGCATAAATAACAGTCCTGGCTCTCTCCTGGGAAGCTGCATGGAGGTCAGCCTTGAAGAAAAGATCAGTACAGCAGCTCCAAGCATTAGTAAAAAGACATAACCGAGGCAAACCTTGAACATAATTACAGCTTAAGAGCTGTGATGGGAACTCAATGACGTGAAGCCATCTCCTGGACTTGAGTGCAATCAACAGATTGACACTGTTGGGTCCTGAAGGCTGGTTTTTGGAAGCCATACACCAGGGTTGAATGCCAGAGCAGGCAGCGAAGCAGCACAGGTGCCCGTTCCAAAGAGCAGAGCTAGAAAAGGGTCTCAAATGCCATGGAAGAACCAGATGGAGGCAACCACTGGAACACTCTGCATGTAATTGAGGGCACCTTCAAGGGTGTGCACAGGGTGGCTGCCTACCTCCAGGATGCTCTCCACTGCTGCCATGCAAGTGACTGTCATTAGAGCTGGGGATGGAGTTTATAGTTGAGTAACCACAACAACTTTGCACAGATTAAACAACATACTGTGGGTTAATTAGATTTCTTACCGCTGCCTCCATTAACCTAGCCCTGTCATCTGCTGTCAGAGCCCCTTCAAAATTCATATTCAAGGCATTATCACTGGGAGATGTGGATGGCTACGTCTCTCCCTGGGCAACCTTACCAGTGTGGACATGGCACATGCCATCTTCTCTTCCTGGAAACCCCTTGGACCAAGTAGAGAGGTGGTTGTCCCCCAGGAGTGCAGATGCTGGGCTGGATATCCCAGCTGGTATTTCCCACCTCAGATGATCCTTAAGAAAAATAGGTGTTTTTGCAGCAGTCTGTGTCTCATTATCCACAGGGTGCCGTGTGAATGCAAATAAATAAATGAGACCCCTTCAACAACATCTGAGAATGTGGCTCCATATTTTTAAGCCAATTTCCTTAGACTGTGTCAGGGCCTGTTTTGTGTTTGCCAGACAATTATGTGGCTAATGAGGACAGGCATGGTTACATCAGGCGGGATTAAGAGGAATAAGGCATCAAATGTTGCAGTGCTTAAGACAACTGCTAACTAATGGGGGCTTGGAGGGCATGTCCTGTGGGCAGGTGGTTCCTCACAGGAATTCTGGTTCTGTTTGGAGGAGATGGAGCAGGCAGTGGGCAGGCTAGCCAGAAGGTGAGGAAGCCGCCTGGTCCCTGCATGGTGGCTGTGACCATAGGAAATGAGAAAGTTGGAATATTTAGGGTAAGTAGCATCACACAGCTGACCCTCAGTTTGTCCCAAGAAGTCAGAGACAGACATGAGTGTTCTGATGGAGAAGGAGGCACCAGCCAAGACCACCCCACAAATGCAGCAAAAGGGGATCAAAAGCAATGTGGAATCTGAACTTCACCACTGAGATCACCAAGAAATTGGTATTTTAGCTGAAACCTTCCCATCCTGACTCACTGACAATCAGCACAGGCTCTGTGCAGTATTTCTGCAGGGCTGTGGATGTCCTCCACCCCCCTGAAGAGGGTGAGGAAAGAAAGCAGGGGTGATGCCTGGTGCTGCAGTGAGACCCCACTCCCTGAGTGACATGGGGACATGTGCACAGCCAGCTGTGACTTTCAGATGCCTCCTCCCAGCCACCTCTCTGCCAGCTCCTCTTCCTGTCTGGTTCATTGATTGTCTGCCACCACAATCTCCCATCAGTCAATGAACCAGATTCTCCCTTGAGTGCTGCATGGCTGTGCCACTGCTCCCAGCAGGTGCCCTTGGTCATGTTCAGTGAATTCCTACAACTGCAGCATCCTGGGAGAGCAGCCACTGTGACTGTAACGCTGCCCACAGGGGCTTTGTTTATTCCTCTTTGGACTCTCCTCCTCCTGAACTCTCATCCCACATTTCAGCTGTGTCTTCTACAAAAACCTCTCAGCTGAAGTGAACAAGGACGGGTTTACCTGCAGATGGATGGATGCACAGCCACAACTGTGGCAGAGGTGCCTCCACATGTCCATCTGAAGACCCCAGGCTGTCCAGACCAAACAAGCTCAAGATGTCAACCACCCTTGCAGCACATTTCTGTGCCAACCCTCTGATGCACCCTCTGTTGGATCCCATCACAGCAAGGCACAGACCTGAGCACCTCACACCCAGACTCATCTCTCTTGTCAGTGCCAACAGGGAGCTTAATCTCAGAGCCCAGTGGTTCACCAAGTCATCCTGAAATCCAGGGGCCTAGGAGAAGCACACACAGCTCATGGAGACACCCTAAACCCTCTTGCTGACTCTGCTCCATGCCCAGTTCCAGTCGCAGCCCAGTCCCAAGCTGTTACCCCAAAATGCAGGCCCCAGCACCCCAAGGACCCCTTCCCTGTCCCTGCAGTGGCCACCCCACCTGTGCCTGCCACCTGCCTTCCTGGAAGAAAATGGCACATGTGCTGAAGAGCTTCCCTTGAGCACAGCCACTGGATTGCTCTCCAGGTGACTAATTTACACCCTAATTGGTGTGGAAACGAATGCCAGAAAGCGCTGGAATACCGAGAAGTGAAGCTTTCCATCTTGGTTTCCTTCAGGGAAATAGTCTTAATTAAGTGTCTTGCAAACAGAGATAATTCCCAGCTATGTGTTGAAACATGAGCCAGGGTGGAGGGTGCAGATGAGACGAGCATCTTCTCCTTGCTAGGTCTGCTTGGCCATTGCAAAGCTGTGGATTACTTAGATCTCTGTGTCTCCAGGGCTCAACCAGCCTAGACCATGGCTTTTGCACGTCCACCTCCTTGCTCCTTAGCCCTAAGAGCACCTTCCCATTTTACCAGCCCATCCTGTACTGACTCCAGGGGGGTTGACACCATCTCTATGATTTCCACCAGTATTTATATTATGATTGTTCAAGCTTCATGTCACTCATTAATCAACTTTGAGCTTTCTGCTGGGGTTCTTTCCGTGTGAATTTACTCCGGACAAGCAATTTCATCCGCACTCCCCATGGTGGGTGGTCCCAACCATCCCATACATCTGGCAGCCCTTCAAGCCCTGCCGATGGGAACATGCCAGGAGGGGTTGCACATGCCAAGCAAACTGGAGTGGCCTCATGTTGCTTTGCTGGGCATGCTGGAGCCCATGGCAATGTGCCAGCACCATGGGAGACACCCAGCAAGCCCTGGCACAGGTGGGAAGGGGACTCTGGGGATGCAAGCTGCAATGGAGAGCTGCTGGACCTGGCACTGCTGCCCTCAGAGCATGGCTGGCATTGAGATGCCCCAGCCCCTTCCCCATGGCCTCGCTGTGCACAGCTGTTCCCTTAGAAATAGCTGTTGCCATGGTTTTCCCAAAGAAAACACATCTCCCCCCCATTCCCCACCACCACTCCCCACCGCCTTAACCTTGTGACAGCAGTGATGACGCGGCTCCCTAAGAAAGGCCACTTCACGTAACTATGGTAACAATTAGCTTTCTCTTGGTTTTACCTCGGGGGTGACACTGGGGAGAAGGACCCAGAGCTGCTCTCCTGGAGCAGGTGCTTCCCCTGGCCTTGCACCCAGAGCCAGGGCTGGCAAGTGCCCGCTCGCTGCTGCAGCATCCCAGGCAGGTGTGTCACTCGGACACAGGGATGTCTGTCTGTCTGCAGGTGCTGGGGACAATCCCCTTGCGTAGCTGGATGCACCCTGGGACCCTACAGAAGCCCTAAAAATCTCAGTAAGGCTCTGCTGGCCTCCAGCAGTGGCTGGCGCAGGGAGATGGTGGGGAGCATCTCCCAAGGCATGGGAATGGTGGGAGCATCTGCATCGCCTGGGCTCACTCTAAAAGCGTGGGGGAAAGAAGGGTGGGAGGCAGCTGGTTGTGCTGGAGAAGGACTGGGAGCCAGCTGGGATTTTGGGGCTGAGAGCATGGCAGGGGCATCCACAGCTTGAATGAGAGGTCTGCAATGGTGCCTCTGCTCTCGGCAGCGGGAGGGTAAACACGATGCAAAGCCGCTCCTTAGGTACATACGAGTCACAGCTGTCGACTGCAGCAACTAAAATAAGCATTTTCCTGCTTTTTATTCCTCTGAGCCCAGCAGAGCCCACTCAGCACCAGGAGAGGAGCTGGAGTCTATTCTTAGCTCTGCAGGGAAGGGAGCAGAAGTCCCTGTGCTGCTGTCGTGAAGGCTTGGGGGCTGCCACATCCCATCCCCTCATGGTCCCCCGGTGGGACCCCTGGCCTGACCCCAGTGTGGCATCGAGGCAGGAAGGACTGCACCCAAACAGGGACAAAGTCCTACTTTTTAGCCAGAGAGGAGTAGAGGAGACAGTGGGAGGAAGGGAAGCCCCAGCACCTCCCTCAGCATCACTGCAGGATTTGGCATCCCTGAAGGAGAGGCTGCAATGCAGGCTCTGAAAGGAGTCCCTGCTCCTGCAAACTGCTTTTCTGCCTGGTATGGGGAGAGTGGGGGACCTCAAGTCACAGCTCCTGCTGCCTCAGGGATGGGAGTTTTAAAGGGAGTTGAGGAGTCTGAGCTGAGAGTCACCCACTGGCCCATGCTGTGCCAGGGTCAGACTTGCTTTGCTCAGCCCTAGCCATGAGGTGCTGGCACTGCCCACCCCAACACTTCCCACTGTTTTCTGGCTGCAGATCATGGTGGCCAGGGGGTCAGGGAGCCGGTGGCCACCGGCACCACACCATCCCCACATGGCACTGTGGGTCCTGCTTCAACATGTTGGGGGATTTGGGGTGACCTCCAAAGCAGCCTGCAGGAGCAGCAGGCACAGTGCAGGGAGGAGAGCTCCCATACTGGTCACACTGTGGCCAGTCCAGCACTTGGCTCTGCTCTCCATCCAGCTCCATGAGGATCAGGGTAGGATGGGGGGCAGGCAGGGATACAGCTGTGCATGGGGGGCCATGGGGAAGAAGCCCCAGCTCCATAGCAACAGGTACTCTGCACGTAATGGAGTCCTTTCCGCTCGGCCTCCGCAGCCGCCAGCCTTATTCACATGGCCATAAATAATTCAATTTTCTCATTCACACACATGAATGCTGCGGGCCGGGACTCTGGGTGCACTCAGCCTCCATCTGTCTGGGGGGGAAGGGGGAGCCAGGGCCTGATAATAGACTCCAGCATTTGTTTAACATGGATGAGTGTGGCCAGATGGCCTGGGGACATGAGGAGGGGATGGGGAGGTGGGAGGTGCTGCTGGCACCCCGAGCCTCCCCTGGATGAGAAGGGGAGGAGTGCAGGGGACTGTTGTGGGGATGAGCTGTGGCACCTCGAAATCAACTCTGGGGCCTCTAAACCAGCCTTGGAGCTGTGGACTTTTGGGCTGAGAGTGGGTTAGGCAAGCTCAGGCAGACGTTCCTCTCACTGAGCCTTTGTTGCATTTCCAGCAGGGAAGAAGGACTGGGAGAAGTGTTGTGCTGTGCTGAGGATTGCCCTGACCCCTGGTGAGATTGGGAGCAGGGGCATCAATCCATGACTGAGATCATTTAGCAGGCGATGGTGAAGGGCAAGGGACGCTGCCAGTCACCATCATGTCCCACGCTGCCGGACAAGGGCCAGCAGTCCCCAAAATAACACCAGAGAATAACAACCCCAGTGATGGAGACACGTGGCAGCGTGCTGGTGCAATTAGCAGGCTCCGGGCCATCCCCTGGCAGAGGGACAGCGGGCCTGGCAGGAGAACATGAGTGAATTAGCAGGGTTAAGAGGCTGTGCTGGAAAGGAGTCAGTGTCTGCTGCTTGCACAAGCTGAGCCAGGTTGGGAGGTGAGGGATGTTGGCTACTGCCTGGTGGCAACAGTTCCTCACCTTTCCTCTCTGTGGCTTGGGCAGAGTTCAGCCTAAAGCATGCCAAGGGTTTGATCAAAGCTGGCACCTTCACCCCTCTCTGTGTTTGACCAGAGGGAGCCGTCGCTCTGGCACACAGCGACATCCTGAGCCTTGGGTGGGCTCAGACCCTGACAGGGAAACACAGATCAGCAGGAAGCCTCGAAGGTGGAATTGCTCACTTCATCCTAACTCTCTCTCCCATACCCAAAGGGTTGGGCTCCTCATCACCAGAGCAAGGTCCCAGCTTCATTCCCCACCCAGAGAAATCCTGTTGGAGATCCCATCCTTGTTTAAGACCCTGGCAAACAGACATTTTGCTTCAAGATCCTGCACCATCTCCAACTGAAGCTTACAAAGCTGGCAGAGGGGATTTGGGTGATGCCAGAAGGAGGGTCAAGAAAGAAGCCCGCGCTTCGGCAGCGATATCCATCAGCAGCAGCGTTGGAAGAGTTTTCCCTGAGGGAATGGGGGAGGTGGAAGCCCTTGCCGGGGGGAGCTGGGAGCGTAACCAGCTCATGTGCTGGCATTCCCCGGTTCCGCGACGTATTGGGGTAGGACACGTGTGTGTATGTGTATATTTGGGTGCCCTCGCACACAGGCGAGAGTTCCCTCCTGGTTACATGCTGCTCTCGCAGGATTTTGCAGCAGTAAAAGAACGTTGGCTGCATGGAACATCCCTGGATCATCGGGCACAGCCGGCAGCTACTCCACAACTCCTCCCGTGCGGCGTACAACCCCCGCCTGCTCCGTGTGTTCATCTGCATGAACCAGACCCCCCACCCCGTGCCTGTTCAGTTCTGCTTGCACCTTTTAGAGACACTGGAAAAACAGGCAGCCCTCACCGTACCCATCTAATATTAAATTAGCTCCTGCTTTCCGTGGCTGCTGCTCCAGCAGCTCCTGCCCACACAACCTGCAGGAAGGGGGTGAGCCTGACCTTGGGAGCCAGCCCCCCAGCAGCTCTCTGCTACAGACGCTGCGCCCTGCTCTGAGCATCTTCCAGGGAGCTGCCCACAGAGAAGCAGCCTCAGCTTCCCCAAAGCTCTCCAAAGGCAGGCGGGTGCACCCAGGGCTGCCCTGTGCCACACTGGGGTGCTGAGCACAGCCACAGCTCCCCAATTCACTGGCTGCACCCATAGCAGCAGGGGGGCCAGAAGTGACAGAGCATCACAGGAGGCTGTGGGTGTTCCCCCCAGATCTCCCAGGCCATGTGCCAAGAGGTCCAGGCTGTGTCCCTGCACTTCTGCTGCTGCCAGGTGGGCAAATGCCAAGACCTCCCAGACAGAAATTTCCACCTGTCAGACAATTCATATTTTGCTTCTTCCACCCAAAAATCAGGCCCAGCCCAAGCCCTCTGCATCTTTTGAGGGATGGATGGCAGAAACATGCTGCTGCTTATTCCTTCAGCTCCCAGCAGGAGCAGGACGTGGACAGCCTGACTCCAGCGGGATCCCAGGGGCAGCTGCATCACTGGGTTTGCTCAGGTCCTCAGGGATGGACCACAGATGGACCTCATGCAGCATGGACCACTTCCCCCCCTGCCCCATGTGCCCAGGAAGGCTGCAGAGGCAGCTTGCTGTGGGGTTTGTCCCGGTTGTTTTGCTCCCACGACAGCCACCCCTGTGTTACCAGTGGCTCTGTAGCTGCTGGGGGTCCATGCAGGCTCCAGTGGATCTGGATCTGGATCTGCAGGCAGCTGTGGGCTCGGAAAGACCTTCCAGGACTGCTTGGTGGGAGCTACCGAGGAGTTTGGTGACTTGCAGGGTCACCAGTGGAGTATGTCCAGTGGGAAGGGACACAGCCTTCCTCTGACTGGGAATACACACACCAATCCCTGCATGCACATCTCCACCCTGCTCTTCTCCAAGCCTCTCAGGTCCCAGACCCTTTTCTACCTTGTTCATTGCCTGCACATCCAAGTGACACCAAACAGAGGCACTTACCTGCTGCCCCATGGGAACTGAAAGGACAGTGGGACAAAGCCCTTAGGACAGGGCAGAGTTGGTCCTTCTTCCCCCACAAGGTGAGGAGGACAGCTCCTCTCCTTCTCCTGCCTGCTCCCTCAGCATGCACCGTGGCTCCTGGCATCACCCAGGGCCCCTCAGGGCTTGGCCATGGTGGGTTTCGGGTGCACGGCACGGCACCAGCTCTCAGGGTCTCACAGCAGGGACAAGGTTTATTCCAGGGAGCTGGCATAGAAGGAGGGCAGATGCCCAGGGGTGGGAATCTTCTGAGGTGGTCTGGGAATGCCGGCTGGCAAGGGATGAAGACGCTGCAGACCCCCACACCTCCCAGGCAGGAGCATCCCTGCCCCTTCACCTAGCGAGGGACCTGCCACCTCGGGGGGGTTTGTTGTCCCAGGGGTGGTTCTCCTGTTCTGTCCAAGCTGGGGGCACCATCCAGGCTTTGGATTCCCAGGGGTCCCTTCAGGCTGCAGCCCTGAATACTGCCAGCGGCGTTTGGGGCTGCAGCCCACCGGGGTCCCCAGTGGGACGGGGGGGCACGGAGCGCAGCCTTACCTTGGAGGAGCCGCTACAGGGAAGGGATACGGGACCCAGCTTGGGACGCCCCGGTCCCGGGAGAGCTGCAGTGGTGGAGGCAGGGGATGCAGGGATGAGGTGACACGGACGGGATGGGATGCGGTGGGTGAGTGGATGGATGGATGGTTTGGGGGCTGCAGGTTTCCCCGCTCTCAGGTGCGGAGACAATAGCCAGGGCTCCTGTTGCAGCTGCAGACTGTCTCTTTAAACCCCTCATCAGCCCACAGGTGGCCCTGTCACCACCGTGGTCATCCATGACGTCATCGGGAGGGAGGGAAGGGGAGGAGGAGGAGGAGGGGGGAGAATCGCGATCCCCCTCCACAGCAAAAGTCCCCGAGCGCCCATGGCAACAGATTGCAAATGTCACTGCGCATCAGCCGGGAGGAGGCTGCCGGGCTGCCCCCCACGGCTGGCACGGCGGGGGGACGGGGCTGTCTCGCCATGGGTGGCACGGGGGACACGGGGCTGTCACCAGCACGGATGGCACGGGGGTGGGCAGAGCTGTCACCCTGTGACGGGTGTATTGCAGGGGACAGGGTTGTCACCCCACGGTGGCACGGCGGGGACAGGATGGTGTATGGGTGGGGACAGGGCTGTCACCCGCACAGGGACCTGGCTGTGGTTAAGCAGGTGGGCAGCTCCAGCTCTCACCACGGGGTGCGGAGCCCTTGGGGGCCTCCCCAGCCCGGACACTGCAGCAGGGGAAGGTGCTGCTGTGCCCCTGCCCAGGAGGTGCTGGTCACGGCTCGTCCCCTGGTGCCCTGTGATCCTGATCCCTGATCCCCAGCAGTGACACCCACCCCCAAGCATCCCGTGGGCACCCCGAGAGGAGCAGGCGCCCCAGTGAGCCCCATCTCCTGCCCCTCTGGTCCTTCCTGTGCTCTGCCCCTGCAAGGGGCTCTTTCTGCAAAAGCCAGGAAAGTTTTGGAGGGTGTTTAAAGCAGATTTTGACTTCAAGCAGAGACAACTGGTGTTGTGGAACAAAAAAAGGGGGCCTAGCCCTGAACCCACGGACCCCAGACTCGTGGACCACATCCCAGTGGTGGTGATTCCACTAACAGCCTCTAAAATTTGTCCAGTTCCACTCCAAAATGAGCCTCTGATACCAGTTAAAACCAGAGCAAGGGACGTTTTGGTGACAAAGAAAGATTTCCTTAGAGCTGTGAAGGTCCACCAGTGCTGCATTCTGCAAACTTGGCTTTGGTGGAGCCTCATCCCAGTGAGACCTGCCCAGTGTGGGGAGTGGCGGGGGGCCAAGTCCTGGCTGTGCTGGATAGGACCAGTTCACCCCTCTATGAAAATGTGTGAATGTGAACATGAATCCCCCTGCAATGGGGGCCCCAAACTCTGCAAATGTAAATAAAGTCACTCCTCAGGCATGGGGAAGAATCAAATATTTAAATACATCCTTGGTTTTTTTTTTGAGAAATTAGATACACCCAAGGACTCCTTCTGTTTCCTTTGGTCTTTGCTCACACCAACAAGAGTTTTCCCCCAGCTGGTTTCTGTAATGATCTTTAGGATGCTTCACCCTATAAAGGACCCCATGGAGGCAGCCAGTTCCCACAGAACAGCCTCACTGATCCCTGCATACCCGGGGTTTGGGGAGCACCTCAGGGCTGCAGCATTCCTTCCCCACACCAGGATCCTGTGCAAACTTCACCATCTTATTTTGAATATTAAGAAAAAAAAAATAGGGGTCATTTTCTTTTACCCTGCCCTCAGCTTGATGAAGAATTCAGCAGCCACCAAGCCCAGTGGCCATGAGAGGGGGTTGGCTCAGCACCTGGAGGGTTTTCTTCCTCCAAAGCATCCCTGTGAGGAGATGGTCCAAATTTTCCCACAGGGATTTCGTGCTGGGGGTTGTATCTGGCTGGGGGCAGCCAGGATGGCAGCAGCCCACCCCTGTGACCTCCGCAGCGCTGTTCTCCTCACACGCCCTTTCCAGTCTTGGGAAAGCAGCCACAGGATCCAAGGATGGAAAGCTCTTGATAAACAGCCAAAGCAACAACAGCAGAAGGGTCCTTGCTTCAGGAACAGGAAAAAACATCCAAAGCAGCCCGAATGAGCTGCATTATATTATTTTCTCTTTTTAAAAAAAATTTAACCCATCTGTTGGCTCTGGAGAAATCAGCTGGAGGTGGATGTGGCACTGGCAGGGCGCTGGTGGGGCTGGTGATGCCACAAAGGCACGGAGCATCTCTTTCCTTGGCACACTGCTAAAGGGACTTCCACCAAAAGCAGCCCAGTGACATCCAAAGGCATGGACCCACAGTGGCCCTGCAAGGCTGGAGGAGCCCTGCAGCCCCCTGGGCCAGCCCCCAGCAACATGAGTAGCCAGTAACCCTCAATGCCCCAGCAGCATCCACACCAGCCCCAGTGTCAGAGCTCTGGGCGTCAGGCTGGGGCTTGCCCCGTTCCTCTGGCCGGGGACATGCAGAGGGACACCCCACCCGTGAGGATGGGGACAGCCGTGTGGCCCCCATCGCTGGACCCCAAAGGGGCAGCACAAAATGCTGTGCGAGGTGGGAAATGTCCCAGGAGTCCTGAGCCCTCAGCCACCCCCTGGCTGGGGGTCTGGCACTGTGACCCCGCATCTCCGGCCTACCCCCAGGCCGAGATAAACCAGGACTAACTTTGTCCCCAGCCTGGTGCCTGCACTGAGATTTTATTGCACAAGATTCACATCCCTGCCAGTGGCTGGAACCGGCCCAGCGAGGGTCTTCTGACCCCTCCCCAGCAGCGGTGAGGGGTGAGCAGTGAGCAGGTTGTGGGATGAAGTTCTTAGCTCTGGGAGCACCGACTGCTGCTGCATTAGCGGCTCTTTTGTCCGGCGAGGGGCTGAGGAGCTGCCTGTCGGTGGTGCCTGTGCCTTGTTTTCCTGCCAGCTGCTGTGTGGTTGGATGTTCTCCGGTATTTGGCTTGATCCTATTAAGGTGGATCTCAATTAATTAGGCAGGAGGCAGAGAGACAAAGAGGGACGCCGGGGCCATTGGTTTCAGTCTTGTCATCGCGCCCTCTGCCACCGGCAGGCAGGGGAGAGCGGGCAGGGACGGGATGAGGCTGCTGGGCACCAAACCGCTGCGAGATGGGAACGGGGCACGCAGCGGGGGTGGCAGTGGGGTCACCCCGAGGGTCCCCCAGGATCCCTTGCCCGCTGCTCAGGGATGCCAGGCTGACATCCCCCATCCCTGCAGGAAGGCAGCTGGAGCCGCTCGGGTCTTATCCCCTGGGGCAGTGGGGTCCTACCCTGTCCCACTGCTGGCGAGACCCCTCAGCATCCCATAAAACACAGGGGGACTCAGCGGTGTGAGCTTTGCTGCAGCGAGAGCATCCCCCTTGCACCCAGGTGACACTGGCTGTGGGCCCGGCCGCCCCACAGCAGAGGGAACACCCGCCGGGCGCCCCACTTTGAGTGCCCAGTCCCGCACCCCGCTGCCCATGGAGCGGCTCCGGGAGCCCGTGCGCCGGCCCAGCCTCGGCGAGAGGCGGCAGATGGATCCCAAGGGCCCCCGGCATTCCTGCTTCCCTGCCGGGAGCAGAAGTGCCCCTCAGAGCTGCCCTGGGCGCTGATGCGCGGGGCCGAGGGCGTGCTGCTGAGAGCCAAGGCGAGCAAAAGGCTTTCAAACCCTTGAAGGGCTGCCTGGGGGTGACCCCAGCCTCCGCTGCCGGTGTTGGGGTGTACCCCAAAATGCTGGAGGGAGGTGTGATGTCCCCTGCGGGGTCCCTGTGCGGGGACTCGGGGTGCAGCGGGTGCAGGGCGCGATGAGGCCGTGCCAGACCCTTCCTGGGATGCCCCAGGTGTGGGGGGGTTCAGGGGGCGTTCAGGGGCACGGAGGGGGTGAAGGTTCCTGTAGGAGATGATTGGATGGGGCTTGCAGAGATGGGATGGGATGGCCAGGGTGGAGGAGGGGTGCAGGATGGGTCCAGGGTGGGCCCAGGATGGCAGCAGGGGGTGCAGGGTGGGTGCAGGATGGGTGAAGGCAGTGCTGGAGGTGCACGGGGTGCACGATGGGTTCTGGGGTTCAGGATGGGTACAGGGGGGTGCAGGATGGGTGCTGGGGTGCAGGGGGATGAGGAGGGGTGCAGGGTGTGTTCAGGGTGTTGTAGGGTGGGTTTTGGGGTGCAGGGGGCTCAGGATGGGTGCAGGGGGCTCAGGGTGTTGCAGGGGGCTCAGGATGGGTGCGGGGAGCTCAGGGTGTTGCAGGGTGTTGCAGGGTGGGTTCTGGGGTGCAGGGGGCTCAGGATGGGTGCAGGGGGGTCAGAGTGTTGCAGGGTGTTGCAGGATGGGTTCTGGGGTGCAGGGGGGTCAGGATGGCTGCAGGGGGCTCAGGATGGGTGCAGGGGGCTCAGGGTGTTGCAGGGGGCTCAGGATGGGTGCAGGGGGCTCAGGGTGTTGCAGGGGGCTCAGGATGGGTGCAGGGGGCTCAGGGTGTTGCAGGGGGCTCAGGATGGGTGCAGGGGGCTCAGGGTGTTGCAGGGGGCTCAGGATGGGTGCGGGGGGCTCAGGGTGTTGCAGGGGGCTCAGGATGGGTGAAGGGGGCTCAGGGTGTTGCAGGGGGCTCAGGATGGGTGCAGGGGGCTCAGGGTGTTGCAGGGGGCTCAGGATGGGTGCAGGGGGCTCAGGATGGGTGCGGGGGGGTCAGGGTGTTGCAGGGGGCTCAGGATGGGTGCAGGGGGCTCAGGATGGGTGCAGGGGGCTCAGGGTGTTGCAGGATGGGTTCTGGGGTTCAGGATAGGCGCGGGGGGCCCGGTGCAGAGGTCCTCCCCGCCGCCAGGGGGCGCGCCAGGCCGTTCTCGGCACTCTGGCCCGATAGGCCCCATCTCGCTGGTCCGGGGGCCGGAAGCGGAAGTGCGGTGACGCCCTCCCACCGCTGTGCCGTGGCGGAAAGATGGCGGCGGCCATGGCATGAACGGGACCCGGCGCGGCCCCAGCGGTGAGCGCAGCCGCGACCTCTCCCCGGTCCTAAACCGGCGCGGAGAACACCCCGGTACCCCGTGTCCCTTTACCCCTCGGGCCAGCGGGAGATCCCCAATACCTTTGGCGGGTGGGTCCTCAGCTCCCCCCGGGCTTCCCTGGAGCTCAGTCCTTCCTCATCCCGGGGGACGGGAGCTCCTCGCTTCCCTTTCGGCCGGTGGGCCTGAACACACCGCGGGTGATCCCTCCTGTGCCCCCTTGCCCCCAGCTGCCTCCGTTCTTTCCAAGCTGTACCCTGTGCCTGCTGCTTGTCATGTGTGCATTTACTCCTGGCTTCATGGGCTCCCTTCCCGGTGTACGGGAGCTCCCTTTACTCCCTTGGTGCCTGCGCCCTTCCCTGGCTCCCTCCTTCCCCTCCCGGTTCCCCGCTGTGTCTCTCTGTTCAGCAGGCAGGACTGCCCTTGTTCTCCTGGTGCCTCCCACTGAGATCTTTCTCCCAGTCCCTCCCCCTGCTCCCCGTGTCCTCCCGTGTTGTTCCCCCTCTCCCTCTGTACCTTTTAGCCAAATCCCTCGGGTGCTCTGGTCACGTCAGCAGTTCCCTGTGCCCTGGATTCCGCGCCGGTGCCAGGGCATGTGTGCTGTCCCCGCAGGATGAAGATGAAGTAGAGCTCTGACCATGGACCATGAGGCCCCCACGATCAGGCCCCGGCGCATCCAGAACCAGAACGTCATCCACCGCCTGGAGCGCCGCCGGATCAGCTCGGGCAAGGCCGGCACCCACTGGCACCAGGTCCGCGTCTTCCACCAGAACGTCTTCCCCAACTTCACCGTGGTCAACGTGGAGAAGCCGCCCTGCTTCCTGCGCAAGTTCTCCCCCGACGGCCGCTACTTCATCGCCTTCTCCTCCGACCAGACCTCGCTGGAGATCTACGAGTACCAGGGCTGCCAGGCGGCCGAGGACCTCCTGCAGGGCTACGAGGGGGAGATCCTGGCCAACGGCAACGACCAGAGGTCTGTCAACATCCGGGGCCGGCTCTTCGAGCGCTTCTTCGTGCTGCTGCACATCACCAACGTGGCCTCCAACGGGGAGCACCTGAACCGTGAGTGCAGCCTGTTCACGGACGACTGCCGCTACGTGATCGTGGGCTCGGCCGCCTACCTGCCCGAGGAGCCGCACCCGCCCTTCTTCGAGGTGTACCGCAACAGCGAGTCCGTGACCCCCAACCCCCGCTCCCCGCTGGAGGACTACTCCCTGCACATCATAGACCTGCACACGGGCCGGCTGTGCGACACGCGCACCTTCAAGTGTGACAAAGTCATCCTGTCGCACAACCAGGGGCTGTACCTGTACAAGAACATCCTGGCCATCCTCTCTGTGCAGCAGCAGACCATTCACGTCTTTCAGGTGACGCCCGAGGGGACGTTCATCGACGTGAGGACCATCGGCCGCTTCTGCTACGAGGACGATCTCCTGACCCTGTCTGCCGTGTACCCCGAGGTGCAGCGGGACACGCAGACGGGAATGGCCAACCCTTACAAAGAGCCCTTCATCAACTCCCTGAAGCACAGGCTGCTGGTGTACCTGTGGAGAAGGGCCGAGCAGGACGGAAGTGCTATAGCAAAAAGAAGGTTCTTCCAGTACTTTGACCAGCTGAGGCAGCTCCGCATGTGGAAGATGCAGCTCTTGGATGAGAACCATCTGTTTATCAAATACACAAGTGAGGACGTGGTCACGCTGCGGGTGACAGATCCTTCCCAGGTACAGAATCACAGAATGGTTTGGGTTGGAAGGGGCCTTGAACATCATCTCATTCCAACTGTCCTGCTAGGGGTCCGCTAGACCTGGTGGCTCAGATACTGCCTCCCTCTTCAGGCTGCTCATTGCTTTGGGACAAGTGCTCAAGCATTACAATGCTGTGAGCTGTTCCTTAATGAGCCTGTAAAGGTTATTTAGGATCCCTAGTACCTGAGTCTTTTTTGATGCCTCTGATATTAAATAACTTCTGTATCTTTTTTCTTAATTTCATTGCTTTCTTCCTTCTTACCTGCAAAATGAGCAAGATCTGATTGTTAGCAAGTCCCTTTCTCCAAGGATTGTTCCCCATGCTCACAGATGCTGTTCTATCCTCTTTCCCTCCCCAAATCCCCAACTGAGTTTAATTTTAGCTGATATTTTATATAGTCCATTTAAATTGTAGAGGTAGTCTCTCCCTTTCCTCATGTATCTTCAAGCATGTTTTTCAAATATAATAGTCTTCATTTTCCCTGGTACAATTACCACTTCTGTTCTGCCTACGTACTTAGTCTTTCAAGCTTCAGTAAGAGGTAGTATTTATGATCTCTCCAAATTGGAGTAGCAGCTTTTAGATCGGGCTAATGGGCCAATTGCTTCTCTTTTCAATTTAGTACTAAAGAAGTGGAATTAGAGCAAATGTAGCTCAGTCAGTGCTGGGTCCCTCCAGATGTTTCACAACCCTGCATGTTGATCATCTCTTTTTACTGCTTTTAGAGTGGTTGGTCACGTTTTGAGCCCTGTGAAACGAAGAGATTTTTTTTAGTTAATTTTTATTCCTTTAGTCAGCTTGGTTTTATTCTGTTGAAAGTATTTAGCAAGAGTTTTTAATAAAATATCCAATGTACCATGTAGGATTGTTCCCCAGAGGTTTGTTTTCTCTCATGCACTTCTCTTCCCCACATCTGTGCCAGGACTTAGGTCCTAGAAGAAATAAACAGTAGCTCTTCGAGTGTTGCCTTTGTCCAGCTCTTCCTGGGAGATGACTCTGGTTTGTTTTATTTTCCTCTTCTGTGGTGTTTGTCTGGGGGAGTTGCTTTGGGAAGAAATAGGTAAGACTTTATCTAATCCATTTTTCCCATTGGTGTAAAGCTGAATGTCTGTCTCAGAAATGTGAAGGCTCTGTGGAAGTGGCCTGCAGGGTTCTGCTCATTGCTGGTGTCTGGAGTGAGCTCCTGGCCCTGATGTAAATGTTTGTGGCTGGCTCAGCTCTGCACTCTGCTGTGGTTAGTAGGGTTTAGTGCCTGCTTTGCTGCAGGGAGCTCTCGACTCTTTTCACCCCAGGGTTACTTTAAGATGCAGTTTGTGGTTTGTTTGCAGTGTGCCTCAGGCACTGGGTTTCGTGCTGGGGGAAGAGTGTCTCATTTCTCAGTTCTTCCAGGAGATAATTCCAGATGTGGAGCAGTCTCTACAGACCTGTCTGAAGGTAGGTGTGTTAGGCTTCCTGAATAAAACTTGGCTCACAAAATAAGTACAGCTCCCAGTCTGTCAGACAAGGAACATGAGGTTTCATCCAATTTCAGGCTCCTTTCTCCCCTCTGGCTTCTCTGCCAAGAAGGTTGAGGACTTGCTATTCATGGTTGTGAGTTGTGTGGTTTTTGTCTGGATCTCCACTGTATCCTTTGAGATTTTTAAGAGGGTGCTCTGCATAGGTAGCTTGGGGGGTTGTTGCTGTTGTAGGTTTGTGTTGATAGGCTTGACAGCATTGCTGTGTGATTTTCGTGGCACTCAGCTGCTGCCTCCCATGCTCTGATGATGTTTTGGTGGTGTTACAGGTGCTGCAAAAGCAGTGAGGGTTTCCCTGCTCAGGGACATCTTGTAGATGTGTCTCTGTGTTAACCTGGCAAAGGAATTTTTTTTATTTAGGGTTGGAGGATACTTCCTTTAGTCTTCAGTGATTTAAATAGTTTTTCCTTCTGCTGTCTTCTCTTATTTTTTCTCTGCTCCCACCCTTTATTTCAGAAGGGCTTCCCTTTCCTCAGGCAGTAGTCTAGTGAGTAATCTCATCTTGTGTGTTTTGTCCGGACATGTAGGGGCTGGATTGTATTATCATAGTTTATTTTGGGGCTGTAAAACAAACAAACCTTGTGATATTTGCAGGTGGGTGGGGTGGGCAGAGTGCCTGCCATCATCCCTGAGCATTGTTTGGGAGCAGGAGGTGAAGCATTTAGGAATTGCCTCTATTGACAGAAGATTTAATCAGATGTCACAGGAATTAGTTCCCTTTGAAGTGGGGACAGGTTCTTACTTTGGTGTGCCAGCACTCCTGTCTCTAATGGAAGCTACTTTTAATGACCAAGAATTAAATATGCCCTTTCCCAATGGAATGGGAATGTCATCTCCCTTTGATTTAGCTGTGCTGACGCAATGTCACCTTTTTTCCCAATTTCTTGCTCATTCGTGCCAGGATTCATTGCCATTGCCAGTCCACAGCATGGTACAAGGGCCATTTTGCACAAGAATGTCAGCATTAAGGTGTCATTAATGTCTTTCAGATTTTCATTTCTGTGTTGGCAGGGTACCTGGAGTGATGTAGTGCACAGTACATTAATAAGGCTCATCTCTGTGTGATGCAGATATTAAGAAGGGGAAGAAAATAATATATCTATGCAAAGGTAAAAATAATTTAAGGTCAGCTAGCATTGGATCTGAAGTAATTTTTTCAGCAGGAATGAAAATTAAATTTGGCACTTGTGTAAGCGGAGGACAGAGAAGAAGAGAAAATAGTACGGTTGCATCTAGTTCAAGTTGAAAAATTGGAAGGCCATTAAGTTTTCTTAAATAATCACAGCTGAGAGGTGGATAATTGGGTATGTGTTGAGGCATTCCCATAGGAGAGTGGATTATTGTGAGGATGTAGGATTCTCTTGTGCTGTGGAGAAATTTAGATAGGGTCTGTGGTGTGATGTGAGGAGAAGGAAGGGACAGCTTCCCTACCTGTGCTCTCCTGGGTAACCTCTGCCTCTCTCCTCAGCCCTCGTTCTTCGTTGTGTACAACATGGTGACCACAGAGGTCATTGCCGTGTTTGAGAACACATCTGATGAGCTGCTGGAGCTGTTTGAGAACTTCTGTGACCTCTTCAGGAATGCCACCCTGCACAGTGAGGCTGTCCAGTTCCCCTGCTCAGCTTCCAGCAACAACTTTGCGAGGCAGATCCAGCGCCGGTGAGCCATTCGGAGCATGCTTTATTCCGTATAGACACACGCTCACCCCCGTCTGCTGAAGGCCAGTATCAAATACCAGCCCTGAGAAAACCAGTTCCTTTGGTCCCCTTTGCCAGGTGGTGCAAGGGTCAGGACTATACATGGTTCATCTTGCAGCATGATGCATCTGATTTTATATTCTGCAGCATTTACCTTGTTAGAGGAAAGGAACAAAGCAGTTGCAAACTGCTGCTTAGAAGAAAGGAAAGGAATTTTGAGGGAGAGATGTTTCTGCCTCTCCTTGAGCAGTAACTCTTTTGGAGGTTATTAAAGTATTACTGCCCAGTAACTTTGGTCCCTGAAGATAGGATTTGTCAAGATGCTGGCATGATCCAGTTGAGTGTATTTTGCCAAGTGACATTCTCTGAATTTAATGTGTACCAAATTGTGTTCTGTAGCATTTCCTCAACATCAGTCACCAGCTCGTGGTTCTCATCACTGTACTAGGAGAAGGGAAACTCATCTGCTTAGATCTGTTGTGAAAGCTGAACAAAATACCAAAATAACCTGGGTTTCTAGAATATGCTTTAACAGTCAGATGTGGTTTTAATGAGACAGAGAGTGTTATTTCTCTATGAAAATTTTGTTGTGACTCAGGATGTTTTGTTCTTTCAGTGACTTGTTTCTCATCATCCGAAGTACTTGCCATCCACTTATGGGCATCAAGCTTCTGTTGACTTTAAGCTGATGTCACATAAGTCTGACGAAATTGACTATGTCTGTAACTTTCTAGAGCAACCTGTCAGGAAATCCATAATGCTTAATGGGAGAGAGAATGAGAGAACTCGCTGAAGACTCATGAAGAACAACTTCTGCCTTTTGTTAAAGTAGAAAGGAGAGTCTTTTCCTCCCCTTGCTACTGTAACAGGAGTGTTGTAACTTTCACAGCAAAGTCATAGTCCACAGTGAGCTGGCTTCTGGCTGAGTGTTTACCCTCCTTATTGTCCCTGCAGCTGATCTGACTGTTCTTGCACAGTCAGTCAGTCTTGCTTATGTGAAGTGTCAAATGTTATTTGGAAAGAGAAATCCTGTGTTTATCTCTCCACCAGGAAGAACTTTCAGCTCACTGTAGTTTCTGGAGAGCTTTATGCTTCTCATCAAGGTTCTTCTTCATCTAAGGTTTCTCCCTTTATGCATTTAAAATAATGGGTGGAGAGAGGAGGATTGTCAAGTCAACGTTAAGGGCTCAACTGTTACTGTGAAAGCCCCCTGGTTTTTGCTCATGCTGTTTCCTGCCTTTGTGGTAAAACTTGGATTGACTGATAAGCTGCTAATCCATCTCTCCCTGTTTCTGATCCTGTTCATTTCCTGTACTGCAGAGCAGCTGGGTCCAGATGTTCTGGGTAGGGACATTCTTCTCCTTCTGTCACTCTGGACATTCTGAGTGAGAGAGTAATGATAAGGGAGGATGAAAAGGTTAGCAGAACTTGTTGATGTTTGAATCATTGTGATACATCTTTGGAAATGAGCTGTTTTAGTTCTTACACTGCAGCTGTTTTCTTTCCCTGTCAGTTTTCCTGCTTAGCTTATTTAAGACGTGCTGTTCACCTGTGGCCTTTGTGAACAAAAGGTGTCTCTTGGTTTGCTGCAGGTTCAAAGACACGATTGTGAACGCCAAGTACGGAGGGCACACGGAGGCTGTGCGGCGGCTGCTGGGGCAGCTCCCCATCAGTGCCCAGTCCTACAGCGGCAGCCCCTACCTCGACCTGTCCCTTTTCAGCTACGATGACAAGTGGGTGTCAGTGATGGAGCGGCCCAAGACCTGTGGTGATCACCCCATAAGGTATGGGGAGCTGTATGTGAGGAGAGAGTGCAAGGAGTCACTGCAAATCACCTCTGCCATGTGGCATCAAGTGTGCAGAATAGGGAGTAGAGGGAAGCCTTTCTCTTAGGAAATCCTTTCACCAGGGGATTTATTTCAGCAGTCCCACAAAACTTGGCCTCTCTCCTTTACAATGATATGGATGTGTGGGAGGGCTCTTCATGTTTCCTCGCTGAGCTGCTCTGCTCTGGGGAAGGTTTGGGTGGTGAAGTCTCAGCCTTTTCCATATGAATGGTCTTGTTCCTCCTCCTCTTCTTGCAGTGCTGCCGTTGTGTTTGGGTTGCAGCGTGATACAGCTCTGATGTCTGCTTTCCTGTGATGGAAGGATCCTCTCTGAGCATGTGGGTTTAGTTGGCAAGGATTGTCTGGTTTGTCCTGTGAATAAAATAGTATCTGGGCTAGGTGTTACTCAGAAAGCTTGTGGTATTGATTGAGCTGTTTTCAGACTTCCCTTGTTTACTGTTTTCACCCTGGGAGCTGTACTCCTTGTCATACTCCCTTCTCTCTGTGATCTGTAGGAAATTTCTCTCTGTAGTAGGAATTTTAGCCAAGTGTCAGGGCCACTCTGTGCCTCTTTTGTCTGAGCCTCCAATGCTGGCAGAGGGAGTAAGTCTGAGCTTGAGAATAAGGAGGTTTGCAATGCTTCTTAAAGAAACATCAGGACTGTTTATTTCTTTTTGTTGGCTGCAGCCATGGCTGCAAGAGGTAGTGGTTAAAAATCCAACATCTCCAGCTTGACAGGCTCAAAGGGCCTGAGTTATCAAGGCAGAATATTCTTTCTGCTCCTAGTACTGCAGAAGCAAACCTATGCTCCGAAAACAAAGAGAGCCTTCCGTGCCTAAGTGCTTTGTTTAGTGACTGCACACATGTTGGGGGCTCAGGCAGCCTAGGGAGATCATTCTGGACCGCTTCCCAACTTTATTTTCATCAATGCATTTTCAAAAAGTGGTTTCATATCTCCCCTGGCTCTGACTCAGGTGGCGGGGAACTTCTGATTATTCCTGCGCTCTCAATTCCCAAATTATGTATATTTAATTGATTCTTCTGCCTGTATGATTTGGTTTGATCTCCAGCTTCCATGTTATCTGCAAAGAAAGCCTGCCCTTTTCCCCCTTGTCATGCTTGACGTTGGGAAAACTTGCAGGGTGGCAGTTGTCTGCCAGCGCCAACCTGTGCCCGGCTCCCGCGGACAAAAGGCAGCAGAACCGCAGTCATGTGCTGCGGTGGAGTCTTTGTAGTAAACAAAGCCAAGTGCCACCTTCCCTCCCTCCCCTGAGCAAACCAGCGTTTCAGAGCCAGAGCTTTTAAAGCTCAAAGCTGTGCAGAGTCAATTAGGACTTGAATAGAGCTTAGGAGCAGTGGGGCTTCTGGTTTTTGGAAAGTAAGCAGAAGATGAGGCGCTAACCTTAACCATTCAGTAGCTGAAATAGTGCTGCTGTGGTTCTCACATGCAAAACAAAGGGATTAATAAAATAATGCCAGCTGCCTGTTGGGGTTAGAGGGCTTGGAAATGAGGGACCACAGGATTTGTAATGTAAGTCCTGTAATTGTCTGGAATGGAAAACCCTTCAGTAGCTAAGGTTGTTATAATCTGTGTGCAGTTTCCTGGCATGATGTGAGAGCTAGGAAGGCTTCCAGACCTTTTCCACATCAATTCAATATTTCTGTGCACTGTGTTATTTTAACCCTTAGGGCTTTTCTGCATCCCAGAAGGTTCAATTCTGCCTACTTAAGAGACTGGTGGTGTTTGCTGTCAGATGGGAAGGACTTGAGGTTCCCCATCACCACCGCCTTCCAGTCTCTTTTCAGGAGACTTGAAGAGATATTCAATGGGTGAAATGATGGCACTTGAGGGAAGAGGCTCTAACACAGCTCTACCTATAGCAGGGGGTCTCTAAAATCCATCTAGATGGCTAATAAGGAGCCATTTAACCAAAGAATTGGTCTGCAGATAAATCTTCCATTTTCCTACAGTTTGAAAAGGCTGGTCTTGCTGTTTCTGTTGACATACAATTTTATATTGCAGTGCCTAATTTATCCTCAGAATGAGAGCCCATGGAAATGGCCTCTGATTGCAGAGCACTTTTAAAAATACATTTAAAAATACCAAACTGAGCACATCTTTAAGATTATAGGGAGCTTCATCTTGAGTAGTAAATTGTTGTGAATTGGGGGAGAGCAGAACAGATGGGGGACTGTGCTTTATTTAAAGAATGACCCTCTGCATACCCAGCCTTGTGTAGGAGGGAAAGGGCTTTTTGAAAAGCCAAATACCAAGATTGTGACTCTCTTGCTGGGTTCTTGTGTGCAATTTTCAGGCAGGGCTGGCTGGCGCTTTGATTCAGAGGAAGGGAGAGGAGAGTGGCCCTCCAGGAAGAACATGAGGTTCTCAATAGGCTGTGTTGTTAAAATGTGGAGTATGTCTGCCCCTGAAACAGCATTGCTGGTATCTGTCATCATCCGTTCTCCCAGGCTGAGAGCTGAGTGCATCGTATTGCTGGCGGGGGGGAGATGTGCTCCGACATTAAAAGCATTCTTGGAGTTAAAATCAGAGGAAAATGCAAAATACCCGCATGCACTAAGTGTTGGTGGAAAAGAAAACAGCTGGGAGGCATAATGGCAATTCTGTGCCTGAAGTTGGAAGAGGTCTAATGAAAATGGTCTAACAAACAGAGACAGCTTCAGGGGGAGGACTTGAGTTAGAGCCCAGCTACTTGGTGAAGGTATCACATCCAGAAACCTCCACCACTACATCCCAGAAGCCTTCTCCAAAGTCTTGGGGAGGGTGGGATCCTCACAGAGAGTCCTGTGTCTGACAGCAGCAGAGGACAGTGGTTACCTGAGCTTATGTCAGTTACACAGAATGTGCAGGGGAGGTTCAGGAAGCAAAGAGCTTCCCTGGACTCACCTGTCTCATCCCCCTGAAAGTGTTCCCTCTGTGCTGGAGCTGTGTTCCAGAGCTCACCTGATGCATATGAGCTTGACCCACAGGCAGGTGTGTGGGTGACAGCAAAAGGTCATAAGGTTTTCCTTGACCTTTGTCCTTGCTGTGGTTATTGAATCCCATTTGTCAGGTACCTCCTGCACAGCCTATCTCATTAATGCTTTATTGGTGGCAATCTAAAAGGAATTGCAAAGCCTTACTTGAGCTGTACACTACAACATGGCACCCTTGAGCAGGATTGGATCGACTTCCTTGACTGAACAGGGAGGTAGCAGGCACAAGGACAGGAGTGTAAAGCCTTCCCTGGCAGTACCATGAGGAGAAAAGGGTGGCCTGACACTCTCAGTGAAGGCCATTGCTAAAGGAAGGGAGCTCAGTTCTGTACAGTTTATCTGCCTTAGGGATCAAGGGGAGCAGCTTGCATTAAGAGAGGATGGAGAGCCAGCACAGGTGGGGTATGAACCAAACTGACTCCCTCTTGTGAAGTCAGCTTTGTCCATCAAAATGACAGGCAGAGTTCTCTCATTGCCAATAATAAAATAAAAGTGATGTGGTTTTAGACAGTGGAAAACAACTGCCCTGAGAGGGACTTTTCCTGCGAAGCCAAGAGCCAGACACCCAGCTAAGCACCTTCTGCTCCTCAGGGAGCACCAGAGCTTAAACAAGGCACTTGTCTCTGTGTGTGAAGAGCCCAGCTGGCAAAGTCAATAGTCGGGAACAGCCGTAATTGACTCTCTTTTCCTTTCAGATTTTACGCTCGTGATTCTGGCCTGCTGAAGTTTGAGATCCAGGCGGGCCTCCTGGGGCGCCCCATCAATCACACAGTGCGGCGCCTGGTGGCCTTCACCTTCCACCCCTTCGAGCCCTTCGCCATCTCGGTGCAGCGCACCAACGCCGAGTACGTGGTGAACTTCCACATGAGGCACAGCTGCACCTAGAGGGGCTTGGGGCTGCTCTCCTTGCCTCTGGGCCTCTGCCACAGGTGCACCAAAGCCAGACACTCACAGCTTCTGGGAAACCAAACATCGCTCGTGGAAAGAAGCCTCACCTGGGAGCTCCTACCAGTGGCATCTTGCAGGGCCCTCAGCCTCAGCTGTGGAAAGCTGATCCACCCCAGTTATGGGGTGGATGCTTCTTCTGACACTGTTTGTACTGTGGAGACCCCCCTGCTGTCCTTCCCTGCTCCTGTTGATGAACAAAGCGTAGCTGAGGTTTCTTTCCTGGTTTCCCAGAGGCATGGCTGTTTTCTGTCCTACTGTGGGTCTTAGGATGGCAGAGATGGAGCTTTGCATCACACTTGTGGAGCACTCCCTTCTGCACTGGTGCTCTCCTACCGTGTTGGACAAATGACCTGTCACAGAGGGAGGGGATGGGGGAGCCATGGGGAGGGCTTGGATACAGCTAACCCTGTTTGTATCTTCAGAATTGCTAGGGAAATGAGATCCTGCTCTCATCCACACAATCTCCTCATGTCATTTTAATATGCAAGAGGTCAGGAAAAGAAAGGTGTGAGAAATCACTACAGTTGAGAGACATGAGGTGTGTTCCTGACTCTTATGCAAGTCATTTAATCTATGTGCCTTAGTAAAAGCTCCTAAGTGAGAGGTGGTGTTACACCAGCAGGCCAGGGCAGCTGGTTGTGTCTGTAACGCACAAGGAGGTAGGTGCAGGAGGAAGATGGGTGTTTGGGAAGGGTGTGAGGAGCAACAGCAGCTCCTTGGTCACTTCAGAAGGACTCTTCTGCAGCATGGGGGTTAATCCTCACAGCCATCTGCAGGTTCTGCTGCTGAGAAGAGGGAGACCCAGCTGCTGGCACCCTCCTGTGTGGCAGAGTACCAGCACAGAAAATGAGTAGGATGACCAGGAAGAAGGGTGGAGACCTGAATTCATGTTCACTGCTGTGGGTGGGCACTCTGGAGATGAACTTGTTGACTTAGGTTGCTTACCTCTGTCTGTTTGATACACTGTTCTCTGTGAGAACCCAGATGCTGTTTCCAGGCTTCAGAGCACAGCTGGCCAGTGTGGCAGTGTTGGCTGGACCATGGCAGTGTTTGTGCTGCTGATAAATGAAGCTCCTGGGTGTAATTTCCTGCCACTGTGGGCTGGTGAGGATGCTGGCCTGCACTTCTTGCTTAAAAATGGAGTTTTTGGTTGTGGGCCAGCATTTGGGGGTTTTTACATGATGGCTGGTTTATGACTGCTGCCAGGCAGCACAACCATCCCAGCATCACGATGTGCTCCTTCAGAAGCTGGAGCCTGTTCTTGTCCCATTCCTTTAGGAGGTGCAGTGGGGGCAATAGAAAATTGGTGCTAATAAACAGGAGACCCTCTCCGTTAAAGGACCCTGTGGGTGTCTTAATTGGACCAAAATGAGCTGTGGATGATGTGTTGTGGCCACATGCCTGTGAAGAGGAGTGTTGGAGTCATGCATTTATTTTGCTGGTGATGCACTGGAGAAGAGCTGAGTGGGTGGGGGTGCCTGCTCATGGTATGAGTGGTGGACCTCAGAATTAAGGGTGTCCTGGGGTCCTTGAATCAGCCTTTGCTCTCTGCCTCACTGTACTTCTCTCCTGGCCTTGCTAAACATTATTTCTAGGGAAGACATTGCATTTCACTGCTCTTTTCCTGGTGTTTGCACTGTTGGTGTCTCAGATCTGTCAGGAGTGCCGGCGGGTCAGGAGACTGCTAACAGAGGAGGTGTCAGTGCTTTAGCTGCAGGTTCCTCTCATCTAATAACACTATTTGTCAAGGTTTTAGGGTTTTATCCTGTGATCTGTTCCTCAAACATTCAATTAAAGCTCCAAGTGGAGAATCGTTTGCACACTGTAGATCATGGATTTACCTCCCTCTGCACCACTCTCACAGCTGTTCGCACTTCAGTATGAGACTTTTTTTTCTCTCCAAGCTTCCAGCTGCTCCATCTGAGACTTTGTTTACTCCTTGGTGTCACAGCCTCAGGAAGTCAGTGCTTACTAAATTAGCTGTCAGATCTCCATTGAGGCTCTTTTTTTCAGTGGCAAAAATATAAACTTCAGCATTTCTGTAATAGGGGCTTTTGCCAAATTCAGGCTTCCCTGTGTGAAGCAGAGTGTGTGGCATGGATTGTTGGACTTGGGGCTGAGAGAGATCTGTTCTTAGCTCTGCTATTAAATTCTGAGGCTGGGGGCAAATCTCTTCCTACTCCAGCTGGTGTTTTCTTCTCTGTAAATGAGGCCAAAAACATATTTTCAGCTTTTGTAAAACACTTTGAGATTCATGGATAAAAAGTGCTGGATAAGTGCTAAGTATTTTCTTATTATGTTTGCAGACAAACTGATCATACTGGGTACTAATTGCCTTGGAGTAGCATAGCAGATCCTCTGGTCTTGGCTGCTGCATTTTATATCAACAACAGAGTTAATTTTGTTACAGAAATGTATGGAAAGAAAAGTCTCTCATGCTTGAAATTTTGATGCTTTTATTTAAGAAACAAAAAGTGTGTGCGGTGGGGAGGGTAGAAGAAAAGGGGAGATATTTTCTACCTGATATTTTCTTAGGTTGGGGTAAAGATTTGTTAGCAACACAAGACAAAAACAGAATAAACAGAATTTGCTTTAAAAGTCTGATTTATTGTCTTTGTCTTCCAAAAATCTGAATGGTATAGATGGGAATTCCTTTGCTAAGAAGAGATGGCAGGGCTGTGCAGGCATATCCCATGGGAGCTTGCTGCCTCTTCCTGGCATTTGGAGTACAAGTGTCCTTAAGAATGTTCCCACCTGAGGCATTTCTGTAGTTCCTGCAGATTTCTCAAATTCTTGTCTACATGAACTAATGCTGGGAGAGGATTTCTTGGTTACATTTTTCCCTTTGTATATTATTACTAGCCCAGCTTGCATTCAGGGACTCTTCCTTTATTCAATTTACAGCATATATCTAACGTTTTAGTCACTTTCTGCATGATCAAGGGATGAAAGCTTGTGGTTTAACCCCAGCTGGCAGCTCAGCCCCAGAGAGCCACTTGCTCAGTCCCTCGCCAGTGGGACTGGGAGGGAATTGGGAGAGTAAAAGTGAGAAGACTTGTGGGTTCAGATAAACACTGATTAACGGGTAAAGCAAAAGCCACATGCAAGCAAAGCAAACCAAGTAATTATTTCCCACTTCACATGGTCTGGCAGGTGTTTATCCATCTCCAGGAAAGCAGGGCTCCATCCCCTTTTGCCCCAGCCAAAGCCAGCACAAAGCTGAACACACCTTGCTTGGCAGAGCAGCCTGTCCACTGCTTTTAGATTGGGCTGAGGCACTCAGGTTTTCCATGTGCTGCTCCCTGCCTCTTGCAGAACAGTCTGGCTGAGAACTTTGCAGCATTCCTGTTTGTGTTAGTTCCTCTAACCATCTGCATCTTGAGCATGAAAGTGATTTTCCTTTGAACCTTTCCTCCATTTCTCAGATGCTTTCCTGTGCAGACCTTGAGCACACCAGAAAGCTCTTGAGCCCGTGGCTTTTCAGATAGGCACTAAGTGAGGAGGACATGCTTGAGCTGGAAACCATGTTTGGCAGCAAAATCCCATCTTTTGTTACTTCTTGTGCTGCCTTTCCTTTAAGAAAATAAAAGTGAAAGCAGGACAGCTGCATTATTTCTTATATAAAAGGCATTAGACAGCAAGGCACAGAAATCCCATTAGAGTCAAACATATGGATACGTTTAGGATATGTCCCTACTAAAGACTCCTATCAATTAACCTTCCAGTGCTCATGGCTGGCCCTGATTTAGCTGCCTGTGTGTACTGACAGGACCTTCCTTTTGCTCAGGTGCTGCGTCTATTAAGCTCTTCCCTTGGTCATTTTGACCCAGGTAGAAGAATCAGATTTCTGATGCTTTAAGAAATCTCTTTGTTTTTCTTCTTTAGGATCTGTCTAGCTGCTTTTCTGCCAGCTTTTCCTGCAAGGATCTCTCAGGGCTGTGGGCAGAGAGATGGTAAAGGGATATCAATGAGAGATATGGCCCTCTCACAGCTGTTGTCCTTCTGGGAGCCTTTATCAGATAGGTGCATACTGCAGAGCAAATGGATGTCCTGTGGACAATGGGACAGGATTTTGTGGGTTTATTTCATCCTTGCTATGCAAGTTCTGGAGTCTGTGTCTTTGGTGTGCCTGAATCTTGAGCTTCCTTGTCTTGTTTCATGGTAGTAAAAGCTTTTCTGGTCAAATACTCCTGAGGAGGAGGGAATGGTGAAATGGCCTTTTATTTTTTGTTGTTTTCCTTGCTCCAGGGCTGTGGGGGCTGTGGGCTGAGCTGTGCAGTGCTGTTCAGCCTGGTGCTGGCTCAGTCAGCCCCAGCCCCTGCTAGAGCTGTTTGCTGACCATGGTCTGATTTGACTTTGTTTCTCTTGGAGAAGAGCTGTACTTACTCTATAAGGAAATAAATTCTCAGAAAAATACTGATGTGGGAAAAACACTGAATGGCACCTTTTTTTTTTTTTTTTTAATGATGTTTTGACATAAAAATACTATAGTTTTAACCTAGCAATGTGGAAACTGGCCAACTATGGAAATTCATGGCCAACTGCTGTGATCTTGCATGTGAGGAGAACTGGAAAGAAAGACATTGCTCTTGGTTCTGGCTCCTCTGGGCTGTGCTGCAGCATCTGGGTACCATGTGGGCCCTCACTTGATTAATGAGTTGAGGACAGTTATAGAGGAATGTGATGGGATGGCTCATGGATGCCCAGGGCCCTTGGATAACACTACCAAGTCCCCAGCATTTGCTGCATTCTGCTTCGTCCAGGGACGAACTGGAGCCTTTGGATGAGTTTATTTTCTGTGGATGACAAAACTAGTTTGAGTTCAGTCTTTTTAAAGCTAGGAACATGTTATTTCTACTTTCCATGGCTGTCTTCTCTTCTACCCAGCAGCTTTGCAAAATGCCAAACGCAGTCCAGAACAGCCCTGGCTTTGCCCAGAAGGCTCCAGCCCCTGGTTTTGGCAGTGAATTGTTCCCTCTGAAAGCTACTCTTGCACAAGTTCATCCTTCTCTCTGCCAGTGTCCTTCCTCTATCCAGGTGTGTTGTAACAGCATCAGGTGTGGAGGCAGAAGGGTATGAGGGAGAGTTGGGTGGCTGAGCACACTGTCACTGTCCCAGTGCCTGACTGGGCAGCAGCTTCTGGTCACCTTGGATGGGGCAGGTGAGGGTGCACTGGCAGTGCTGACATCAGCCCTAGGCTGGAGCCCTGGGGCTGCTGGAGCTGGGATGTGTGGGACCAGTTGCTTAAGGGGCTTGGAGAGGTGAGAACCAGGCAGGTGGCAGGGAAGCCCTGCCAGGGCCATCTGGCTGCTGTTGAATGTGATTTTAGGGTGTTGTTAAGAGCGGTGGGCAGCGCTGCATCCCTGTGAGTGCCTGCTCGCTGCCGCTGAGCCGGTCATTTGATAGCTCCTCGGTGCTCCTCGGAGGCCTAAAATGGAGCAGTGCCGGATTAGATGTACCCAGTGCCCTTGGTGAGCTCCGCAGAGATATGATCCTCACCCTCCCGCCTCCGACCTGCTGGCGCCCAGTGCCGTCGCCACAGCAACGGGGAGAAGCAGCCCATCCGCATGGAAACGGCCTTGCTGTGCCCGCAGCCGCCTGGGGACAGCGGTTCAAATGGCGAGCTCGGAAAGGTGAGGGGCACCAGCACCTCTGTGGCCCGAGCTGCGGGGCTGAACACACATCCTGTGGGTTACTGCAGTGCTGGCTCTGTCCCTGTGTGGGGGACTCCATCCAAAACACTGGCACTGCCCCCAGTGCAGAGCCAGCACGTGTTCCGCTGTCTCTGACCGTGATGGATAATTTTCATTGCTGCTGCCCTATTTTTTTGGGGCTGGTCCTGAAGTCAGGGTAAGTCAGATTGTCTGTGCTGATACCTGCAGCAGTGTAGGTAGGTCACTGGTTCACCCCTGACTGGTTAGTACTTAATGCTTGTAAAATCCCTCTTTCTAAGGAAAAAGGAGCAACTGGCAGCTAAACAGGGTCTCCTATAACATAGGACAGACAAATGTCATCTCAACAGCGTGATTGTGCAGTGCAGCCTGTCTGGCTTTGGGCAGCAAAGTCTGAGTTAATCTCTCCTCATCCTGCCTCCTACCCCTTAAATCCCCCATCGGCTGCTTCCCCAGAGAGGGCTCAGGTTTGAAGGTGATGTTGGTGCTGATCCGCTGGCTCTGATAAGGGCTGGGGAGAGCAGCTCTGCTGTGCATCTGCTTGTGGCCAAGCAGGGCTTGTTCCAGTTTTACGCTGGCCCTTTGGTGGCTGTGTCTCTTGGCTGCAGGATCACTTGGAAGGGGATCTCCCCGGCCAGCGTCACTTCTTTGCACAGATTTTGGTAAACAGGGCTGGTTTTACAACCATGTCCAGGGACAGATTGTCCCAGAGCATCTCCCAGTGCCGGAGAAAGCTGCTTTCCATCCATCGGCCTTACTAAGAAGTCCACAGGGCTGGCCAGTCTACAGTAATTTGCATTTCTTGGTCAGTTTGACCCTGGCAGGTCAGGAAAGTGCTGTTTCTGTGGATTTGGCAGGAGCAAAATGAAAGGCAGCGCCCAGATCTTGCCAAGGGGCCGTGTGAGAGCCTGGCTGGCAATTAGAAGAGCAAGGTCTGTGTCTGCAGGCTGGTGCATGAAGAGATGAGTCCTATTTCACCTCACCTTGGGACTTGCAGAAGGGGCAGAGGATGGAAGACTGGTGGGTGAAATATGTCATTCTCCTGCCTGGGCCCCCAAGTTTTATTTGCTACCTGGAGCTCTGTGTGGGTGGGAACCTGGCCTGCTGCTGTGCAGAGGAGCCCCTTGTGCCCAATCCTTTCTCCCTTCTGCTTACTTTTTTTTTAGAAAAGCAAGTGGTGAGTTTGCTGCTGGAAGCAGCTTTCCCAAGCAATGGCTGTTAGGGCTCCAGAGCTGCTGAGATGTTTGGTCCAGGTGCACAGCCTCCACTGTCTGAATCAGTAGATGTGGGCATAGGAGGAGGGTTATGGACTCTGGAGAAATTAGAGGACCCTGCCAAGTGGCACTACTGCAGGGGAAGCTTGGGGAACTCAGCAGAGGAGGTGTGAGTGGTTTCAAAAAAAACAAATAACATCGAGGCTTGGCTCCCCTCTACATCTCCCCAAGAGGACCCTGCAGCCCTGCCTCACCATCAGTGTGGGGACTTGGATGCTCTTAGGCTGTTCATTAGTAAAACCTCTGAGCAGTTCCTACTGCCATCGAGTACCCATTAATGCCTCTTCAGGGAGAGGAGAACATTGGGAAAGCAGAAAACCAATCTGAGGGCCCTTTATCTCTTTTTGGTTTGAGAGGTCATGGGCTGAGGTTGGAGGGGAAGAGGGGCCAGGTGTGGATGCTAGGCATGAAAGCAGCACTGATTATCTGCCGAAGTCTGAGTGCAAAAACATAACCTGATTTGAACTGTTACTTCTTCAAAACTCCTGGGGGTGCTTTAGGGTTATAAACACCTACTCAGTGACCTTCTTTGTGCACATCTCGAGCCAGGTATTCCCACACCAGAGGGAAAGCCAGCAAAACCTGCACAGATGTCTTTAGCAGCTGCAGCCGGCTGCCGTAAGCCACCCCTGCTGCTACAGTTTATTAGCACTGCAGGGTCTGTCCCCTTCTCCCCCTTCTCCTTGCCTGCTTGTGTACAGTCAGCTGTTAAAGGACACTGACATCACTTTATGGTTTAATTGAATCTCACAAAGGGATCCAAATTGGCTGCCTGACTCTTGTCACTGAGATGCTCATGGAAGACATCGTAAATCACCAATTCAGCAGATAAAGCTGCAGCTCTGGGCAGAAGGGCCTTGTTGCTGGGGATAAGGAAGAAATTCCTCTTTGCAGAATAATACACAATTAGGGAGATGGCTGAGGGCTATTTTTCCAGGCCACCAGGTGCCATCCCAGGTCCAAAGGAAGGGTAACTGAGTTAGACTAACTCCCCAAGGTAGTGTGGCACTCAGTAAGGGGTAAACAGACCTGAGGCAGCATTTTATCTGTAAGTCAGGAGACTGTTCTGTTTTACACAGGGATTTACAATGGAACCAGGATGAAGCTTTGCAGCCAGCAGCAATTTCTGAGATTGTTTCTCAGAAAAAGTAATCTTTGAGTGTAGGGAATCAAAAGTTAGGAGGGAATGGAGAGCAAAATGTCCAAAAGCAACAGGGAAGCCCAGAGGGAGAGGATATGACCCTAATGAGAGTGCTAATGCTGTGGCCATGCTACTGACAAATAAAGTAATTGCTGCTCAGGAGGAATGTGAGCCAGTAGAAAACAGCTTTCTACCCAGATGCCAAGAAAAGCAATTAGAACTCGTAAACACCAGTGGCTGACTAAAACCAGGCTCTTAATTAATAGTTTCATTTGAAGGGTAAGGAAATCGTTAAGCACTATTGGTGTCTATTAATTCCCTGCAGCACAAACCACAATAGAGTTTTAAGCCTTCTTCCACTGTACAGTGTGTGCAAGAAGGAGCACCCCAGCCCTTGCTTTGCACAGCTGTGCTCCCTCACCTCATTGACTGCCCCAGAGCCCTGGGATGTGTTGCAGGATAAACAGCTCTGACTGTGCACTAAGTAGAACATGGTTTTGGGAGTGCTCCATCAGGGCAAGAGAGAATGTGGATGGAAAATCTGATTTCAGTAAAAAGCTGTACAACTGAAGTATTGTGCTGGGGAGTTCAGAGTACAGGGAGCTGGGGGTCTGGAAGATTTGCATCATACTGTACAGATCCCAGCCACTGAGCCATGGAGAACAGCCTCAGCCTCTTCTGTCCAGCACAGAGGGTGTTCCAGGACTCTCAGTCAAAGCAAGAAGTGGGGGTAGCTACCAGAAATAGGCAGGGCAGGAAGGGACATAAGGCTTCCCACTTGTATAAGCAGTGGTGATGCACTGGCAGACCGCCTAAAACCCTCACAAGGACTGGCGTTTATAGAGGACACAGCCTTGATTTTAAGTGCGGGTAAGATGAAGATTTATTCTTCTTGTTTTCTGACTCTTGATTCACACACATACTCTTTCCTGAATTCCAGGAGGACCACAGATCTCTTCACAATTTTGCTTTGCGATTGGTTCTACCATCTTCATGTGACTTGGGCACCTCTGCATTGCTGCAATGAACAGGCTCTAGTAGGGAACAGCAGTGTTTGGTTTTCTGTGTGTTAGACAAACCTGCCAGCACAGCCTGGTGCCTCTCCTTTGTCAGGTTGGTTGTTGTGCTGGGCACAGACATGAGCCCAGCCTTGCTGTAAGCACATCACACACCCCTTTCCCAGCCAGCTGACTGCATACTCAGAGAGCTCATCTTGGCAGTTTATGGCTGACCTGCTATCTTCTTCTTAAAAAGCAGACTATTAAGTCCCTAGTGCAGCCGTATTTCTGGAGTGAGGGAAAAACTCTTCTAGTGTGGCAAACAACTATGGAAGAGCCTCTCTTACTCACTGTCTAATCTGTAACAGCTCAAGGAACTTCTCTTTAAGATCACCCACCCTCCCTTCAAATTCAGAGAGTTGGACTAAAGTAGGAGATTTGTCTGAATCTTGTTTTCTCCTGTCAAATGCAACTCAACAGGCTTTTCGAAGCACAGCGATTTCTTTCAAAACCTGTTGTATGCCATTCAGCCCCATGAAGGAGGTTCACTGCCTTGTTGCTATGGTACCCTTTCTCTAAAAAGGAAGAAAATAGTTAACTATGCAATTTAAGAAAACACAGAGGAATGACAGAATGAGAAATAATAGAAAGGAAGATTCTGCATTTGCAATAGAACTGCTGGTTGCTCTAAAATACACCATGTTTACAGGTGAAATACTCGCCCAGAACACGTTGTATAGTGCCAGGGCTTTTCTGGCAGCAGGGATTTCAATGAGATGCCCTTTGCTAGGCATTGTGCCTCTGCCATCCAGCAAATCAATCCTGTAAGTCAGTTACTGCTTTTACCTTCCCTGCTTAATGCTCCTGACATATTTCCTTGGCAGAAATTCTGGATGGAGCTGGGACAGCAATAATACATCACAGACCCACAACAAGCTCCTGCTGCTTGTGGATACACAGAGGTACAGTTCAAGACTTAAGTGCTTTGTAACTCCTTGGCAGCATTTCATTATTCCTTGGGCCTACCAACCCCTGCTTGCTTTCCCCAGGACCCTGGAAAATCCAGTTTGTGGTGCACAAGGCAGGACCAGAGACTGCAAGAATCAAACCTGGCAAGATCCCAGCAGCCCCTTTAGAAAGTGAGGTGCTTTCCTTTGCCAAGAGCAGTGGCAGGTCAGTACAGCCTGGGTGAAACAAAGCACTGCAACAGATCTGTGGCAGGAATAGATCCAGGCTCTGTGAACAGGGAGAGCTGCCTCCCATGGGGCACACGTAGCTCTGTGAGCCAGGGGGAAGGAAAGAGTTACCCCATGCCTTGTTTCCCAATGTGAGCAGTGAGACAAAGAGGGAAGGAAGATGACCTGACTCCGTGCATTGTTTACTACAAATGACTACAAGGAGATTGAGATCTCAGGCTCTCCTTCTGACTGACAAGGGCACTAATGGCATGGAGAGCTAGACAAGAGCCACATACGGTGGTAAGAGGAAGAGAGCAGTTGAAAGGCAGTAATAAGCCAAAATACTTCTGGGAACACAGCAGGAATGGCTGTCAAAAGACCAACATTTTAATCAACAAACTCTGTAGACAAGAGGCTTCCCACTAAGGGAATACACAGATTCCTGCTTTCATCAGTAGCTTCTACCTCCTGCATTTTCAAGGCTCAGCATGGTCTATCCAAGCTTCCCTCAACAAGTATTTCCAGGGAGAGTGGCCTTCCAGAATCAGTCACAGAAGCAACATTCGACTCAGTCCCTGAGGAACTGATGTTGAAAGCTGTGTGTCCCTTGCACTGCCCCTCACACTCTCCTGGCTTTCCGTGGGCGGCAGCCGTTGTGGGGGACTGGGCTGTTGTCGGTGATGGAGATGATCTCCAAACCTCCCATTGTCAGCCCCTTGATGGCAGCCTGCAACGAGACAGCAGATGACACTTATCAGCACACAGAAAAAGCTCAGGGCAAAACAGTTTCGTCCCCTATCTGAAAATCAACTTGTTCCAATTCTTCTCACTTCTTAATTCTTAAAAATAAATAACTTATATCAGAAAACCCAGTTTAAACTTATCTGCTCTAGTCCTTTCTTGAGCATTCCCATTGATTTTCCTACTTCAGCCATAAGAACCCCCAAATACAGCTTTTATTCTACCTCCTACATGGTATTACTCTAAAATTCTAATGACTCTAAAAATTCATTACTGGGTACTAGGATGAGGAATCCTTTTTATCAGCTTCAGAAAAACCAAGTTAATTGAAACCAGCCTGTGTTTAGAAAACATCCATGATAGCTGAGAAAATAAAGTATGGAAAAGAAACTCCAACACCTACTTTGCGTCCTGGTCCCAGTCCTTTCACAATGACTCGCACATGCAATACACCCTTCCCACGTGCTTTCTGTGAAAAGAACAACTGGTTAGTGTTCTCTCTGACATAAACTCTGATTCCCCTGGTGTCTTTCATAATAGTATTTAAGTAAAAATAAAGATTAGGTAGTAATATATACAGAAGACATATATGGGGATTACTGCAGAGACACTAAAAGCAAAGGGGATATGGGGTATGGCCATGGCAGTTCAAGAGAACTTCTGTGCTAGACTGTGAGCTCTGCACACAGAGAAAGCTCTGAAATCAAACTGTCTGTGACCTAAAGCCAGAGCAAAAAAGGACACATCCATGGATACGTGACTGAAGTGGCAAGGGACTAACAATGACTAACTCTAAGTTGTTTTCCCTTCTCTAATGTGGCGACTTCTCCCCTGTGAGCAGTGGATTCTTTCTGGAGGGTAAATGAGAGAGCAGGCAAGCTTTAGATTTGCTGTGCAGGAGTTTACACCTCCAGGGCAAAAATTCTAGGGGCTTTCAAACTGGAAATGAAGAACTGCTGTACAGCACAGCCCTGCTGCCACCACGTGGAGGGAGATCCTCTGGCTCTCTTTCTCATTGTGCTCTGGTGCAATTAACGTCCTAACTACTTCAACAGTGACAGAATAAATCTGTCCAAGCACAGCTATGCAGCTATTATGAGGCTCCAACGAGCACAGATTAATAGTGAAGATGTTCTTATATCCCTCCGAGTCAACCACAGTAAGCTTCTGGCCAGCAGTGGCACCAAACTCCTGTAGCATGAAAGGCTGAAGAGAGTTCCACCTAATTTAGGGGAAGGATTTTCAGTTTAACCTTGCCTCATTCTGCCTAATGAGGACCATGACACAGCCAGCCTCATCTCCTCCACCTGGACACCCACATGAGTTTTTTTTAGAAAGAGTTACAACAAACCATATGCACCTGGAAACTACAGGTGCAACAACATCACTTTCTCTGACAGGAACTGCTGGCTGGAGCTCAGTTCTGTGGCAGAGAGCAGATATAAAACATCCTGACAATAACTACAGCTACTTCTCAGTCCCCTGCGAGGCAAAACTTGAACTGCTGCTGATTCAGGGTCTACAGTCCCCAACTGACTGAGAGATGTTCACTTAGGAAAACAGGAGGCTGTGCAGATCAGTGCTGGGAAAGGACAGGCTGCAAGTTACAATCACACATTTCCAATTACAACCTGCACAGCTCAGCTCCCACTTGGGGCATTTCTAACAGCACTTTCAAACACACTTTGTCTGTGTGCAGACAAAACTTGGGACACTGCTCCAGCACCACAGTGCTGCCTGCGAGCCAGGGCTGTGCCCAGGTACAGGGCAGGCAGTCAGAGCTCCCCTCTGGAGGTGGGGATCACAGTGGGGACTCACCACTGCCGCTGCCATGGCCGCGGTCTGTGCTGCGATGGCAGTGCCCTTCTTGGCGTTCTGGAAGCCCTCTGTGCCGCAGGACGTGCGGGAGAACGGCTGGTTGTCAAAGCTCACCACCTGGATGTGCGTGCTGCGGAGGGACAGGGGCGAGGGGAAGAAGCAAGCTGGAACAAAGCTTTATTCTTCAGTTTCTCGCTCACCTTACTGGCATAGCTGACTGCAGGACTTCCTCCAGTCTCCCTTTCAAAGTATCCCACTTAAACCCACTGCAGAGACCACCCAGCAGTGACCTTCTCGTCATCTTACAGACCCAGTCAGAACCTTTATGGAAAAGGTGTGCTTTATCTCAGCCCTTTCAGATCCACCTCTCACTGCATTTTACCTCTTCTATTAAAAAAAAAAAAAAAAAAAACGCACAAAACACTTCTAGAACTTGAAAGAGCCTTAAGCAGTACCATATCACAGGAGCAATCACTGATGAAACACAACTGTCTCATGGAGAATATGATAATTTTTTAACACCTGTACAGAAATAGTGCTAAAGCAGTGGGCTAGTGGGAAGTAACCTGCTGTTAAAGCTATCAGCATCTGATTATTCATATCAGAATGTAATCAAAATGTATAAAACCAATCTCATTGATTTTAAGACACTCCAAGAACAGTTATGCTCCCTGAACAGCACTGAGGTTTAAATCAGTATCATATTCCCAGCCATGAACATCACTCCCTTGGCTGATTTTCTTTCAATCTTTAGATCAAAATGATGACAGGCCAAACCCCGGGTTCTAGGCTTTTATTTCACACGAGAGCAGGAATGGAGCAGCTAATTTGCTTACTTGTTGTACGTTGCTTTGATGTGAGCTATGGGGACCTCTTCATAAACCTTGCCATCCCATCTCGTGGAGTTCCTCTGTAGGATTAAAGAGCTGAGGAGCAAAGTAAGAATTATCAGACCTCGCTCTTTAAACATTACGAAGTTTCATTTCATATCGGGAAATAAAGGAAGAAGGGATCAAGCCTCCGAAAAACACAAGCTGCGTTTCTGATTGAGTCAAGCGGCTCCCTCCCCATCCTCGGCTGAAAACCCACCGAAGGCGATAAAACCTCGCAGCAAGCGGCAGATGGCAGCGCCCTCCCGGCGCGGCCTGGCCTCGGCTCTCACCTCTGCTCGGTCTCGCTCTGCTTCTCCGTCTCCTTGGCAGCCGCCCCCGCCGCGTCCTGCAGCCTCGGGGGGCCGGTGCGGAGCCCGCGGCACAGGGCGGCGGCGCGGCCCCTGAGGGAGACAACCGCCGGTGAGATCGGCTCTAGCGGTAGCGGGAAGCCCCCAGCGGCCACCTCGCAGAGAGGGGGGCCCTCCCCGCTGTCCCCTCGCTGTCCCCCCGCTCCCCACAGCCCGTCCCGCCCTCTCCGCTCACCCCCAGCCCAGCACGCGTTTCCCGGCGAGCGCCAAGGCCGCGCTCATGGCGGCGGCTCCGGCCCGCGCCGGGGAGCGGCCGCCGCGGAGCACGCCGGGAGCGAGGAGGGGACATGGCGGGGCATTGTGGGGCGCGGGCGATGGCGGCGCCCCTGGCGCGGCGGGCGGCGGGCAGCGCTCGGTGGGTTTGCAGCGCTGCCGCGCGGCGCCCGTGGAGGCTCTTTGGGGCGATGTGCTTGTTGAGGCTTCCCCGAATCACGCAGCCTCTGGAAAAGGAGGAGGAAGAGATGGCGGCGCTCATGGAGCAGGTAGATGTGTGTTCGTGTGTCTGCGAGGGGGTGTTGATGGGGAAATGGCGCCCTCAGGCATGAGGGGAGAGGAGCATCAGGGGCTGGTGGCCTTGCACACACCGTCTGTGATGTTGCTCCCCGAGTGCTCCGTGTGAGATTTGCACCACATCTCGTGGGTGTTGGTGGTGTTCCCATGGTCTTCCTCCATGGTGTCGGTGCCCCTGTCACACGCTGCTGCTGCAAGCAGGGAAGCCCTGCTCAACCTCAGGAAATTCCTATTGCCTTACTTTTGCGGAGTTGGAAACAAGTAATTCCGCTTGCTAATGTAGTGTTTGTGGCTTAAGGAGCACTTAAGAAGGCTTCTTTATGTTACTCTTCTAGATAGAGCTGGAGAAGAGCCTCTATTCGGATCACGAAATGCGTAAGCTGGAGGAGGAGGAGCAGCTCAAGAGGAAGATGGAAAGTTTGTATGATGAGGATGAAGCTCGGGGCAAGACGGTCGTTATGGCTCAAGACCTGGAGGAGAAGTGGGAGCAGATGTTTCTGCGGTTCAAAGCTGCTCCGCGGATAACAGGTACAGCCTGGAGTTCGTGGTGGGTGAGAACACCCAGATTGTTTGCCAGAGTGCAACTCAGTAGAAGGAAGGCATTTTTGGATCTCTTTTTTTTTGTTTGTTTTAAAGAGAGTCTTGACTCTGTGGCAGCACATGTGCAATTAACAGTCTGACAGGGAAATCAGTGTTCCCGTGCTGCAAAAAAATGTGTGTTTGCCAGGGCAAAGTGATGAACATAGATGTGGTTTCCATACAAGAGAAATCTTGGTCATTTGGTTCCCAAGCTCTGCTTAGCGCTCCTGTTGATTTTTGTGAAGGTGGAGATCTAGGCTGCTTATTATAGAGTCCTTCTGGAAAGGACAACAGCAGCTGAATCCTGCAATGACTTCTAGAGTGACTGAGCATTCCTGTGTAGATTTTTGTCTTATTCCATGTATCCACATTTGTGTATTGTTTCTGGGTGTGAGGCACAGAGGGTTGATAACCAAGGGGGTCAGAGCATGCTGCCAGGAGACTTTGTTGCTAGCATGTGTTGGTTTTTGGCAGATGCTGATAAAAGCAACGATCGAATGTCGTTGAACAGGAAGCTGGACAGCAACCTGATGCTTCTGGTGAAACAGAAAATTGGTAACCAGGAGCTGTGGCTTCTGCCTCAAGTGGAGTGGCAGCCTGGAGAGACACTACGGAGCACAGCTGAGCGAGCCATGGCTACGTTTTTGGGTGTGTAGCTTGACCCTCCCTCCTGTTTGTCCCAGTGGTTTTCTTCCAGGGCCCTGTCTGAGGCATATTTGCCATCTGCTGTAGTGAAATCTTCTCCCATCTGCTGGGAAAAGGCATTTCATGGCAGAGGACTGGCACACTGGGAGTTGGGATCTCTGGCTGCCAGCAGCAGCAGTGCCATGTCTGGCCATTATGGGCCATTTTGGGGTATCACCAGACACCTCACCATCCCTGAATGTCTGGGATTGCTTTGGGCTTCTCTTTCCCTCTTGTTGCCCTGTAGTAGCTTTTGTGGCAGATGGGTGATGATGGCAAACACGTGTCCTTGCTTTTCACTCAAGATTGGCAAAGCTGGATACCCTCTCCTTCCCTTCCTCCCTCTTCTGCTCTGAGAGGACTCTCTGGTCTCCAAATGAGCTGTTTTTTCATGAGAAAAACCCACAGTTTTTTCACAGTTGTCAGTATTTCTGCCAAAGAGGGAACAATCAGTCTGAACCACATACAAGGAATGGCTTGTGCCGTGTTGTTATACAGGGGAGCAGTTATTGTAGCTCTGTGTTCTTATGTCTTATTCTCTTTCTCTTGCATTGCTGGCTTCTTGCAGGAGATCGCATTCAAGCCAAAGTCCTGGGGAATGCACCTTATGGGATTTACAAGTATAAATTCCCCAGGGCCATCAGAACTGAGAATAACGTGGGAGCCAAAGTCTTCTTCTTCAAAGCCTTCCTCCAAAGCAGTGATTTGTCCCAGGCAGAGCTGAAGGCAGATTACCTGTGGGTCACAAAGAAGGAGCTGGGAGATTACCTGAAGTCAGAATACCTGAAAAAAGTCAATCGATTCCTCCTGGACTTGTGAGCAATGGCCTGTGCTCCAGCAGATGGGGAGGATGTGGGATGTGGCTCCAGGGAGGAGCACAGCTGCTGCTTTGCATGGTCTGGGTGTATGAGATGTTCACTTGGGCTCTGGAGGATAATTTGCCTTTGCCTTATTTCCCAGTTCTCTTCACTGGCCCTGTACTGAATAAATATTAAAATCGATACTTGGAAGTGAAGCTTTCCTGAGGGAGTTCTTTGCTCTTGTTGAATTTTCCTCCTCCACCTCTCTGGAAATGCATGTTGTGATCCTTTCCCAAGAGTGTGGTTCCCTGGGGCTGTGGTACCCAGAAGGTTTGCTTTCCTCTCCAGATTGCTGTCACAGGCTCAGCCTCAAAGGGTTTCTCCTTGCTATAGCTAATGCTTATCACTGGTACCTGCTCTCTGATAAGAGCAGCACTGCTGGAGGGTTATCTGTGTGTCCAGGTGGGAATAGACTCTCCTGAACACCAGCCAGGACAAGATGGGTTTCTGGGGAGATGTAAGCAGGGATATCCACAGCTTATTAACTTCTAGTGTTAGCTGCCTCTGGCCTGGAGTCTGTGATGCACAGTGGCCGTGGAGGACGTGGATCCATGAGGAATGGGCGGCTGCCTTCCCACTCACACTGCCTCCCTGTGAGCCTCAGGTTACAGCAACAGACACTGAGGGAGGATAACAGCAACAGCAGCTGCTCTCTGTCTGGGCTGGGAGGCTCTTTTTTCCTGGGAGGGGAAGGTGCTTTAGCATTTCAGTCTCATGGGAGCAGCCTCAAAGGTGTCTCCAGGGAGTTCTTGGCTCCCATTCCCACTGCATGGGTCAGCACTGCTAACCAGCACAGCTGGGTCTGCATCAGGTAGCCTGACCCTATTACCCCAGTTTCTTTATTAAAAGATCTATCCTGGGCTTATGTGGTGCTATCTTGGCCCTCTGGAACTGATTCTGTTGTTGGAGGTTTTTTCTGGTTGTAAATGTTGCTGTTCAGTAGTCAAGAGTGATGCTGGACCTTGCAGGGAATGAGCTTCCTCCAGCAGCAGGGAGAGAGGGAGGAAATAACTGTCATAAATCATCTGGAGAGAGTTTGGACTCCAGAGGTGGAACTGGAGATTGCTGTGTGTACTTTATCAATCCTTTGGGAGCTGTTGAGCTCCAGGCCTCAAATTAAAGTTATCCTTAATCACTCTGCAAGCCATTGGGGTAGCACAGCAACCTTCTGTTTCCCAGTGCTGGACAGTTTGGGAGCTGCAGGTTTGCCATAAATCACCAACAAAACTTGGTTCCTGGAAGCATCCTCGCAGGCCTGGCAAGGAGGCTGAATCTGCAGCAGAGAGCAGTGGCAAAGAGGAAATAAATGTGGAGCAGAACATGCGCCTGAAAGACTGCAGATTTTTGGCTGCTCTCTGAGGTCAGCACTGCTGAAGGTAGGCCTGTTGCCTTCTCCAGGACTGGAAGCTTGAAGCAGGGGGAGGTGAGTCCTTCCCCTCAGGCTGTGCCCCTCCCGTGGGGGGCATGGTTGCAGTCAGTACAGGTTTTCTCTGCCACTCTTGTTTCAGGCTGTCACTGGCTCCAGAAGATGCAGCAAAGCCCTTGTGGCCACAAGCTTAAGGCATGCCCTTAGCTAAAGAGTCTGCCCTGTTTCCCACACCAAGGTTTTGTATTGCTGGGACAAAACTTTCAAAGAATAGAAAATGCTGTTTAATCTGTGCTTGCTCCCAAAAGACAGAGAACAAATGAAAGAAAAGGCTGTACTGAAACCTTGCTGATCTTCAGATCCAGGCAGTTCCTATTTCTGGATTACCCAAGCTGCAAGTCTTTGGGCATTGTCTGTGCTGAGAGATGTGTAGCTCCTTCAGCAGTGGAAAGGTCAGAATCAACAGCATCCTTCATTTTTTAATGTTTTTTCCTTGTCCTCAGACCTTACAGGTAGCATGTGTGTGAGAAGCTTGGTCTTTTCTGAAAACTGAATGTGTTGTTTTCTCATCACCTGAAATAAAAATTCCTTCTTGCAGCCTGTGTGGGAACAGCAGCTTTTATTTATTTATTTGAATTATTTTTATTTTTCCTGTGGTTTATTTTATTTAAAGCCACTCAGCCAGTTGCTGCAAACAATCACCAATCCTGCAACTCAGAGGCTTTTGCTCAGTTCTCCTGTGTGGTCTCTTTTCTTCCCTAGCTTTGGGGAGAGGGAAGCTGGAAGATCCTAGAGGATGGTTTGAGTCTTCTCATTTCCTCTGCTCCTAAACACCTCCAGTAGGTCACTGAGGCTGTTCTTTTCCTTTGGGAACTTGGTGGCTGCAGGCTGTCTTTCCACTCAGTGTGAACCTATTCCCATACTCAGAGCTGCAGAAGTCTGAGCAGGCTGGTGGGATATGTTTTGCTGGTAACTGCTGAAAGGGCAGCACAAAGCCTGAGAGCCTTTTTTGAGAGAGCAGAAGAAACCTGTGGAGTTGTGGCTGTGTGAAAGCTGCTGCAGTCCAGCCCAAAGAGCAGGGGGAGCATTTTACTTCTGTTGGACATGAAACACAAAACTCCCCTTGCAAATGTGATGGAGAGCCACCAGAGTGTTTGGGTGTTGAGGGAGGCTGGAGCTTGTCTGCACCCAAACCCTGCGGGGTTTTTCTCACCTTGACAAAGGCCCCCTCACATGAGATTTCTGCCAGAACCTGAGGCTGCAGCAAGTGCCTGGGAAAGAAACTGAGTTTGTTGTGGCTCTTCAGTGCAAGGCACTGTGAGATCAGTTGAAGAGCTCTCCTGTGAACTGTGCATTGGAGAGAGGAGTTTTGGAAAGGACCTGTAACTAACTCCTTGCTTTGAGAGCAGCAATGTGAGGTTATCTAAGCAGTCCAAGGTAAGATCAGTGCTGCTGTTACACACTCCTGACTGTGCATACCAGAGAGGAGGCTCCTGACTGCTCAGGCTGCAGAGGCTTTCTGCTCCTCAGCCATTTTTGGCATAGGATGTTTCCATTCTTGAGGGTCATACACAAAAAGCCTCATCCTTTCTGTCTCCAAGGGGGAAGGAAGCATCTGAAGATGTCCTGACCCTGGTGTGATGCAGTCCAGCAGCTGTTGCTAAAAGTCTCCAGTAGCAGACACAAATGGAAGGAGCAGTTGCATTCTAAAGCACTGGCATCTGAGCCATTGCTTAAGCCACCATGTTAGAAGAGAGAGAGATGAAGGTTTTCTTTGTGGCAAGTTGACACTAGCGCTCCCCTCCAGTGGAGAAGAAATAACAAGTCCTAATAAAACCACTTCAGCTTCACAGATGCAGTTTTCCTTTACTTTTACAAAATTGTTCCCTAGCTGATATCCTTCCTTGTCTGTGTAAGTTTTGGGGGTTGGTGCTCTCTAAGCAGAGCCCTGCTCATATGCTTTGTGATACAGTGTGAACTGTTCAGAACCTCACATTTTCTCACATAATGGGAAGCTGCTGCCTGTTGCTCCTTCTGGCTGGCCCCAAGCAATGAAAGGCTTCAAAATTGGAAAGATAAATAGATGCAGAGCCAGGAGAGGCCCTTGGAGCCACAGGCTACACCTCTTCCTGCTCTCTGAAAACCTGTAGGAGGAGAGATGACATTCTCCCAAATACAGCCATGAGCAGGGATGCGTGCTGGGGGTGCAGGTAGCATCCTGAGGCATCCCTGACTGCTGGGCCAGGGGTGAGCTGGCTCAGGGAGGATGGGAATTGTGCTATCCCAGCTGGTGCAGCCTTTAGGCTCACACTGTGTCCTGGAGGATGAATCATCTCCAGCAGCATCGGTCCCTTTGCCTTTATGTTCAAGCTCCCATTCTTGTGTTGGAAGGGATCTCTCTCTTTGGAAGGAATTTTTTGTGCAGGTGCTGCCCTTCCCTGTTCTGCTCTGCTGCCTGCAGGGGATGCAGCCTGGGCTGCTCTCCTTGTGGCAGCCCAGAGACCCAGCAGAAAGTTGTGTGGGAAATCTGCTTGAGGTCACCAGTGACATGAGTGGACTAGATCCCATCCTTTTGTTTTTGAGGACTTCTTTTTCCTCCCTTTTCTTGTGAAACCCCTGTGGGTTGGTACAACCAGCATGTTGGAAAGACACGGAGTGGGGCAGTCAGGAGGCAAGGCTTGAGTGAATCTCTGCAAAAGTAAGAATGGATATAAAATAAGGGATGGGAAACTTGTACTCAGAGTCAAATTTCCCTGGAAGCTTTGTTGATACTACCCAATCCTTGACATCAATCTCTCAAAAAGGAAAGCCAGGAATTTGGGCAGAGGGAGACTGGGGACATCATGACATGAGGCATGGGCCAGCACTGCTGCTGCCTGCCTGCTTTCTGCTCTCTTTCATCTATCAAAGTAATTATACCCATTACATTTTGCCTTTCAGGTTTTACCCTCCCAAATGTTATTCCTCAGCAGTAAACCTGTGGGGTGAGTGAATTATTGGGGAAAAAAATAGGTATAATCCAGGTTTAATGGGCACATAGAAAAAACACACTGGGTTTGGAGGGTGGCTCAGCCAGCGTCCTGCTTCTGCAGGCAAATAGAAATTTATCTTGATGTGTGTATATATCTAGTTTTGTGATCTGTGAGCTCTTAATAATTGGTTTGGTGACCTGCCGGCAGTGTTCTCTCTCTGTAGAGCTTTCCCCAGCCCCCAGTTAATATAATGGGTCACAAATCCCATTTGCTTTTGAATTCTGAGCAATCCTTTTGTTAACGTTGCCTATTACTTTCCTGGAAGCATTGGAGGAAATTGGAGCCACGTGCTAATCAGTGAATCTGGTTCTGCGCGTTCGGAAGCCGCTGCCCTGCCCCGCCTGCCCTTTCCAAATGCCCGGTGCAGGCCGTTTGTGCCAGACCCAAAGCTCCCCTCTGCAGAGCAGCAATTGCTTCCCAAGCTGTGCTTCTACCAAGTGGCACAGGCTGCAAGTGTTGGATGAGCTTGGGGAAAGTGGGATCTGGTGGGGACTGGGCAGCCAAGCTGTAAGGGGTTTGGAGAGGAGGGAAATTGGGTGTTCAGGGTGTCTGATCCCACCAGTGCCCTGCGTGGAGGGGCAGTGAGTACCCTATTTTAGGGGGTGGGACCCATGGGTACCCACTTTTCAGGCTCTGCTCCATCAGCGAGCTCAACATCCAGTCTTGTCCCACCTTAGGGAATGTGGTGCAGCAGACAGCGCCTTCCACTGGAATGCTGGAGGCCCCGGGGCTAGAAGGGGCAGGAGGCAGTGAGCAAGATGAGCATTACCTGTCCCAGATCTTTCTGGATTTCATATCCCTTAATTTTCTCTGCCTGCAAATAGGATTATGGTGAGCTGCACCTGTCTTGCCTGTTCTCTCCTGCCCTTGTAGGTAGGTAGTTATCTGAACCCTTTCAGAGGAACAAGAAGCTGCCAGACACCCCCTAAGATGATTCCAGGTACATCCCTGCTGAAGGAAGGAAGGGAGACCATCAGCTCCCGAGATTGCCTGAAGACAAAGTTAAAATCACCAGCTACAAGGGCTTGGCAGGGACTGTGTTACTGCTGCAGTTATTGCCCATGGATTGAACTGGGTAGGAGTCTTCAGAGGTATGTCCAAGAACCAGAATATTCCAAGTCACAAAATCAATGTTTCTTGATTACTTTTGTTTGTTTCCTGATTTTCTTAAGTTTTCAGTCACCTGCGCAGCTGACAAGCCTCACCCTTCACCCTTTTCCCTTATGCTTCCATTTGTCTCCCTATTTTTAGCCTGTCTGTGGCACTCTTCACACAATGCCTGTGTGCACTGCTTTGATCAGAGCTGCTGACGATGATGACATGACCTTGAAGGCAGCAGCTTTCAGCAAGTCAAGCTGTGTTGTATTTAGTTAGCTTCTTGTAGCTGGGCATCGTGTCACAAGCCAGGCAGGCACACAGCATCACCTCTCCTCACTCCCATGCTGTTTTCCCTGATAGGTCCCACCAGGACTTGGGCTATTTGACTCCAAACTCATTCCCTGGCTCTGGCCCAGAGTGAGGAGCACGGCGGGCAATTATCAGTGCTGGGAGCTTGATGCTCAGAAGTCGCTGGCTCCAATCTAAGAGCTAAATTCCCCTGAGGATGGAGGTGGATGCTGCTTGCAGCCCGTGAAACAGCTCAGTGCTAGGCACTAGATGGCAGGCAGTGACTGGGAAATCCTTTCAGTGGAGTTTCATTTCCCTTTCCCCTTAAAATAACCTCCTGCTCTAGCTCTGGCATGCTCCAGCATGGGAACCTGGAGCATGGAATAAGGATCAACAATTTTTAACTGCTGCATTCAAGCTTGTACCTCACGTGTTGAAGCATCCCAGTGATTGGCAGACACTCATCTTTGCTCCACTGAAGCCTGACAAATAGCAAGAGAGTCCAAGGAGCTTCTAGTGCATGGAAAAGAGGCAGGGAGCAGGCAGGCAGCATCTGAGGAGGGAGGGTGGATGGAGGGCAGGTCCTGAGGTCTGCCCAGGGCAGAGGCTAGGGAGGGATAGGGGTGCATCCATATGGAATAGGGATAGAGGAAGAAAATGATTGTGTGTGTTTGATGCAAACAAGGGGAAGTCAAGAAATCCCTAAGGATGAATTTCCTATAAGCCTAGCTGTACAGCAGTTGCTTTGGAGAGGGCAGTGTCAAGATTTCAGCCACATGCTGTCCCTCACCTTGTGAGGGCGAGGGTGGTCACCAGACTCTGGCTGTGAGGCTTAGTCACTAGAGAGGGCCTGATCCTCTCTCCAGATTGCCACAGCATGCCTTTGATTTACTTGGGTTGGGCTTGGGGGTTTGTCCCCAAAAGTGCACATAGAAGTGAACTCACCTAGAGGAATACATGTATATCCTACTCTACCCCAGTGATGCAGCAGCATGTTCTCCCATGCACTGATAGGAGGCAGGAGTGCCAAAATCCCTTCTTTGTTGTCCTGGGGTCTATATTCAGCTTGTCCCTGGACCCTGCTGTGTGCTGCTCCCACCTCTGTGGAGGTCAGGACAGGACAGCACCCACGGTGCCAGGTACCTGGCTGTCCTGTTCCCAGAGGAGAGCCACAGAGTCACAGCCCCTGTGCCACACTCTGGGTGTTGTAGGTCCTCTGTAAGCACCTTCCAACAAAAAGGAGATTATCTTTAGCTTGTTAGAGTCCTTGCAGGGAGGGAGAATAAGGCTCTTTGCTCTGAAACGTTCTCTTCCCTGGGATTACAAGATAATGCATATGAAACTACATTAGCTCAGCCAGGTTTATGGATTATTTGAAAATCAAATTCTTTTAATCTCATCCACCATCTGGCACCAGTGTAACAGCCAGCAGCCAGCTCGCTGCCGCTTCCACCCTGTGCTGGAGTGGCTGAAGTATCACAGCCAGTGAGGGGACACCAGCATCCCTGGCTGTCACCGTGCATCCTGGCACCAGCACCCAGGCCTGCCTAGTCCTGATTTCTTCCCAAGACAGCGTGGAGGTACCGTGGAGGAACTGGAGGGAGGCCTTGGCACGCACTGGGAATGAACAGACGGACGAGGAACATTTCACTGCTTGTGCCTGTGTGACCATGAGACTCAAAGCCAGAGGGGTTCCCTGGCCTTGGATAAAGGTTAAGATCAGAGCAGGGGAGCTGCCAGTCTCACTGACGTGACTTGCAGTGATCTCCTGGCTGGGCGGGGAGGGATGAGGGTGCAGGATGCTGACACAGAGTTTTTTCCAGGGAGGTTGTGTTTCCTTGTGAATATTAACTGGGAGCTGCCAGGGTGCATCTGTGCTCAGTGGTGGGGCTGGAGGCTCCATGAGTACTGGAGAGGCAGCGAGCACCTGTGCTGTTTGCCAGGGGCAGTACAAGCAGGATTGCTGTCCCCGAGGGGCAGGGCAGGGTGGGACAGCCTGTCAGAGGTGCAGCATGGAGCACTTGTGAGGCACTGCCATGGACAGCACCACAGAGCCCAGCTTGGTTCACTCTCCCTGGCTCACAGGTCAAGGAACTGATGGGACTGGAGGGCGGTGAGGGATCCCTATGGGAAGTTGGAGCTACCAGAACTGGGGATATGTGAGTGTGTGCTGGGCACTGTTGTCCCCACTCCAGCTCCACATCTGATTTTTCAGATGCCAAGGCAGCTGGGCTGCAGAGCTGCTTGGTTCTCCTGTTTTTGGTTTCTGTGCTGAGCCTCAATACAACCATCCATCTTCTCCTGTCTCCTCCAGAACACTTCTGTACCTACTACCAAGGAGCACTCTAATCTCAGTACCCATTTAACATGAATAAAAAGCCTTCTGGGACAATAGGTCACGGTTATACAATTTAGCTCAAGTAGAGAAAAGGCCTTTATGGCTGTGAATACATGAATACTTAAAATATATATATAACATCAGTTAACATCAGGACTTATAAGCATAATATATATATATGTAGCACTGGGCTAACAGTCTGTGCCTTGACTCCCTCCACAGAAGGCTGTAGCTGTTCTGCCTGTCAGCTCTGGCCCAGTGACTCTTCATGGCTGGAGTCAAAATTTTCCCTGCTGCCCATTTTTTGCAGGGCTTTTGGTGTGGTGAGCAGTTGTTGCAGGCAGGGAGCTCTGTGACTACTGCTTGGTGGAGATCAGGATGAGAAAGGTGAGAACACAGCACCTCTGTCCACAGGTAAAAATGCACACAGAACCAGGTTGGTAGCTGCTGTGCCATGCAGCAATTTTCTCCCATGATTTGTGTGCCCTGAAGACAGTTGCGTGCAAATAAAAAAAAAAAAAAAAACCACAAGAAAAAGAAAAATGAATAGCTTTAAAGAAAAGAAAATGTCATTTCTGTAGGTAATTAATTACTAATTATACAATCTTAGCATTGTCTGTATCATTACAATTACTTGGTTTTTCAATACATTGTAGCTTTAATTAAATAAATCCTTAGATTCTTCTTTTTTCTCCTCCTTTGTAACACAAAGTCATTTTTTTTTATTAGTGCCAAAGAATAAATTAATTGTGTAATTAGTGACTTTTACATTATCACTCCTGAAAGGGTTATTTCCAGGTTGTTTGTGTGAAGGGGCTGGAATGGTTGTGAAATGTTGTTTGATACCAAGAGTCTCAGGAAGTAGCTGTCTGTGACTGGGTGTGCTGGTAGAGGTGAGGATTTGCCAGTGGTGGGGCACAAATGGCAAGAAGGGCATGCTAGGGCTGGATGAAGGAAGCTGTCAGGCACTGCTGGTTATCCCCTTGCTTATTTACATGTTTGTGAACAAATAGATTTCATTTTGATGCAGAAATGCCCTCTAGAAGGCATCCTCAGGCCCTCCAGAAAGGTGAATGGCAGTGAAGCTGTGGCTGCTTCCATGTGCTCCCCCTGGTACAGGTGAAGGAAAATCCCCAGGGGGCTGTGAGCTGGTGGGGATGGTATGTCACCCCCTGCCCCACCACGTGCAGGGGACACTGCAGATTCCAGGCAGGAAGAGGGGAATTTAGCATGCAGCTAGTGATAGGGATAGATCTTAATAGATCTGCACTTATTATTTAGAAAAGAAAATCAGGATTACAGGCTTATGAAGGATTAGCAAGCATGAATGCATATTTCTGCATATACTGCTCCTTTTGTAAACCCATTGTGCCATTAGGCTGATATAGAGTTATACCATTACCAGCATGACATCAGTGTATCAGATAGTCTTGATTAGAAGACCCAGCAGCTGTACAAAGGAAAACAGGGCATTCCTACAAGCCTGCTGATCCTCTCCTGTTTGTACCTCGTGGTTTGCCTCAAAAACACATTGGTTTTCAGACAGCATCAACACCACCAGTAAGACAGACACCCTGCAAGCACTGGCCCACCTCCTGGGCCTGTCAAAGTGACCACACTGCTTTTAGTGTTTCAGCTGCCCTGTCCTGTGGGTTTTAAAGTAGCAGCAGGAAAGTGGATGCATGAGGATCCTCAAGTGTCTGCACTCAGCTGTAATGGTGGAGAGAGATCTTGGATTGCTCAGAAGAGGCTGAGTCACCCATGGATATATGTGCAGGGGTCTTCCAGTGTGGCTGAAACTGCATTTCTGGTTTTAGCTGAAATACAAAAAGATCCTCATAAAGGTGGTGTGTCTGCTTGCTTCGAGTGCTGCATGTCCACAAGGACAGGAGCTGCCAGGTCTTAGCTCTGGGAGCCCCGGAGGTGTGTGAGCTACCTGGAGGTGTAAAGAATTTGATGCAAATGTGGAAAGCTTCAAGAGCCTGCCTGTACTTCATAGCCTGCAAGTCTTGACCCCCCATGACTGTCAGTATGTGGGTAATCTTAGCAAACCCAAGCCCTTGGCTGTAAGCTTCCCTAGAGGTGGTCTTTGTAAGTAGAGTTGTGCTGAGCAAGAAACTTGGATGGAGGAGCAGGAATTGAGTGGTTATGAGATTTCAGAGCCTCTATGTGTATGAGTACAAGGTTTCATTTTTACTAAATATTTTCCCCTTTAGTTTGAACCATTGTTTTATTTTCCCAGGGAAATGTAATAAGACCCCATGTGTTTCTAACTAAATGGCAGCCTCTGCTTAGCAGACAACCCAGGGTCCAGTTTGGATGGGATCCCTGCATTGATGTTTCTGGAAATCAAATAACAATTGAACAAAGGCAGCTTGTTCCTGGAGCTGCCCAGAGCTGTTTGTTTATTGGGCCAAAGGGAGTGAAGAGCCCCTGGAGCATCCAGCTCTGCAGGAAGCTCTGTGGGACAGCAGGATTTCTCTGTTCTGCTCTGATGTTGTCCTTTTCCTGCTGTCAGTCAGCTGTCACAGCATCCCAGGAATGATCCCAGTGCTGGAGGCAGCCAGCTCCATCCATGAGCTCCCCTTAGCACTCCTGCCTCTCCCTTTGAGGGTGATTTCAGCAAGAAAAGTTGACTTTTCCTACCTCCGTGGTCCACAAAATGCATCCACCTAGGGCTATCCCACCTCCACAGTGGGATGGAGAGCATCCCTTCAGAGTGAGTGACCTGCTGCTGCCAGATGTGCTGGTCCACTTCCATTTTGCCTCCCCTTCTTGCTGCAGGTTCCCTCCCCTCTCATTCACTGATCTCCTGCAAGTGTCACTTTGCTGACACTTTAGGCTTGAAGTGGGACCAGTTTCCTATTTGTCTTGTCATGGTCCTGGTGCCTTTAGAACTCAGATCACTTTTGAGTGTGAGATTCCAAGATACTTTGAAATACTTGAAAGACAGTGTCCATTTTTTTCTCTCCATTGGAGTGTATGTCTGTGGGGGTTTTGTTATTTTTTCCTTGAACGTGTTTAAAGTTTCTTTTGGCCATAATTTCTTCTTGTGATGTAAGTGTTCTGACAAACTTGACCCTATGCTGCAAAGCAGTTCTGCATGAATGATCCAAGTAGGTCAAGCAATCTTCCTCTCTGCTTCTTTCCCCTGAAGTAAAAAATGACCCTACAACCACAAACCCAGTGTGTAGAACCCAGTGCACCCAGAGACCCTGCAACAACAAACCAATGTGCACACAGCCTGCTGTTGATGCGTGCTGATGCGGTTTCAGAGGTACTGATGCTCCTGCTGGTGTGTCCTTTCTGAGGGCATCAGCGTCAGCAGCCCTGTTAGCTGTGAAATGAGGAGGGTGACTCATGGACTGCGCTGACACAGGCAGTGTCAGTGCCTCGATGGGCCACCAGGTTTCTAACCTGCGTCAGCAAAATAAGGGGTGAAGAAAGGAAATGAGAATGACAACTGAGCCTGAATCTGAGGGGCAGGGAGCAAGTGAGATGGAAAGTGCACTTCCCTCTGAGCCTGTGTCCCCACACCTTACCAGGCACAAGCTGCACGTGGACCCAGCTCCACAGACTGTGGACTGGTGTGAAGTGCTGCTGCTGTTTATAGATGCTGGAAACATTGACTCTGGACATGTTCTCCAACAGGCTCCAACTTTCTCACTGTGCCGAGAGCCTTGGAGCATCTTCCTCACCTCTCTCTGCAGGGGCTTTTGAGGGGCTGATTCTTGTGGGTTGGCACCTCTGTCCTCCTGGTTTTGCCATGAATATTTTGTTTGCTGGTGCAACAAACTCTCCTTAGGTCAAAACTGCAGAGGGAAGCAGATGAGAAGTGTTTAACAGTCCTGAAGCTGAGCAAGCAGCTGAGAAGGATGGTCAAAGCAAAATTAACATGCTGTAAACCTCGTTGCAATGATTAATGGCTCTTTTTTTATGAAGATGTTCAGAAACTGACATTTACTGAAGAAATGAGAGTGAGGTCTTTGGAATAAACTAGGAAGAGTTGTTTAGATTTTTTTAATAAAAAGAGATGTTTCAGCCAATACAAGCAATTAAGCATTCCTAGGTGCTTCTCCCTGCTTGCAGTCTGTAACAGAAGAAAAAACATGGAGAGACAAATAGCTTAGTTTGGATCATGGGACAACCAGACTGGAGCATGACCTGCAGATCACCTGGCTTTCAGGAAGTGCTGAATGGGGGTGCAGAACCAGCCCATCTTCACCCTGTGTCCTCTTGACAGCTCTCTGAGCTTCCACAGCTGCAGGAACAGGAGATACTGAGATGGCAGGAGACAATCTCAGTGACCACCCCTACCAGCAGTCTGGCAGCAGCTCCCAGACCAGCCCACCCTCAGCAGCAAGCAGAGCAGTCAGCAGCAGCATCCTCAGCACTCATCTCTGGACCTGCATTCTTTGAGCCTTCCCCCATCACCACCCAAAGTATGGAATGCAGCCTGGAAAGCTGGGGGCTCATATCTCCCTAGATGCTCTCAACAGTGCTACCCCAAGAGCAAATCTGATATCACAACCAGTAATGAATTGGAGCTGGGCTGTAATGATTTCTAAAAACATTTTCTAAGGCTGGCTGTCGATGCCACAGCTCAATCTTTGAAAGGATTTCACTGTTCCTAGAGCAGAATCCAAGAGAGCACTCTGCATCTGTTTACCATGCAGAAGAGTCAAAAATGGCTCTCCTCTCTCCTGGGTCCCTGCAGCTTCTCTGGCAGAATTAAAAGGCACATGTGGAGCTTCAGTGCTGGGGTGAAGAAGAGTGGGAACACAAAATAAGAATCCTCTGTTTCATCCCACCTGCTCTGTGATGGTGACTTGTCCCGAACAGTCTCAGGAAAATCCTGTGTAAATGGAACATAAATGTTTTATGAATTCAGCCCTGGTGGAGTAAATTAAAGGGTCATTAATGGCCTCATTAAAGAGCTTTGCACTTTGTTCTGAATTATGAAAGCTATCATGCAATGTTAAACTAAATGGAGTTTTCAGCGAGATTTTAAAACTCTTTAACTAGTTCCCTCTCCCCCTCTGCCTCTCTCTATTATTTTCTTCCCCCCTTTTTTTTTGGTCTCTGAGAAATGTCTTTCGAGGGAACTGCCTGTAGTGCTACAAACTTGATTTCAATTATAAATCTTCTTATGCTCCACTAATTGCCCAGAATTTTTCTCAAGAGCTGCCTGAGGTTAATGCTGATGAAGAAAGAGCCCTTTTGTCTTTTCTTGAAATGATGCCTCCCTTCCCCACCTCTGACGAGACATCAAGCAGGGAATTACCTATAATGACACCCAAATGGGATGCAGAGCGCTGCCATGGGGGAAGAAAGACAAATTTGCTGTGTCTTTGCCTTTGATAGCTGGGGAAAATCCTTTGGCTCCTCCAGTATCTCCCAGTGTGGCTCTTGGTGGGCCCCAGGAGCCTTCCCTGTCTCTGACTCCATCAGCAGCTCAGCACTGGCCCTTGCCTTGCCCTTGGTAGGATATCAGCTGGTGCTCAGTGGGGTCAAGAGAGTGTAAGAGCTCACCCTCAGCAAGATCCAGCAGAAACCAGGGATGTAAGGACATTCCTGAGAGCTGTAACTGCTGCAGCATCCTGGCTGCCACCACAGGGTCCTTGTCCCTGCCCTGGGTTTGGGGATGAGCAGCGCTAAATCCTCTTCTACAGCATGGCAGTGACTCCAGAGAAAGATCCATTTTGTGCGTTTGTAAATGTTGCCGTGGATAAACAATTGCCAGGTTGTTTTGGATCAGGCAGGAGTTCGCTGAGACAGTTGCTGGCCAAAGGATCTGGGTGTTGGGTGGCCAGGTCCTGCCCCTGCAGCTGGGACAGGGGCACAGGAGATAAGGGCTTGTCCCCAGGGGTACAAGCCCAGTGCATTTGGAGAGAGAGACTTTGGAATCCGTGTTCAGGAGCCAGCATCTTCATTGCTGTTGGGTTTGAGTGTGTGGGAGTAAAGAACCATCCTCTGGTCACCTTCCTGCCTTTCCCTAGGAAAAAGGAAAGGGGAAGTCCCAGGGGATGCTGAACCCCACACCTCAGTGCAGAGAAGGGAGGCCCCATGTCTGGGGCCAGCAGCCTCTTGCTTAAGATCCAGCTGCACTGCTAACATGGGCAGAAATTGTTTGGCAGAACAAAAAAACATTGATTTGCCACAACTTTGGCCCCTGGACACAGCTATTTCACCACCAAGAGAAGATCCTCAAGCATGGCCTGGAAATTCTTGTGATGCTGGAGGCAGAGCTGGGTCTCCCCACAGGACATGGCTGGTCACAGCTGGGTCACTCTCTCCTCCCCAGCCTACCTCTAAGGCTCGTTGCTTGGACTTTGTGACTTAGCTTGCCCTCTGCAACTTCTTCACACAGCTACACAACAAATTATACCTCTTATTAACTAATTAAGCTATTTCTTCAACCAGGCAGGAAAGAGAGGAGGTTGTTATTATTTCTATTTTTAAATATCCGTGAGAGGTACATGTGCTTGAGCGGAGGCTCAGCCCCGGTAAGACACGAGGGGTGGACAGGGCCAGCTGAGAGGCCCTGCTGCAGCAACCAAGTCCCTTTGCTGGCTTTGCTGTTTAGTTTGCCATGTCTGGGACAAATTTTGGGAGTGAAGGTGGCAGGCTCTGGGCAATGCAGGCTGTGATGGGAGCAGCACAGAGGACCCCAGGAGGACGCTGAGCTCCGGCAGTGTGCGACTCCAGCAGGGAGGATGCAGGAGCCCGGGGGACCCCCCACCTCTGCCAGTGAGTGCCGGCTGAGCAGTGGGTTTTAACCCCCACACACGTGTCTCTGGAGGCTCAGAGCCTCAGGCACAGAGCTGGCATCCCACGCTTCCCCATGTGGATTCGTTCGAGCCACATTTCCCCAGTGCTCAGCTCCCCAGAGCCCCCATCATCCTCACTGTCTCCTGGGACCACTCACACTTATTTTGGGGGGGGGGGGAACTCCTTAGAGATCAAGGGTCACCCCAGAGCAGCCATTAACGGGACGGGTCCAGCCCTGAGACATCCCAGTGTCTCTCCTGGCCATCAGGAGATTCCCAGTGGGGATCCCAGCCAAGGCTTTGCTGCCACACCAGGCTTCACATTATTGAGGCTTGCCGGATGCTCTTCAGGAGAATCCTGGCTGGCTCCTGGCAGCCTGCACTGCAGAGCTTCACTGCCCAGAGACTCTGTCTGCCTCGTGGCTCCTTTCCTCTGAGGTGGGGACGCTGTGGCTGCTTCTGCTGCCCATCGTGTGGGAAAGGACGGGAATGTTGCAAGAGCTCTGCTCAGAAATGCTGCTGCTTGCTGGCAAGCTCTGGCCTCCTTCCCTGCATCGGGATGTGTGGCACTGGGACAGGGAGGTGCCTAAGAGCTGGGGCCAGATGAAAACCACTGCAATTGAAACCACGGATGTGAAGGCTTTTTGGGCCTGGTGTGGGGGTCAGGAACCACTGGTGCTTCCTATCCAGCTTGATGTGGGCTCAAGCTCAAAAAATGGTGTTTGCCCTAAGGGTGGGAGTAGGTACTGGGTATATCGTGGGGGAGCTGGGCAGAGTATTAACAGCAACAAAAAAATCAAAACCACCACCACCATCACCAAAATGCTCAGAGGTGGGGGGTACTGGCAGAAGTTGGGTTGGTGGGGAGCTTGCTCTGTGGCCATTCTGCTTTTTTACTTCATGGAGCTGTGTAGCTAGTATTTTCTTTCCTCTGAAGGCTTTGTTTGCTTGCTTGTTTGATTTTATTTTCCCCTTAATGCCTCCCTGCAGGGTGTGCTCCAGGAGTGTGCAGAGGCTGACCTGCTCTCTGGCTGGTGTGGAGGTTTCCTTGCTGGAGGTTGCTCTTGATGCCTCTAGCCTGTCACATCCCTGTTAGATGCCAACTTTCCTTTGGTGCTGTTTGCTGCTGAGGGGGATCTCAGAGCATCTCTGACCTCAGGAGAGGGGCTGGTGCTCTGGTGAGGGATGGAGACCATTGCACAGGGTGATTTAGAAATGCTGACAGGCAGCAGTGGCAGCCCAATAAACCATGTTTATGCTGATGGAATTAGCGGAGCCGTGGCTGTGCTGTGCTGGAGCCCTGCAGCTGCAATGAGCATCAGAAGGGGCAAAGCCCTGCAGCAGCTGCCCTCAGCTGCCACATCCCACTGGGGGATGGGGCTGAGCTGCAGGCAGTGGATCCCTGGTGGTTTGTAAAGAGGGGGTGCAGTGGGCAGCAGGGCTTTTGGGGAAGGTGGGAGGATGATGCCATGGGCTCTGTTTGATGCCTTTGCCTGCTGGTGTCTGTGGACGTGAACTCCTCATGGCCCCAGTTCCCAGCACCTGCTGGGCTGAGGGCACAGACTCCTCTTCAGCCCAGTGCCACCATTCCTGGGGACACGTGGAGTGTCGGGGACTCGAGGCCGTGGCACTTGTGGGGAGGGACGTGGTGGAGGGTTTGGGGTCGGTGCTGTGGTGTGAGTGCCTGCAGAGTGTGCTGTGGCTTCAGGGATGCTGCAATGACCTGCATCCCTGTCAAGTGCCAGGGACAGCAGTTCCTGTGTGTTTTCCATGACAGCTTCCCACAGGTGCCATGAAGGAGGGGTGCTGAGGAGCCAGAGCTGGGCTCTGCTGCCTGCAACATGCTTGGGATTTGGGGGGCTCTGTTTGCCCCCAGGTGGGCAGGTGGCACTGGAGGAAGACCAGGGGTGCCATACCATGGATGAAGCAGCAATACTGGGATGGGAAATGTAGAAATGCCAAAGCTGGTGGGCAAATCCAGGGCTTAATGCCACATATGCTGCCCTTCTCCCTGCCACTGTCCCTGCAGGGCTGCTGGTGGTGCAGCGTGGCCCTGCTGCGAGCAGGGAGGTGGGAAGGATGTGGCTGGGATGCAGAGAGCATCCTGTGCCATTCCTGGCCTGCACAAATGGAAGATGGAAGGGCAAAGGGAGGCTGAGAGCTCCTCAGGCAGGGAGGTAGCTGCAGGCACAGTTGAGGAATTGCAGAAATGCTTTGCACTGTTTCCAGCAAAGTGACTGATGGGGACTAGGGAAGAGGGAAGGATATGGGTGGGGAGCAGACTTAGCAAATGACTTCACTGTTGGTTAAATTTCTTCCGCACTAAAACATTGCAGAATCTGGGGAAAGAAGCACAAGTCTGCCACAAAAAGAATCCCACGTCCAGCTGTGGCCAGGCAACGAGAGGAAGGTGCTTGCAAAGTCATTGATGATGCAAAGCCACACCAGGGAAACGTGGGACAGGGCACGGCAAATCCCACCTTGTGCACACGCTTGAAAGAGAAATCTCTTCCCCCTGTCTAATCCATTACCACATGCTTATTCCTATAACAAATAACTGAGTCAGCGGGAGAAAACCAAATTCAATTTATATCTCAATCCAAGCAAATATGAAAAGACTGCCAAATCTGACAATAAAACTGCAGTGATCTCAGATGTTTTCCTTCTATATATTAAGAGAAAGGGGAGCAGAGGAGATTTTGGCCATGTGGCCATAGGTGGGGGTACAGAGGGACTGGTGGGATGGCTCAGTCTGTCCTCAGGTGATGAGCACAGCTTTTGCTCTGAGGGATACCTGCCAGATGTGGCTGGTACCACATCTGGTACAGATGTGGCTCCAGAGCTACCCTGGGGACAGCAAGGAGCTGGGAGCAGGCTGGCACTCCTGTCACCTTTCTGAAATTGTCTGAATAATCTCTGGTGGTAAAAAGTGGAGGCTTCCCACATCGTGTTGTTCCTACTGTGTCTCTGTGGGATTCTTAGAGGCATCCCCCTTCCTGCTTTGCAAACACTACAGCTGTCTCTGCAGCCTGAGGGCATGAGGATTTTTCTTCAAAGTTTGTCAAGTTTGCCAGCCTTTCAATGAAAGCAGAGCCACGCAGGGAAGTGCTCTGTGCCGGGGGATGCTCATTCCCAGGCAGGGTGGCAGCAGCACGTTGCCCTGAGTGCCCAGGGGCTCCCCTCTCTGCACTGCCCAGCGTGTGATGAATGGGTGCAGTCAGCTGAAACATTGCTGTCCCTCTTGCAGGGAGAGTGCATTGTCTGTCCTCCAGCCAGGCCTGCTCCACGTGACTGGGATTTCCCTTGGAGTGAGGCAAACCTCTCTGCAAGTCCCTTTATTCCCATCTGAGCTGCCCCATCGGTGGCGTGTTCAGCTCAGCTAGTCCTGGCTGGAGCCTGGTTTAGCTCCCTGCTGTGCCCTGGTGTGTGGTGGCACCGAGGACATTTTGCTGTGCAGTGGCACTGAAGGGATGTCCACAAAGCCAGTGGCAGAGCTGGTGCTCACACTTGCTGCTCCTTCCTAAGCCAGGTGACCTCCCCAAACTGAGCCGTGCACCCCTGCCCGCTCTCACTCAGGTGGTGCCCAGCTTCCAGCAACGGGAGTAGGAACAGATGGGAAAGGGAGAATAAGCAAAGAGTCAAAATAGACAGTTTGATTAACTATTTTCCTAGAAGAAGGCATTTAGCAAGCTCAGCTGAGCTATAAATATCCTATAATGTTCCTCTAATATGTGGAGAGCTGGGGAATGGGAAGGGGGGGATTTTCTTCATGTAAACAAATGTAGAGAAAATAGTAGCAAGAGAAACAAAAGGAACTAATGAATTCAAGTCAAACACCCTGGTTTGGCTCAAAGTTGAGGCATTTCTTGGGCAGCCTGTGACCACATCCAGGCGGTTCATTAGCCTCTCTGGAACCCAAACTTGAGACTCTTTGTTCCCGAATGCTGGGGTTTTGGTGCTTGCCATTGTTATTTTTTTCTTTCTTTTTTTCTTTTTTTTTTTTTTTTTTTTTTTTTTCTTTAGCATAAGAAACAAGTTAAGTAATGTGAGAATGAGATCAAACATTTCATGTTGAACAAGAATGAGTTTGTTTGGTTTTCATCCTGAAAAGTTCCCACTGTGAGCATTGCACATGCATAAGTACTGGATTCAGTGTGTGGAGAACAGAGAGAGGATGGATGATGGGGGAATCCATGCGGGGAGCAAGTGGGGACACAGATACCTGGGACAAGCTCTCTGTTGGACCTGTACTTTGCTCATGAAAACCTTGTGCCTTCCCCATGCTAATTTGCTTTTTACCCACTCAAACCACAGAAGAGCAAAAGGGTGGGGAAGGAATTGCTGTTCCTAGGCTATGCTGGGAACAGTTTTGTCTCATTAAAATCTGCTTTCACCTGCTACTAATTTTCCTCTCATAACAAAGGCCTGGAATGATTTGTTTGTTGTTTGTTTGTCTGAATGAAGAGTAAAAAAGAGCTGTTAGAGGTTCATGGTGAGGAAATGGCAGCCTGTGCTGGTGGGGGCATGCTAGGTGCTGAGACAGTGATGGGCACGGGGAGAAAATTACAGCAATGAGATCCTTCCTGGGCTTTCACCACAGCCTGAGTAGGGTGGGAGAAAGTTTCAGAGGGAGCTGTGCTGCCTCCTCTGCCAGTGCAGGCAGGGATGTGGGCAGTGGCTGCTCCCTGGGGCATGTAGGAGCTGCTGTGGCATGACTGCAGCTCCACGGGTGGTTTGCACAGAGAAAAATGTGCTGCTGGAGGATCCAAAATAGGACCTGCTTGCTCTTGCTGTCATGCCCTTCCCCAGCTGTCCTTAGCTAGCACTAGCAGCTCAGGGCTGGGGACATCTCTCTGCTCCAGGGAGGGGATATTTATGATCCTGAAGCACTGCTGAAACACTGCTCCCATCCCTGCAGCTGGCAAAGGCTCCCAGCAGCAACACAACCCCGGCAAGAGGGGCCCTCCCGCGGTGTTTGTGCATTGCTTTGGGGAGCAGGATGAGGAAATGGGAACCAGCAGGTGCGTGGGGAAATGACCTCAAGGGCTGAGAGGTGGGGCTGCATGACGCCGAGTCTCCATCCTCCCTGCAGGCTCGTGCATCCCGCTCTGTCCCGCCGGCTGCGCTGCCCCTGCCTGGGCCAGGGAGCACACCACACGAGGGCTGTGTCTCGTTATTGTGACAAGTAATTAGGGTGATGCAAGATGCTAGAAAATGACTTTATTAGGCAAAGGCAGCTTATAAACCTCCCGGAACAACCAAGCGCTTTAAACATCTTCAACCCGTGTGTGCAGGCAGCTGTTCTCCCTCCCACTCTGGCCCTGCTCATCCAGACCAAAGGAAGATTTGACACCCAGAGAGACATTCCCCTGGTTTGCCTTAGCATCCTACCAGCTGGTGACATCCCCTAAAATAGGAAACTCAAATTGCAGCAATGACCGGGGATGGGTTCAGCCTGTTCTCTCCCTGGTCCCTCTTTGTTTGATGCCATCCCTTCCCTAGAAGCTCCCCAAAATCTCCCTTTTGGGGGAGATGGGGCATTGTGGTGGCCTGGACACAGCTGGCAAAGCACCACTCATGTGTGCTGTTGGCATTGGCCAGCAGCCGTCTGGGATGGGCTCAGTGTTAATAAATCCACAGCGTCAGTGCTGCTTTAGTGTTGCTCTAATTGGAGCCATAAAGTTAAACTCAGCCTCTTAGGGTTCTGCTGGGAGCTGGGGCTTCCATTTGCAGGTTCCCCCGTGCCGTTAAAGGGCACCGTGCTGGCTAATAGGTGTTAAATTGGAGCATCACTTTTTAATAAGCCTCTTAATGGCATCGTGCAGATCCTTGGCAGCCTGGGGATGAGGCTGTGTCAGAATACCTGCATGCAGGGAAGGCACTGCTGGGAGCTGAGGGCTGGGGAGGCGTGAGGGACGTGGGGAGCACTGGGGTGACCCTGCTGCATCGATCCAGGTCACTTCAGGAAATCCAGAGGGTGGCCTGGTCTGAAATCCAGGGCACAGGGACAGGCCAGGAGATTGCACTGCCCACAGCCCGTGGCACAGCACAGGATGGCGTGTCTGGTCCTACAGCATCTGCTTTTGGATGACTGGGACGTCAGGCAGTATTGCCTGGATACAGCAATGCCACTGCCCTCTGTGATTTGCCCCTTTGGCTAATGCCACAGCCACCAGCTTTGTTTCCTTCATCAGGACCTTCCTTTTGGGATGCTGCTGCTAGGGTTGTCACCTCCAGGTGATGCTTCTTGCTGCCCCTCATCCCCGGGGATCGTGGTCTCTCTTTCAGTGCTCTCACAGCAATCTCACTCCAGTGTTTCTCATTTACTGGTAAAATTTCATCATTTCCCAAACCACAATCTCCTCCTTGTGCCTGCCCCAAGACAAAGAGGTTTCTCTTTTCCCTCTCTGTGGTTGCCCACCTAGAAGTGACATCATGGATGCGATCAGGAACTGTCCTGCAAAACAGGCACTGAAACCATCCAGGCTGCTTTCACTTGGGTAATGCTTAGAGAAAGGACTAAGATCCCAAGAAACAAGCACACTATTTTTATCTAATCCCTCTGCTTTAATAACTGAGAGTTGGAGGGCTTTCATTATTCGTAATTCAGATGAGGCTGTTTTGAAAATTCCCTGGTGGGTTCTGTCTTCTGCCTCCAGCTCTGCTCACGCCTCGGTCTCCTCCCGCCATGTGGGACATGAGGAAGCATTTGCTGAGCTCATGATCACATCCAAACAGCTCCCCACTGCCCAAGAGCTTGGTATGTAACCCCACACTTGCTCTCCAGGCTCATCAAGGTCTAACTAAGAGACACCCACCGACAGAAAACACTTTGCCAAACTCAGCTCCTCACAGCATCATCCCCCCGGCACAGGGCGGGATGGATTCACTGTGCTCCAGAAGGGAGACAGGGTGGGATTTGTCACCTCCAGGCCAGGCAAATTTGAGGCCAAAGCAGTGGAAGAGAATGAATACAATTTTTGTCAGCTCCATCCGTGCCGGCAAATGCAGATCATGAATTACACACCCGCCAGATGACAGGCTGACATTTTAGCTCCAAACATTCTCCTATAATTAGAGAATCTAATGCAATACAGGGAATGGCTCCATTTTACACACACATTATCGTAATGCCTTTAAATAAGATAATTGATTATGCCTCTGCATAAGAAAGTAAAATATTCGGTGTAATTAAAACCGACATTCAGATTTTGGCATGCTGACAGGTGAGGCCATGTGTCATTTTATAAATCCTTAAAGTGATATTCACACCCACATCCAAGTTCCCAAAGTTTGGGGAGAAGAAAAAAAGAGTCCTTGTCTCTGGGTTGCTTTTTATCCTGCATTCAAATGTTTTTTGAAGAGGGATTTCTATTCTTCTTTTGCTCTCATTTATCTTCATTTCAGCCTCGTATCATCAGCTGACAAAAGAACCTGAAGTCGTACTGCTGTGAGCAGGGATGTTGGTAGATCCCATCAGATAAGCAGGACTTGGCCAGCTCTCTGCTTGCACCAGCCCCCTCTGAGGCACTCACACTGCTGAATTGGCAGGCAGCGCCTTCCCGCGCGCGTCTGCCCCGATGCCGAAACCGCTGCCGCTTTTTGTGGGCTCTCCTGGAATGGAGACGTTCACACAGAAGGAAAACGCTCCGTGGTGCAGCAGCTGCCAAAAAGCTGGAGGTCCTTGCAGATGCGGGCTGCCTGGGAAATGTGTCCCCGCTGCGATGGGTGGATGTGTGTGTGTGGTGGGGGATGAGGCTCAGGGTACAGCCTGTGCTGAGCCCAGGGACCCGCGCTGGAGGGTTCAGATGTTCTGTCCTTGCCAGCTGGGCTGAGGGGCTCTTCTTCCTCTAGCTGTGCTTTTATGGCAAAGACTGAGGAACACTAATTGCTTCTGCCATCCATTTTTATGGTTGGAGCTGCCTGTGAGGACTGTGTTTCTGATCCAGAAAGTAGGTGCCAAAACCTGCTTAGAGCCCTCTGTAAAAACTCCTGTTTGGGATTTCATCCTGCTGCTAATGGACGAGGTTTATGTGACAAATCACCACTGCTGCTAGGTAGTGCCACTGCTGGCCATGGTGTCAGTGATGGGGTTTGAGGTCTGGGGGCTTTTGAGGGGATTCTTTAGGCCTCAAGAAATCCTCTAAGTCAACACGGGTGCTGCTCCGCAGCCTTGACATTTGCTGCCTGTTACGCCTTGAATCTTTGCAAACAAAGGTTTGAACACCTTCAGCATCCCTAAATATGTCCCTGCTGTGCCATAACACATTTCTGGTGAGATCTGTGCAGGATTTGGATGAGGGATCTCTGTCTCTGCCCTCTGTGCTCTGGATCCCTCCCCATTCCCTATGAAGACAAGGCTTCCCTAATAAATGGGAGGGCTGCTACCACTGAACCCACCTTCCAGGTAACATGGACTTGAATTGTTTAGGTTGAAAAAGGCCTCCAAGACCTTCAAGTCCAGCAGTTAACCCAGCACTACCAAATCCACCACTAAACCATGTCCCTCAACACTACACCTACACATCTTCCTGCCCTCAGTTGCCAACAGCTGCCACTCCCATTCCCTTCCAAACGACCAGAAGTGGTTCCTCCTCTCCAGCCCAAGTTACCTGTCAGTGAGCTGTGCCTTCCAGCATCCCCATTCATCCCTGGCTCAGGAAACCTGCCAGGATGAATGAGGTGGTGCTTCCAGCCCCTTGTAGGGTCTGCCTGGTGAGGTTTGCAGAAAGAAAGGTGCAAGAGGGTCCCATTGGATGGCTCATACCTGCCTGTGGATGCACAGTGTGCAGCATGGCCCATGCTAGGTGCATTTCAGTGACACTTCCTCTATAATATGGCTCCCAGAACCTTCAGCAATGACCTTCCCTGTTCTGTACCTGCCGGTCCACCTGCCTGCCTGTCACACTTTTATCCATGGGCTCTATCCAGTGCACAGGTAATTAAAATCCTCAGTCAATTAAGTGGCTCCCAGCCTCTAAGCTGGCTGAGGAGGCCTGATCCTGCTGCCCTCCTCATTGGAGAGGAGAGGAGAGGAGAGGAGAGGAGAGGAGAGGAGAGGAGAGGAGAGGAGAGGAGAGGAGAGGAGAGGAGAGGAGAGGAGAGGAGAGGAGAGGAGAGGAGAGGAGAGGAGAGGAGAGGAGAGGAGAGGAGAGGAGAGGAGAGGAGAGGAGAGGAGAGGAGAGGAGAGGAGAGGAGAGGAGAGGAGAGGAGAGGAGAGGAGAGGAGAGGAGAGGAGAGGAGAGGAGAGGAGAGGAGAGGAGAGGAGAGGAGAGGAGAGGAGAGGAGAGGAGAGGAGAGGAGAGGAGAGGAGAGGAGAGGAGAGGAGAGGAGAGGAGAGGAGAGGAGAGGAGAGGAGAGGAGAGGAGAGGAGAGGAGAGGAGAGGAGAGGAGAGGAGAGGAGAGCTCGCAGCCTGCTCGGCTCGCCTTGCCGGGCTGCTCTGCTCTCAGTTACTGCGGGCTCGCCGGGATGCGTTGGCAGCGCGGGGCGCCGGAGCCCGCAGGGACGCCGGCACGGCAGCTCGCCCCTTCCTCCGCTCTTAAGTGGGCTTGTAAAAATCAGCCTCGTGCCTGGAAAACAGAGGAATGTTTAACCGTGCTGGTTAAGGGACTGCCTACCCTCCCACGGGACAGCCTCCCGGCAGCCGGCTGGGTGAGGAGGAGGCGCACGGGAGTGACAGGAGCAGACAAGGACTGTCCTGGCCACGTGCGGGTGGCAGGAGCCTGGCAGGATGGGCACAAGCAGGATGGGCGGATGTGACACGAGCCCCCGGGACCAGTTCATGGCTGCCAGAAATGATACGAGGTGCCAGCCTGAGAGGAGAGCAGATCCCAGAAGTGTCTCAGCTGTTTTCTGCCTGGCCTGCTGCTGTTTTCTCATGTAAGAAAATCCCCATCTTCCCAGTGTGCCTGGCGCTTCCAGCTCCTCCAGGTCTGTGCCCTCACTGGCTCTGGGTGGGCAACATCCCACCTGGACATCCCTTTGCATCCTCAGCTCTTGCTGCGCCCGGAGAGGCGACCTGGATGCCCTGAAGGTCCCCGGGCTGTCCCCGCCTCCCACAGCCACAGGCAGGCTCCTCCAGCCCGTCTGACACTCCGGCAAAGGCGCTCCCCCCGCTCCGTGCGCTCTCCCTCACCCTCGCACTCCCACGAGCGCCGGGATGATGCGTGCGGGGAGCAGCGCTGCCACCGGCATTAGTCACCGCGCCCGTAGGAGGAGGCTTGGGAGCAGCGGAGGAGGAGCAGAGCCACAATGTGGAGCAGGACCACGGTCCTAGGGACAGCCACTGGCTTGGCACCTGTCACTGCTGACTGTCCTGCTCCTTGTGTCGGGAGCCGGAGGGGACAGGGAGCTGCCTGGCTGGGGACTCTGAGTAGGTTGTTACAGGGAACCGATGCTGACACGGCTCCTGTGGAGTAGAAAAGCACCCTGGGAGCGTGGCAGCTGCCCAGGAGGGAAGGGCTAGGTCATGCATGGAGCTGCTGATGTGTGTCTGGGATTAAGTCGAGAGAGGGGCAGATTCACAGAAATGTTTCCCTGCAATGGCACCAACACATTTCTGAGCATCCCTTTTTGGGGAGGAGGAGCTAGGTTTGGGTGATCATGAGGACAGATGGATAAAACTGGAGGAGATGAACTGGAAAGAGAAAAGCAGAGCACCCCAGCAGGGTTTGACTTAGTGATGTGGGTGGGAAAGCAGGGCAGGGGCAAAGCGAGGCACTTGTAGGGGTCTGAGAACCATATGTGTGTGTGTGTCTGCATCAGAGCCTGTTCCTGCATCAGAGCCTGTTCCTGCCTTGCCCAGTGTTCACTGGGACACTCTGCACACCTTGCTCTGTGCCTATTTATATTTTACCTTAGTCATGCACTACATCTGGACTTCTCTGCTTACAGCTGTGAGCTTTGCTTTCATCCTGTACATGTTGGGATTATGGTTGTTGGGATTACTTTCCCTGTGGTGGGCTGGATCATGGTAGGATTAAAAAGATCATATAGAGTAGGGGAAAGAAACTGTGTTTTGAAGATTAGCTGTAGCACCAAACTCCAGCTCTGTTTTATTTCCCACCAGGGTTTAGTTGCCAGGTTCCAGCTGGCCTTTTTCTTCCTGAGCATCTTCAACTTGCCAACAGATGAACAGAGGGCAACACCAGCTTTCAGTAAGGGCTGTGGACCCTGGAACACCAATGCATCCACAGATGACTAATGAATCACAACATCACTTATGCATTGACTTCTTTGAAATGCAAAGCACTCCCTTGATATTTCAGCATTTTTCACCTAGTCCAAAGCAAAACCCAACAGGCAGAGAGGAGACAAGTGGAAAGCTGAGCAAGGTAATGTTTCCACCTTGTGTCTGTTACAATGATTGCATCAGCTTTAATTACAAAGGGACTTTCTGCCCTTTAAAGCAGCTCAGCACACATCATATTCTCAGCTTTCCTGCCTCCGGCAGGCTCCAGCTCTGAAACAGTTTCCTTCATGCATTCAAAACAGTTTGTAATTAACAATCACATTGTTTTCCTTTGAATATCGATGGAGATACAGAAAACAGAGATTTGCAGCTGAGGTGCTGATATGACTGAGTATTATTTTGCTTCCATGAAATAACTTTTCTCATTTTACAGCAAATTTTGTGCTGATTAAAGATTCAGAGTAGTGGAGAGACTTTGCTCACCAGTTGGCCTTGAAGCTTGGGAAGCTGGCTCAGACATCTGGAAAATTTCCTGCCATATCAATGGGAAAGAAGGAAATTTTGGGTCTGCTGCCCTATAATCTTTGGCCCATGTTCAGTGTGTGCCTATGAAGAAAAAATCCCTGACACCATTGCTGCTTTTATAAAATATCCCTTAATGGGAAACCAGCAGAAAAAAGTAAGTAAAACCAGGAGTATCCCAGCTCCACGGCTCCCTGAGCTACTCAGTCAGACCAGAGGGGGCTTAATTTGAAGCCTTGGCTCTGTAAACAAGAACCAGATTACAAACTTCTTCAGTTCTGGTGCAAAGCTTGGATGGGAGGATTGTTCCCTCCATCTGTTCTTCTCATTGACAATCTGCCTTTAAAGCCATCGCTGCATAAATCTGGAGGAAGCGTAAATGCAGGAGCACCTGAATATTGTTTAACAGATGGGGACACACATTTTTCAAGCAGAGATTTCCCTTACATTGCCCCATTTATTTCAGAGGGTGTTTTTCAGTACCATCCTCGCAATGCCATGTCTGCCTGGGAATAAGCTGGCATCACAAGCCAAGGCTTGTGGCTAGCCAAATTGATTTTCAGGAGGAAACTTTACTGCATGAACACTGCTGTGACATTTTTGGTTTGCTTTCACCCCTTTCAGTGTAATTCCCTTCTGACCAAACTCACATTTTCCATCCAAGCCTTTCAGGAGGACTGTTAACTGAGAGCACTCCTTGTTTCCTGCTCCCACCCTGGAAAGGCTTGAGGAGATCATCCACGCACCTCGCTTGAAACTCATTCTGGCATAAACACACAAAAGCCCACAGGAATAAACACAAAGTCAAGTTTTGAACCCTGTGGATCCCTGCTTCACGTATCCTTCTCCTCCTTCCCTGACAGGCAGTCTGGCAGCTCCCATCCTGTTGACAGGGCTCTCTCTTGTTCTTCCACCTTCCACCCCAGAGGATCCCTAATGCATTTAGCACCGTGGCTTTCAGCTCTGTTAGCTTAAGGGCCACTACAAGTTTTCTGGCAGCAACACAGACGTGGACTGTTGAATGTCAGAGAGGAAATTACTTTTCTTTGCAACCTTTTCACAACTCCCTGCAGTCACTGGACCTCTGGGTCTCAAGGACCACGGATTGAAAGCCTCTGACATACCAAGCGGTACATGGAGTTCACATCAGGTGATGTCTCCAGGTGGGAATGGGCCAGCCATCAAATTTAGCAGGCAGTAGCATTTCATGCAGATACAGGAGGGAATAAGAAAGCTACTAAAATTGCAGTGGGACTTTGGATATTCCTGATGGACTCTGTGCTGCTACAGTGTCCATCCTTGTAGTAAGCAGAGTCCTGGCTGTGAGACACAAAGATCTGCCTGAGGAGATGAGCCTGAGTCCTTCACCTGCTCTCCAGCACAGAGGCACAACAGATGCTGCCCTGCTGACCCCAGACACTCAGAGTTTGCCAGTCAGGTCTCTGAATTCAAAGAAAGATATTAAGTGCTGTTTTCTTTTCACTTGCCTTCTGGCTCTGTAACCATTAGGTTGCACTCAAATAGCACTCACAGCTTTTTATTTATTTTTCCCCAACCACAAGAACTAGGACTTTTCATTTTTAAATTTTTTTTCTCAGTGTAAGCCAAAAGCTGAAAGTTTTGCTGAATCACTTGTCTCCATGAACTGGGGCTTTAAGGGAAGTATCCAGTACTGGGAAGTGTGCAGTGTATGCATGAGATTGGCAATGCCACCAGGAGACAAAACTCAAAGGTGATGTCATCCAGCCACAGTGGGAAGGAGAACGTGGGGATTGTGTTTGGGGTGTAGGTTCAGCCCATGCTGGCCTCCCCCCTCCACTACCCCTGCTTGTACCACAGGAGTCAAGGTACAGATCAGGTCTTCTAGGAGAGATGGGCAGTGCTGTAGGTGCTGGACTAGCAGCAAGGAGGTGTAGAACAGGGGGATGGTGCAGGAAGGAAAAGAAGATGAGGGAAGAAGGGCTAAGGCTTGGAAGTGGAAGAAACATATGTGGAACAGTCAAGCTGTCCCCAAGACAGCCTGAATTGGACCTGAGTACCTGCTTGTTGTCTCACTGACCCTCATTCCTGCTGATCCACTTTCCTGGACTTGGGGAAATAGAAGGAAGGAGGACAGCAGGAAACACAAGGCAGCTCCCTGTGGTTGGTTACATGGTGCAGCATGCCAAGGGCAGAGTCCTGTTCTCCCTGGGCCATTAGATCTCAAAATCCAGCTACCAGGACAAGTCTTAGCCTAAGAAGAAGGGAAAAAAAGAAGAGAAAATATGGGCATAGATGATGGACCCCAAATTTCTCAGCTTTCATATCACTTCCCCTTCCCCCTCCTTCTCCCTTCTTCAGTCGTTGTATTCTTCTTGGGAGAAAGTGTCTGTTGGAAAACAGAGAGAGAAAACGACAAACACTGCTGTGGAATTATTTAACGAGCCAGAATGAATTGCATTTGAAATCATTTAAATGGGATCTGGGAGTATTTAACTGCAGCACAGGAACTTAACAAGAGTGGGAAAGGATTTTGTGCTAATTGCTGGCAATGATATACCTACGGAGAGAGAACATGCTGCAATTAGTAAGCAAGGCTGTAATTTCAGCCTAAGGTCCCTGTCTGCCCTGGAATATGGCATGGATTATCTGCTGGAAGGAAGACAGGGGCTCTGATCCACAGGTGATCAGAGAAGGGAGCAGATGAGATTCTCATCAAGTAGTCATTAACCAAGTTTTAATGACACTGGGATGCAGGAGACGGGTTTGGTCAGACCCAGACATCCCTTTGCATCACCCCAGGTTTTAGTCCTGATGTCCTTTTCCCCAACCTGATTGGTAAAGCCAAAATGGAGCACAAAGCCTCTTCCCAACACACCCAGAGGTGGCAGGGACTGACCCTGCACTCCATGCCTGCATAGTGGGGCTACAGCTCCTGGCGTGGGGAGCCTGGGGAACAATCTGATCATTCCTTTCTGAGAATCAGCAGCTTCAGGGCATCCTCAACACTGCTGGATTTGGGGAACCAGCAGGACAAGACCAGAGAGCTGGGGCTGGGATGTAGCCTTGTTCATAGCCTGCATGAGGGCAGAGCCTGTGGCCAAGAACCGTGTGCTGGGGGTATGTGGTGATGGTGGGGTGAGAGAGGATGGGGGGTAAGGAAATGAGGCAAGATGAGATGGGGAAAGTTTTGCAGGTGCAATGGCAATCAGACAGGAGCCTGCACGCCCTAGAAACACCCCAGATGGCCCCAGGTGTCCTTCCCTTCTTATGGTGATGCCCATACAGGAGAGACCCTGTGGCCCCACTCTGCCAAGTCCACAGAAGCGAGGAGCCTTGAATGCCCAGTATTCAAGGCTCAACTCAGAGATGAGCTGCCATGGCTCTAGAAGGGACAGCCCCTGCTGGCAGCAGCCCTGGCAGGGTGTCCTCACTGCAGGGGAAGGCAGACAGCCGGCAGCTCTTGTCCTGGTGCCCGGCAGCTGCAGGCAGCCTCCGCCAGCCTCTGCTCATTGTTCCCTGGTCCTCTCCCCATCTCCATTCTCTCCCTGTGATGTGTCTGTCTGTGACTTTTTGTCTTTCAATCAGTTTTCATCTCAGTAATTCCCATTCAATGGTTAGTCCCTGATCTTTCTAATTGAGATCAGAGCTTCGTATAATAGGAATGGGGGGAGGGAGGCTATTTTTAATTTGCTACGTTCCCATTAATAACAAGTTCTAATTAAAAACCCTCCATCTTCCATCCTCCCAAGTTCAGAGGAAAACTCTCTATGACTTCTGTTGGAATCTTCTCCTGATAAATTGGTACCACAGCCTCCTAGAACAGCTGGTCCTCTTTAGCAGGCATAGTAATTAATGGGAATAATAAATGCATTCAAAGCAGGTTCATAACCCTCCTTTCTGTGCACTCAGACATCTCTTCACATTGCAAGAGACACACATCAACATTTCCACTTACAAAACAGGCCCAGAAGATCTGCCTACGTCTAACAAGCCTGGGTTTCATTAGCACTCTCTGTCCCGTGATAAACCTTGGGATACAAAGGTTCCCCATGGACAGGGATGTTCCCTCCTGACTGGGAATGAAGCTGATGTACAGAGCAGGAGCCATGACTGTGCAGCATCTCTGTGTCTCTCCAGGACTTTCTGCCTGTCCTGAGTCTTATATCACAGCTCCCCAGGATCTGTGGGGAGGAAAGCCGTGTTCTGCCCTTCCGTGGGAGCTTGTCCAGTGGGGAAGGGTCTCCAGTTTTACAGGGCATAGATCCACGCTCAGATGGGTGGGGTGAACATGGGGACAGCTCACCCTCTCCTGAGGTGCTGGATTGTGCTGCCAGCCCAGCCAGGACCAGCCTCACCTGTGCCTGTGCTCCTGGGCAGTGCTGGCCTTGAGGCTACGGCAGGGGAAGGCAAAATGAAAAGGGAACTCAGGGTGCTTTGCCACTTGCACAAGGAGACAGGAGATCAGGATTTTCCCTTTTCTCCAGCTCCTGTTTGGCTCTGCTGTGTCCATCTTCCTGCCGACCGTGTGTTGGGGTAGGCAGATATTATTGCCTTGCAACATCCACACAGTGAGACTGAGAGAGAAGGTGGAGTGGATGCCAAGTGAAGGCTGAGGTCACACCATGAGCTGGAGATGACACCCTAATGTTCTGATTTCCCTTGCTAGGCTCCAGACCAACAGACAGGGACAATCCTGTCCAGTGAAGGAGATGGGGCCATATCCACCTGGGGCCGGCAGACACAGAGCAGCAGAAGCACAAGGGCTAATGAGCTGCACACCCTCTCCTCCCTTTGTGCAGGCCTCCATTTACACCAGCTGTGGATTTGGGCTTCCTTGGATGTGTAGATCAGCTCTGCTGGGGATGGATGACCCCTTGCTGTCCTTTTCTCTTGCTTTTGTTCACCACTGCCGAGTTAATGGACTCATCTCGGGAGTGGCCAAACCAGGAACCATCAGTGCAGATATCCCTGAGCCGAGCAATCTGTCCTGAGCACTGATTTCAATTAAAGGGTCATTAGCGTGAAATCTTATCCAGCCCAGCTCCCATTTGCCAGCAGGAGGTCCTTCTCCTCCCCATCCCAAGCCTTGCTCTGCGGTTAGAGCGCGCTGCTCCTGCTGGAGTCCTCCAGTTTTGCTAAAACACAGCAGCTGCTGCTAATAAACAAACATATTGATCATAGAGATATGGCCTGTCAGGGACTTAATTCATGAATGAAATGGGCTCAAGAGCGCCCGGTAGGCAACGGCTCTGCTTAAAGAGCTCCCCCTCAAGATGGTGCTTGGAGCTGGGAACCGAGAATCCCAGCAGCTACTCAGCTCTGGGATGTCCAAGTCTGGGGCTGGTGTAAGGATCTGGGGATGAAGTTTCTTTTTGGGACTGAGAGGAACAGAGCTAGTTTCCCCCTTTACCCTTGTAAGCCATTGCTAACAGGGATGTGGCACAGTGAAGGGCTCTGTTCTTCCCTTGTAGTGTGAGCAAGAGGCTCCTGGTTCTGCTCCATCCTGTGGGGACCATCCGGGCAACCCAAAAATTCAGTGCTTTTGAGGACAAGACTGTCAAATATCCCCCACAAAACTAGTCCTTCTAGTCTCCTGTGGGTCTGGAACTTGTAGAAAAACCAGAGCAGGACCCATGCCTGCCTACTGGAGTTTGTAATACCCATTTCAGGGGGCAGATGCAGCTGCAGCATCACTTAGAAACTATGTCAGAGCCAAGAAGGGGAGAGCATCACAGCTCCAAATTGCCAGCATTTCTATTCTCCTGACAGCAAACGGGTTTTCCTAGTTTTTGATCAAATTTTCCTTCCACAGACAGACAGTAAAACTCTTTCTGCACATAAGACCAAGGCTGTTTACATCACTAATGCTGCCATTGTTTCTGAATTGCCATCATTGTGTGGAGTCAGACTTAAACAAGGTAAAATCAGCTCAGAAATGGATCCTGCACAGCCAGGGACTATAATTAAAACAGAAGTATATTTGAATATAGTCTTTATAGGTGTAGTAAATTATACCACAGTACATGAGGATGTAGGTTGATCTGTAACTGGTTTCAATCCTTTAGTATTGGCCATGATGAAAGCAGCTGTTAAAATAGGTCTTAGTATTTATGGTCCTGGGATGTGAAGGCCTTGCTGAGAGTTTGATGGATGAACTTTCAAGGACAGGAATAGTTGTCAGCCTGAAATATTTATCAGTCTGAAATCTCCCTGCGATTCATGCCATAGTTTCATACTTCCATTTTTTCTTCCCATTTTCTAGCTGAGGTTTGTAGCTGAGGTTCCCCGGACAGAAGGAGGGTCTCTGCTGTGGGGCAGCAAATCCCTCTCTGGTGATGTTATCTGTTCTTCCCATGCCAGCAGTGGTTGCTGTTTTAAGCAGCTGTGGTGCCCTGCACAACCTATCCTGTGCTGCCAGCTCCAGGGCTGCTCCTGCTGCCCTTTGCCCCAGGGCTGTGTCCTGGGGCTTGCCAAACACATTCCTGCTCCTTGCACAGCAGGACATGGAGAATATGTCTGGACAAACTGAATGGCTCTTTAGACACTCCTGCTGTGATGCCTTTGCCATGGGCCTCCCCCATCCCTCTGGCCAAGGAGAGGCCAGGGGAACTCAAGGCCAAAAGGATAAAATGGGATCTCTGTCACTCTGCACCTCACTTCTCCTTGAGAACAACACAGCCCCATTTGCTGCCTGATCTCCAGTGTCCCCTTGGCCCCTGGCATCAGCAGCATGCCTTGGAATGCTGCCTTCTCTGACGAGGAAGGTAGCCTGGACACTTTACTCCTCATGGCTATGGGAGGGGAGCAGCTGCACGGTTTTACACCAGCACAAATGAACTTTCCTCTTCTCTTTTGCAAACACAAACCCAAACTCAGTGGAATGTGTTTCATTTCTGGCCCATCTTTCCGTGCTGCTTTTACAAGTCTGCTGGGTTTTGCAGCTAAAGCGTGAGGACCACGAGTAGTGCACGAGGCTGCTGCAGAACCACGTCCCACTGCAGGCCCCTGCTGAGGGTGAGAGGGTCTGCTGAGCAGGGAAAATGCTGGTCCCATAGGGATCCACTGCTTGAGAAAACACTGAGGACCATGACTTCAGGTTTCTAGACTCCTCAGGTCTCCGAGCCACCCAGAACCTGCAAGTTAATAAGAGTCTAGACGTTATCCCCTGAGAGAGGGGATGAAAACTACCTATGATTCACCTGCAGCAAATGCCAGCAAAGCACATGTGCTTGAGGTTTCTTGAAGCTACCACTGAAAGGTCAGATCTCTCAGTGAGACGAAAACCTCTCTTCTTCCTTCTAGCTCTTCCATCAATACTTGTTTTTCCTCTCCATTTACTTTTACCTTATTGTTCAGAAAAACATACACAAAGAGGGGAAAGAATGCTGCTTCCCACGTCAGCAGCTAAACAGCTTCTTCTTTCTGACAGTGGCCAGAACAAAGCCCTCAGTGTGCCCTGGGGACAATACTGGAGACGACTGCTGACCAGGACCAGTGCAAAGGCTGGTGTGAAGCTGAGGTGCAGAGGGAACATCTGATCTTTTCCAGCCAGAAGAGAGGCATGGTCCTTGTCCTTCGTGTGCTCCCTTCAGCCTGGCTGGCTCCAGGGCCCTTTATGAGTCCTGGGGCAGGAAGGTGCTGTGCACAGGGAGAAGGGAAGGTGGGAACAATAGGAAACCTATGTGCATCTTGCCTTCTGTGGTTTTATGACAGCCATTGCTTTAGGCCTTGAAGAGAGGGAGCAGGTAGGAACAAGGATCCAGTTTCACCCTTGCAATGGCTTTTCTGAAAATAGTGATCACTGTTGTGGCCTTCAAGGTGATGCTTGGAACCCAAATGGGAGGAAAGCAAATGGCTCTCCAAGCCTTTGGACATCTGCCATGGAGGTCACTGCTCTGGTTTGGATGGCTCCTTCTTCCTACAGCCACCCAACATGGTTTGGCCATGGGCAGCCAGTGCTCTTTGAGGTGGGAAAGGAGACCTCAGTGTCTGGTGTGAGAGCAGGAGCTCTGTGCAGAGAACTGGAGCCCTCTCTTGCTCATTTAGTTAATGGCTCTCTGTTGAGTTATTTACACAATACCATTCAGGAATAATATTCCTTAACCCACCACTGGGCCCTTTGGTGGTGATTACTGCAGCTGCAGTCCATGTCTCTTCCACTGGGCACTCCCACCCCTCCCTTCTCCCCCACCTCTGCCTGGTCGTTATGGCCTTCATCCAACAAAGCACTTAACCAGGTGTTTCGGGGAACAAGTAACCTGGCTCTCTCTGCGCCGTGGATCCGGAAGCCACCTTTGCCCTCTGGACACCTGGGGCTTTTGTGGTGTGGAAAAGCTCTTGGGCTGTGGGTAGAGAAGCTTGGAAAACCCTTAGGTGACCCACCGACTATGATCTGCAGTTCTGACATCTGCTTGTGTGTAAAAAATGAAATAAATTGCCAAGGATTTCCTCCCTGGGTTTGGGGAATGGGAGCAGGGCAGACCCTGGGACAGGACTGGGCCATCTGCACAGGAGGAAGAGGTGGGACTGATGGATGCTGCCTGGCCATGGTGGGCAGCTGGAGAGCCCTGGGAAGGAGCCCAGATAGTGGTCCCTACACTTCTCAACTTCCTTAGCTCCTGCAGGTGTTTTTGTAGGTGTGTTTCCTATTCCCCATGGACATTCTCACCTGTCTCCTAGTGCACACAGTTGTGCACAACATCCAAGTCAGAGAATTTTCCAAGCCCACAGTTTTAGAAAAGGTAGGACATTACTTTTGCTGCCACAAAAAAGAGGAGTGTCTCTGTGTGGCTGAGGAGTTTACCAAAGAGGTAGAAATATTTCCTGTGTGACCAGGACCAAACCCTCTGCCATTTGCCCTAAGAGAGTGAGACTCGAGGTTGGCTTCTCACACTGGTGCAACATCTCTGCTGCTCAGTTCCATAACAAGCCACAGATAAGACAGTGGGGCTTACATTTCAGGACTTAAATATTCAATTAATCAATGGAATATTCCATTAGTGTAATAATCACTTGGCATCGCCTGATCTATAGGTACATCTCAGCTGGGCCTCACAAATTGATTTCTGATGAAGTTCTAATTGACTGCACCGGCAGGAGAGGACTGGTCTGAGCACGATGAAGCAGGGCTGGTAAAGGCTCTGGCAGCACCACCTCCCCCCAAGGAAGAGGAAAAGCTGGGGGAGGTGTGATTTATGCCCCATTTATCACGACAGCCTCTACCCTATCCCGTTTTATTGCTCCCAAGTGAGGCATGAGAGCTTACAGCTTTAATGCAGAATTTGCAGGCAGCCGGAGACCCCCGTAAGCTGCTGACAGCTGCTTGTCACTTATGCAGTGGGTGCCAGGGGTACCCTAAATCCTGAATCTCCTAACACAGGATGCAGCCGTGCCACAAGTCCTTTGGGGAGGTCTCAGGTTTCCTCTGGCATGTGTGTATTAGTTAGCTGGGCTCTGCCACCCCTCTCCATAGAGCTGTGGGGGTTTCTTCCTGCTGATGTGGCTCAGAGCATGAGGGGATGGATGTTCCTGGAGGGAGGCAGTGGGTGACACACATGTGTCCTTCTTTCTTGGCCAGCCTGCAGCCCCTTATCCTGAATTCTCTCTTTTCTGGATTTGGAGGTGGTCCCTGAAGGAGGGTGGCACAGCAGGAACTTTCTCTGTTGCCAAAGGGATATCACAGAGTCACAGAATAGTTTGGGTTGGAAGGGACTTTAAGGACCATCTAGTTCCAACCCTCTGCCATGGACAGGAACACCTCTCACTAGACCTGCATGCCAAAGACCTCCAAAGGCTCTAACACGGCCCCACCCTAAGGACTCACTCAAACCCTGCCCATGTTGGCAGCCTGGCTGTGAACTCCCCTCGCTGGGAGAGCTGAGGGTCATGGCAAGCCCTAGGAAGCGTGATGAGTCTGGAGGTGCAGGCACTCAGAGATCCCAGCCTCCTGGTGGGATGGGATGGGATTGCCAGCCAGGTGCTGTGTGCTGCACCAGGGGATGGTTTGTCACCCCAAGGCCACTCCTGGCTGCCACAGTCACACACAGAGATGTGCAGGGACACGAATGACTCTGCACAAGCTGCTGTGATGGTGAGTACCAACACACCAAGGCCTTGGAGTGCAGCAGCAGCCCTTCTAACAGCCCTGTTCCTGCCCAGACCCTCACTGCTGGCTCCCTCTGCACTCTCCTGAAGGAGCTGCTGAAAGGGGAGGTTTAGGGGTTTCCACTCTGAGCATCAGTGGTGGCAAGAGGACACGACACTGGTCCCCAGGTGTGGGCTGACTCCTCCTCTCCTCCTGCCTGCCTGGGGACTCATGTGGCTGAGCTGGGTAGGGGAAAGGTGACAGGTAGTGATTTCAGGAAAACTGCAAACAACAACATCAACGAAAGCAATCAAAGCATGTGTGGCTGGCTGCTGAATTTTAAGAGAAATAACTGCATTTTCAAACATGCAGGAGTGACTGTAGCTTCCTCTCCATCCTCTGCCTGCATTAACTTAAGAGACAGCCGGGTGCTTAAAGGTTACTTTGCAGGCAATGACTGTTCTGTAAAGGGCTACTCATCTCTAACAGAGATAGGTTTTCTTTTATTGAACATCAGGCAGAGTGGATGAAACCTGATGAAAACCACAGAGTGATAGCTTTCCCCCCCACCCCCCCCCCTTTGCAATGAGGAATAATAACCAGCAAAATAAAAAGGCAATTGCCTCACTGTATGTCTGTTTTAAGCAAGGGCTTTGTGTGGCAGGGAATGCAGCTTAGGCAGATGCCCAATTAGAAAGATTTTGTAGGAAGACCTCTGAATCATCAGCTCTGAACCTCTCTCAGCACCCTCACCATTTCTACCCCCACTATTTCTAGCTTCACCTACTTATGGTACAGGATGGAATTTTCAGTGCTTGGAACACCACGCGTGGAGTTTATGTGACAAAATTGTCCTCAGGATCATTAGGCTTGGGTGGGCAGCATGATTTGGAGGGGTTTCCTCCAGATACTGGGAGTCCATGAGTCACATTGGGTTGTGTCTCCTTCCTGTCAACAACAAAAGGTGCTCTGTGATTTTTGTGGCTCTGCCCAGAAAAGATTTTTGGCTCAAAAAAATTGTAATAGCAGCCTCCTACATGGGGAAGATGATTTTCTCTCATGCCAGAGCCAAGGTGGTGGGCTGTGCATCAAAGCCTCTCTGTGGCTGTAGTTGGTTGCTTCAGAGCAGTCTTGAGTGATGAGGTTTGAATGATTTCTAGTTTGCTTGGTTTTGTTATTTTTTAAGTGAATGTTTTTAATTACTTGGTGAGCAGAGCCAGAAGTATAACCCATGCTGGAAATCCAGATGAGAGGAGCAAGGCTGCAAATGGTAAAGAGTGTAAGGAGGAGAAACCCATGGCTCTGACATGGAGGGGCCTTTCCAGCAGCTTTTCCCCTCCGCTGTCTCCACCTGACATCCTCTCAGGAGACCCCTTCCCCATCCAGCCTGGGCACCTGGCAGAGAAACTCCCTCCCAGCAGCCCATCAGTTCTCGCCTTTGGAGACATCGAGGACTTCCATCCCTGTGGAGGAAAACCCCTCTGGGGCTGTCTGCAGACTTCCCTCTGTGTTTTCCTAAGCACAGGACATTGTTGGTGGCCATCCAGCTTGTTAATGGGCTCAGCAGACTCACAGGGTGTCTTTTGGCTGTCCCTCCTGGGATGCACATTGGCTCCTGATGATGTTTATTGTCTGTACATGGAGCAGACCACACGTGTGGCTTCAGCATGGCCAAAGCACAGCCCTCAAGAGCTGAGCATCCTCGGGTAACCCCAGCCTGCTCCTGGTTACTGCAGTGGCTGAGCAGTGAGGCTGCCATGAACACATAAGAAAGTCCTCTCAGACCCTCCAGGACAGGATTTGGCCATAACCATGAGCATCTGCTGCTTATATCACTGTAGAATGAGAAGACCCTGATCTCCAGAGCTGTCAGCCCTAATTTTATCAGCAACATGAAATTTAATTAAAATTCACTTTTTTTTTTTCCAGATTGCTGTTTGTTTGTCCCCCTCCTTTCTTTGAAAGATGCACGACATATGGGGCAACCACGCTGCGTGTGCTGAGAAAGCATGTCCAGTCCTCCATGTGTCACAGATTCCCACACAAATATGGAGACTATTAGGCAGAAGTTATTAAATGTCATTATTAATACACTGGAATGTGATGGGAGGGGATTTATTTTTATGCCAGAGCCTTGCACGTATGCTCCCACCATGACAGCGAGGAAGGGGAAAGGAGAGCTGTCCACAACTGACCTGTGCTGAGCTACAGGTACCAGAGCCATGGGGCTGATGTGCTGCCAGCCTGGTTGGGTGCCAGGTCCATGGGCAGTGCTTGGTGAAGCCTGCTTGGCTTTTTCCCAGGCACCTGGTTGTGGGGAAGTCTGAGAACAAAACCATCACCAGGAAGTCAAAGGCTGGTTCTGGGATTTCTGTCTTGTCCACTGGAAAAAAAACAAAAAAAAACCCAAAAAAAACCAAACAAAAAAACAAAACCAAAGACAATTTAATCCTTCCCCCTGGGCAGGATTGTCCCTTGCCTGTTGTCTCACACACACTCTGCTGTCCTGGCTATGTCTGCCCAAGCTGCTTTCCTTTCTCCAGCATCAGAAGGGCTCTGCCCTCAACTCCTTCTGGGATTTTCCCCCATCCTTGTCTCTTTGAGATGTTCACCCTGCCAGGTCCCAACCCACCTTTGCCTGTGGCTGGGGAGCATGTCTGGAGATAATATTTCTCTTCAGAGTGATTTTGGCTTTCCTCCCAGTGTGGCTTCCCCAGTTTGCTCCTCCAGCCTGGTTGTAGGGCATGAGCAGGGGTGAACTCAGACCCTCCCCCTGCTGCTGTCACCAGCATCCCTCTGCATCCACACAGGACATCCTTTCCTCTCCCTCCATCCCAGGGGATGAGTTTCAACCTCTCAAAGAAAAACACTCTTCCTCTTCCTGTTCTTCAATGTTTTCTGTGCAATGAAATACAGTTTCACTCCTAAAAGGCTACAGGCAGTTTATTAACTTCACTAATTAACCCATAATCAGCGTTGTGTTCTCCTCTAATCACACCCTTGGTTCAGGGAGTGCAGCCCTGCTGTAGCACTTGTATTTATAAAGGGGAAAAAAACCAGTGTGACATGCCACGAGCTGTCTTTGCAGGGATAATGCCAGTTCACTCAGGCATGTGGTGTGATGTCTCTGGGCAGGGAACAGGGGGCTCAGGTGACTCCAAGGGGTGACAGTGAGCTCTGGAGCCTGTCACCTTTGGAGCACAGGTTCAGTGGCCACTCAGGTCACTAATGGCTGGTTGTCACTGCTGGTCAGCAGTGCTTTGGAAATCCTTGAGGCTGGAGGAGAAGCAGACTGGGAAGTGTTGTAATCTCCATCTCTGCTTAAGCAGAACTATTCCCCAGGGGGTAATTTTTTTCAAAATGTTTCCAGCTGGGTTTTCCTGTCCATCCAGCAGTGATCTTTCTGTGAATCTGCCCCAGATCTGCTGAAAACAAAACATTTTGGGGAATGCACCAGTGCTTTTTTAATTTACTACTTTTTTACCTTTACTACACCAGGTACCACCTTCCCCAGCACCTGCATTTTGTCCTTCCCATCTTTGTGGGTGGATGCTCAGTTCTCCACTCTAGTCAAGTAAAATGGAGTTAGCTTTTTTAACATTTCCTTGTAAATCAGATTTCTGATTATTGCTACTGCCCTCTGAACTCCCTCCAATTCGTCACTCTATTCCTGGTACTGAGCTACACTGACCATGAAGAGACAATGTTTGAAAACATCCTCAACCCGGGTGGCGATCTAATGAGACAGCATATAAAAATATCGTTACATGGTGAGCTGAAGGCATTGTGCAGCTCTGTAATCATTTTCAAGATGGTAAAATCATTCTGCAAGGACAGCCTGTCTCCACTCTGATAAAATCAGGGCCAGAAAGGCAGTCCAGCTTGGAGGAACAAATTGCAGAGTTGTTTTTTTTTTTTTCTTGTTTTTTTTTCCCCCTTTTTTTTTCACCAAGGATTTATTTTTAAGAAAGAGAGCTGTCACAAAGTAGGACAGATGTTGAGAAGAAGTGAAACCAAAGTGGTGGTGTTTTAACCAAGTGGGTGGTTTCATCCTTTGCTCCCCCTTTGGTTCCCTGGCTGTGCCTGCAGTGCCCTGACACACCTTGTCCCAGGCGTCCCCAGCCACCCCCGGCTGCCAGAGCTCTCTCAAAGGTCTGAGGCTTTTTGGACCCACAGCTGAAGCCATTCTCTGCTTTGTCTCCTGCAGCAGGTGGGTCCTTCCCACATCTCTCTGCTTTGCAGTGAAGCTGCTCTTGTGTCTCCAGTCTGCTCTGCCTCTCTGTATCTGCAAGACTTGCTGTGTGTGAAGGGAGATGAAGAAAATTAATTGGGCCAAGAAGACAGAAGAAGAGCCAGGTGAGGAGGCTACACCTGTGCTAGAGGTGGGTCTATCCTGGTGTTCACCACTTTGCCCATCACTGGAGCACCTGAGTGTTGGAGGCTCCACAAAACAGCCCCCAGTGTCCTTCCACCTTCCAACCATGAGCCTCATGGGCTTTTCTTCTCTTTTCACCTAGTACCTTCCTTGCCTTGTTCATTTCTGTCATGTAAGCTGGGGAAAGGTGAATTGAATTACAGGCTAATTAAACTCACAATGCATTTCCTGAAAAGATGCAATCTGAGTTAAGAGAGGGTACTTCTGTTTACAGATCCTCTTGGCACTGGTGTTTTTTTTTTTTTTGTTCCTCTCTCTTTTGCATGGTAAACATGTATTGCATAAATCCTTGGCATGTTTCATGGGATGCTCAGAACATTCTCCTGACTTGCCATTGTTTGGGGTAATTTATGCTGGGTTAGACCTCACCCTTTGGAAAGGATCCAGAATCCTGGTGATGTAAATCTTCCTGATTTATGTCTCCCCCTCTCAAGAAAACAAAACTAAACTAAACTAAAAAAAAAAAAAAAAAAAAAAAGAAAAAAAAAAAAAAGGGAATTTAAGGAGTCCCAAAGACAGGAGAATTCAGAACAATTTGACCAATCACTTGCTCCTGGCAAGGAAGGTTGGGATGATTTGGGGTTGGTAAGCACAGACCTTTCATCCATTTGTAGAAAGAAGGAAAATTAAATCTCATGGCCTGTTTGTGAAGGGAAATTGCCCAGAATAGCTCTGACAGAATAAGCTATTCCACAATAGCTCCCCATGCGGACACTCAAGCCACTTTGTTCCAGGCTAATTAGTGTGCTTCCAAGCGCAGTAATTATTCTGGAAGGGAAATCTCTCTTCTCCCACAAAGAGTGTCTACATGGAGGTAACTATTTGGGAATGACACAAGTGGGCCATCTGAAACCACGGCTGCTCCACCGACCAGTGTTCCCTCGTTGAGATATCCTGGGCTTGGAAAGGTCCAATGTTTGGAGGAGGGCTGGGGAAGCAGGGAGGAGTGTGGGTGTATCTGGCTGGTCACCAAGGTCAGGTGGGCTTGGGTGGACTCCCCCTGTGTGTGCTTACAGGCCCCAGAAGAGGCAGTGATTCAGAAACAAGAAAGGATTGCACCAATCCTCTTATTTAATTTAGTATTTTTTTTACTCCACTGTTTTATGACCACGCTATTAAATGTCTACTCTGAGGGCTTTTCTTGTTCTCTCAGATCAACTCACATTTTTCTTAAAAGCATTTTTTTTTTTTTTTTTTTTTTTTTTTTCTCTCACCTACTTTGCTACTGACTCACTGGAGAGCCTCCTGGATTTAGTCTGAACGTTTCTCAGGAGACTGCCTGATGTCTCACATGGCTCATTCCCCACAATTCACAGAGAAGTTCTTTTAATGAAAGATGAGGACGTGTGTGAGCAGGGAGTTGTACCCAAAGCAGCAACAGTTTAGCCAAAGCATTGGGCTGGTTTTGAGCTCCTGGAGATGGCTCTGCCCTTCTCCCTCTGCTTGCACCAGGCTCAATGGAGGCTGACCCAGGTTACACTGGAGCTCAAGTCTCCCTGTAGCAGCCAATCCAAGGATCTGCATCTCTTGGAGCAAACCTCCACTTGCCTTCTGCTCTTTGAGTTCCTCCTGACAAAATATTGGTGATGAAAGTACAGCAAAAATAACAGAGGAGATCCTAGGATCCATCTCCATCCAATCCAGGGTCCTGGAGATGTTTTAGAATCTGCTTATATTCAGGGCTTGAGAGATATGGTTCAGCCCAAAGAATCCTTGAGCTGCAGTTTTGTCTTGGAGCTGTGGAGAGACTCAGCTCAGTCTCTTGCTCTTCACACATTGTTTGGGAGAAGGGAAGCAAAGTCTTGCACTGTTTTTCTGGCATTTATAGTCCTTTACTGCTTGGGTTACTCTTCCCCCCGAGGCTTAGCCCTGAGCAAGGGGTGACCTGGTATTTGGAGGGGCAGAAAGAGGGGCTGGGAGGGTTAAATGACTCACACTGGATCACTTACTCCTGGATAAAGCTCAAAACAACTTCATAAGCATTTTAGTGTTAGAGAGATTCTCCACGCCCATAAACCCTGACATGGACTGTAATTACACATAATCTGCCCACTCTGGAAAATTGATCCTTACATGGTCCACTGGGCCTGTGTCCCTGTCGAAATTCAGATCTGCCATTCCCTGTGGGACAGAGCACTGAATGAAAACGGATGGCAGCAGTTTTTTTCATTAATGATAACTTCTGTCTCCTTAAACTGTCTCCATGGAGTCCCAGAGAGACTCTGGGGGCATGTGATGAGAAATAAAGTGAGTTTCTTCAGTATCTGGCTGGGATGTGTCCCTCTTTGAAAGAATTTGGAGTGGACTCAGGTGTGCCCAGGGGACTGTAGGTCTCAGTAATGCTGAGTCTTATGGGTCTCCAGAGCGGAGGAAGAATTGAAGGAAGGCTGGAGACAGCATGTATGGACAAGAGAAATGACTGGCCCTTGAGCTGGCAAGCTCAGGAGAGGAAATTATTACTGTAGAGAATTAGTTGTGTCTGTACTAAACCTGCTGGGTCCTCTGACCTAGCACAGCTCCTGCAGATCACAGACCCTGATCCTGAGATCCCTCCTCTACCTTGTCCCTGCCTCTCTTCAACCAGCAAAGAAGACAAAACTGGAGAAAGCAGTGTCTGGAAGAATTAAGAGAGGAGGCTGATAAGAATTAGATGCTGATGCAGTTCTTTAGAAGCAGAACTGCTCTTTGTGACCCACAAGGCCCCAGGCAGACCCATTTCTCCACAGGGCCTGGGCAGGGCTTATACCAGAGCTGCAGCAAGGAGAGGGAAAGTGTCCCAGGGAGAAGCAGTGCAGTTTTGCCAGGAGGAAGCAAAGGAGCCTGGGGAGCATCTCCTGCTCCCAGCCCAGTCCTGGCCCTGCAACACCTGCCCCAGAGAGGCTGAGAGACTGTTTGAGAGAGGGAGTAGCAGCACTGGAGGATCCTCAGTTTCCCTCCAGCGAGGGGGAGAGGTGAAACAATTGTTGCCAGTGAACATCAGTCTGACACCTCTTCAGTACCCACAGTGACTGAGATCTCCTTATTCTGAGAGATTAATTATCTGAAAATAACTGTGCACCACCAACTACGGGATCCTGTCCCTGCAGAGGAGTCCTCTCCCCTTCCCCAGCAGGCTGGAGCAGGGAGCAGTGGGGGGATTCCTTTGTGGTGCCCCAACCTCCCCAGCCTGGTGCTTTCTGCAGCCACCAAACCCAGCCAAACCCCAAAAGCAGCTCCCAAAAAGACAACACAGGGAGCAGTGTGGCTGGGGCAAGGCAGTGGTGACAGCTAAGGAGCAAAAATTTGGTTTGAAGGAGCAGGGGGGCTTTGCAGTTGCACATTTTGGTGATTGCATCAGGGTTCATGAGCTGCATCCTGGGGCTCCCACCTCTTTGTGGCAGGAGCAGGGCATCCCACAAGCACCTCTCCATCTCCTGGCAGAGCCTCATTGAGGCACCGCCTCCAGGGGAAGCCCACGTCTGGCAATTTATCTCCCAGACATCTTCTGTGTCTCTGTATCTTCCTCCTGAGCTGACCCCTTGCTCCAGCTAAGATTTTTCTCCTCCTGAATTATGTTTCATCTGTTGAATCTGGCGAGATGAGCCGTGTGGAAATTTTTTGCAGATCTGCCTGATTTCTGCCACTTTATCCAAGCTTCAGCCACTTCAAAGGGTGCAAATGCAAATATTGACAAGTTCAATAAAAAGACCCATCTAGCAGGTAAGCAGCTAAACAGGCTGTCTAATGAAGGGATGCAGGGAAGGCACTTGAAGAGAAAATCAGTATTTTTAACCTATTTTTACATGCTGGCCTCTTTCCTAAACCTAAATAAAATTGAATTATGGGCACGTGGAGTTGTTACCCTGCCTCAGTCTTTCCCAACAGCCCTTCCCAGCCCACGTGAGGGAAGTAGCTTTCCCCTTGGGGTTGGAAAGCCAAAATTCCCTGTGAGCTCAGCATTTCCCATGGAGTAGCACCAAGGTGGTGACATCCCAGGTCCCCCAGCTGCCCCATCACTTGGCTGTGCCTGCAGCCATCCCTTTGCTGGTACCTGATATCTTAATTCAGCCCTTCCTTAACGACATTTGCAAAGATTCCCACTGGTGGAGCAGGATGCTGGCCGTAGTCTCCAGCATGTTCCCAGGCCATGGATGTGCTCCCCTCGTCCGGGATCGATCTCCAGATCGGAGCTGGTGCTGTTTGATCTGCTCATTGCGATGCAGGGGAGGGGAGTGAGTCCAGGGAATGAGCCTCCTCGGAATTAAACCTCTCTAACATGATTACAAATGGCTGTTAACCCTCGCATCAGTGTGAAGGAATGGTGTCTAGGGGTGTTGGGGAGAGCAAGACGTGAAAGTGCCTTCTCTCTCTGTGCTAAATGAAAAACAAGGGGTGGTTGTTACCAGGAATAATTAGGCTTCCCCAGCTCCCTCACAGGGGGCTAGGATAGTTATTTCACATTTGCAAAATGTTTTGAAGAAGAGAAACATGCAATAGGGGCTGCAGGTACCAGCACCATTGCTTCCAGTGTTCAAGGAAGAGGATTGGAGCTATGGGACAGCTTCCACCCAAGGATTTCAGAGCCCACCTCCTCTACTGAGCATAAGCACAAGGTGCAAATATTATTATCGTGGCATTTTGGCAAATGGAGAAACAGGGATGCAGAGCACGGGAGCTGCTGAACCTCTCTCACAGAGTTGGGATTAGGAGGGAAGAGTCCTATTCCACATGCTGTTGTGATTTCCACCTGGGAGACACTTGAAGACACTGGTGTTTGGCATGTACTGACTGACAATGCTGCTGTAGGGGCACGAGGTTCTCTTCGAGCCAAGTTCAGAACCTGGCTTTTTCAAAAACCACCATGTGTGGGATCAAAATATTGTCTGGATCATTAGCTTTTTAGTCTGAAGGACCCAGGAGAGACCTGAGTGCTCAGCTCTGGCTGTGTGTCTCTCTCTCGAATGAAATCAAGCCTCAAGCTCACCCAGCTCCTTCTCCAGCATCCCTCTAAGCCTTAGGAGGAACTGGAGATATGACAGGTGATGGGGATGTTTCACCCTCCCAATGTCCCTGGTCTGGATCAGAGGACCCTGAAGCTATAATTTTGTTGGAGACACCATTTCCACTCCACAGGGCTGCCCGGTGCCAGGAGAGGAGGCTCTCTGCGGGCCAAGCTGAACATCACACAGCAGACTCTGATGAAAACTAATTTTCCCCCAACCTTCCCATTTTGTCTTCACAGCAGAAACATGAGGCAGGCTGTGCAGAAGAGAGCTGTACCAGAACAAGCTTGGCTTGGTTCCCACTGCCAGTTTTGTTCCCTCCATCAACAATCAACCAGGACAAGAGCATCTGCTTCATTCAGAAGGGCTCTTAAGCATCATCTGTGCACCCCAACACAGAAGCCATGAGCCTTTCCCCCCAAAACTGTTATCAGTGCCTGCAAATCCCCTTCTAGCCTTAATTTCTACTAAACTCCAGGACATCCTTGGCATTGTCAGGGGCAGATGGAACCTCTGTCTCCTGAGCTGAAATGGGGATATGTGCAGTGCCCAGGGGGTCTCCAAGGAAGATGAGCAGAGGGTGGGAAGGCACCTGCCCAGGGTGGGCCATGGAGGGCGGGCACAGCAGAGGCACAGAACATTCTCAGAGCACAGACAGTAAGAGCCCTGTCCATGCTTCTCCTTTCTTCCCTGTGACAGCTTGACAACCTAACAGGAAAAATGAAGTCAGTGGAGGGAGAAATGCTATCAGGAGCCCTGTGCTAAGAGGGCAGACAGGCCAGATTGGAGGAAAATGAGAAGCTGTCTGGACTAATGCAATCATTTATCACATAATCTTGCTCAGCAGTTGGGTGGGGAGCCTGGTAGTGCCCGGCACTCAGAGGAGGCTCTCTTGGCCCCTGGTACCCTGGTCCAGTTGGTGAGGGCTTTTTCCCCTGGATTCTCCAAGGCTTGAGGTTTCCCTTTGATCACCCTGTTGTGCTTGTGGTACCTACCTGCCTCATTTTGCTCTCGCTCTTGTCCCCCACACACTTCCCTCCTCCCCAGAGCCAGACTGGGGCTCATGCTGCTTTGCTGTGGACCCTTTTTCAGAAAAGATGACACCTTATTGGATCACTGCTCCTGTTGAGACATTTCATCACCGGGCCATTTTGGCTCCATGCTGTGTTAGCCACTCGCCTTGTACCTGGATTTACTGCTTCCTCATCCCTTCCTGCTCCCTCACCCCATCAAATTGCTGAGGCATTGCTGAAACACCACTGCAAAAAGGGCTCATCACGAGAGCATTACCAAAAGGAAGCAGCAAGGGAATTTCCCTCCCTGCTCAAGTTGCACCCAGGGGTTTGCTCCGAGGTTGGGCCATCTGTGATCCGCACCCCAGAGAACGGCCGGACATCAAAGGGGATGAGCTCATTGGTCCCTGCTCAACCCTTCCTGTGAGCAGGGGGTGGGAGCTCTGTGACCAGCCGGCAGCTCTTCCTCAGGCAGGGCTCTGAGTGCCTGGGGCAGGAGCCCCACTGCCTGCAGCTGCCTGGCTCTGTCAGGACCTGCTCTTCCTCCTCTGCAGCCTGAAAATCAGAAGAGGACCTGCACTTCCCTGTGACCCATGAACCCCCTGTGCTGCCAGCATGGCATTCATCACTGTTCTGTCCAGCAAGGCAGCATTTCACACTGGGGATGGGTTATCCAAAAAGTTTACACATGAAATTTCAGCACCTGGCTGTGGGACTGGGATTCCCACTGAGCCACCTCTCCTCTGCAGCCAATGTTCATAGGCTTTGCCATTAACATCATCTCCCGGATCTCTGGGACAGTGATGATGTGCCAAACCATACAGATCATTTGTACAGCCCTTCACAGCTGAGCACTTAGCTGGGTAATTACCAGAGCTGGCCACAGGACGAGAAAGCCGATTTCAGCACCACTCTTAGATTTTGTTTGTTTCTTTTCCAAGGAAAAGCAAATATTCAGGCACTGAGAGATGAGGGCTGGGCTGGTGTGCAGGGCACGGCTCAGGGCTGTGATGCAGTGCTTCAAATCCTTTCTCTGTGTGAATTATTTTCCCTCCTGGACACTTCAGCATCCCATATCCCTGATGCTCCATCTGCAGACCCTCTCCCTAGTGTCCTCTCACCTTTCCTGGCTGTGGAAAACAGTTTGTTTCCAAGAAACATTTTGGCTGGGACTAAGATTTCAGCACTGTTGCAGCCAGGTCCAGCAGTTATTCCTCCTTCAGCTGCACTCCTGGATGTGCCCCTCCATGTGTCCAGCTTCATTGCCATCTCCTCACCACCCTATTTCAGAGCATCTTCAGCTTGCACATTTGACAGTGAGCTGCTCTTCTCTAAAAGAGCTCTGTGCCCTTTCTTCCCCCCAGCACAGCCCAAATCCAGCTGGAAGAGGTGGAGCCCTTCCATGCCTCGTGAGATCCTCCTCAACAGAGCTGATCCCCCTCCAGCCCCTGCACTTTCCATCCACAGAGCCATTTGCCACCCAAAAACCTCCAGCCCCTCCTTCCCTCTCTTGAAAAGGAACCATCAGGAGGAGGACCTGCAGTTCCAAGGAAACACAGCCCCTACATGGCACCAATGGAGCCTCCCAGGGTTTTCCAGCTCTGTCTGCTGAGGCAGTGTTGATTCAGGTCCAAGGAAAAGGGGGAGGATTTGTCAACATGCACCCCATGATGGGGATCCACCGGATGTGTAACAACACCGGCCACCTCTTGTCTGCCTTAGCAACGGAGAGGCAAAATTTCTCAGACTGCTGTGTCCTCTAGGAATAGGAAATGTTGATTATTATTAATGACACCCTGTGACTTTTATTATTAACTATTCCAATTAATTGGATTATTGCTATTTTCTCTCTTGAAGGTGCTTGAGGGTGGCAGATAGAAGTGGTGGACATTCTTTCAATACAGAAAAGGGAAAAGTGGGACCTCAGATGATGTTAATTGGGTAATATAAAGTGGCAGAGATGACAGGAGATCTGGGAGACCAGTCCTAGAGGGAGCAGGGATTAGCAATGCCAGCACCAAACCCTCCACAGACTGGGTGGTGCAAGTCAATGCATGGTTTTGATATTTTCCAACTATAAATACATAAAAGACTAAAACTAGTCCTTAGTCCTAAGACTCCTTAGCTCTTTGTGCCTGAATCAACGGTGAGTCTCTCCAGGTTTTTGGACAGGCAAGGCTAAGGCCAGGAGAAAACTGGCAGCTGACAGTCTCTGCACATGGCACAAGAGCACCTTTGTCCCCAAATCTTTGTATTGTCACACTCGGTCAGACAATCCACGGAGATGCACAACACACCTGTCCATCACACCAGTTCCTCCTTGCCTTGAGCTTGGCATGAGATAGTCTTCCTTGTGGTGAGACCCATCATTAAATGTATGGCACAGCACCAGTTCACCAAAAATAGCTCTGAAGAAAGAGAGCAGCGTGCGTAGGGCCTGTGCGCGTGCAAAATCTGTGTCCACAAACCCATTTGCTGTTTTAGGTGTCAGAAATAAATTTTACCACTGGAGTCTGCAGCATCTGATTAGTGAATTATTCAGTTTGGAGATTGCCTTTGCCATGACCTCATTAGTAACCCCGAGGTGAGCGGGACGCATTAGAGTAACCACCAGGCTGTCACTGAGGAGCAGAACTGGGGCATTAAAATGGATTAAAGTGCTTTACCAAGAAGTGCAGCACAACTCATAATAAAAAAAAAAAAATTAAAAAAAAAAAAAAAAAAAAAAAAAAAAAGAGAAGACAAAAGGGAAAAGAGAGAGGAGTACAAGGGGGAGAAAAGAGACCAATGAAATAAATAAACAAACCATCCTGGCTGGCAGCCTGAGGATAAACAGGCAAGCAGGTGGAGGGGTGCAGGGGTTCCAGTGTCTGGCAAAGTATGAGCCTTCTCTCTGAAGCAGGGCAGGTCTGTGGTTGGGAAGAGGCACCTGCAGGGCTCTTCCCTGTCTGTTCTGCCAAAGGAGCCCAGCATCTGCTCAGTTAAACCAGGCTGCCAGCCAAATTCCCCTGGCCTCCCAGGAGAACCTCCTTTTTGACCCCTGTTGGGCTGACACCCAGCCTTGGACCTCCTCTACATCAGGGAGGTGATGTGGAGCTGAAAAGAAGGTCCTCACACAGACTTCTAGGAGCTGGTGCCACGCCGGGGTCCTCAACTGTTCCATGCTGCTGGCTGCAAACAGGAATCTGGTGGGAATGTGCACAACCCCCAAACCTGCCCGTGAGTGGGGCTTACTCAGCTCACATGGGGAGGAAGACGTGGCCCTCAGTGATCATTCAAAGACCATGGTGACCCCTTTGAAGGGGTCATGATAGAGGGAGGTGGGGTGAGATACCCCATTTTGTCTCTTCCTGACAAGTCTACAGAAGGGAAAGGGGGATGGGTTTGTACCACACTCCCTCAGGGTCAGCTCTTCTTTCCTGGGGGGAGGCACCAGCTGATGTGAACAGCTTTCATCTGGGGATGGGCTCGGTGACTGATGTGGTCGCATTTGTTTGCTCAGCAGCAGTTGCAAATAATGGATGCTAAAAGGCTTTGTGGTTCATTGATGGCCATGCTCATAACCACACGCTCTTCATCCAGTTCTGGGGGAGAAATGCAGTGCTCTCCATTTAACTTCTCAGATCCTTAACCCTGCTTTCAACTTGATGTGGCCTTGGTCCTTTCGCTGTGTGCACAACAGACCTTGTTGGTGAGAGATGCTCCAGCCTGGTGGGTGGACCCTGAGAGGAGATCATCCAAGGGTCTGTTCCTTCATTCCACCACTGCAGCTGTTAAAACCTTGGACTTGTACCTGTGGAATGACCCAGAAGACCTCTGTGGGATCTCTCCATGGCTGTGCCTGTTGACTACCCTTGGCCTCTCCCACTTCTTTAGTGACAACACTGGGAGCATCTTATTGCCAGCTCACATCAGGGCCAGACTTCCAAGGGAGATGATGGGATTTCCTTGTGCCATCCAGTTCTCAGAGGCATGGTGAGCTCCCAGGTTAGTTCAATACAGCCAAGTGTTTACTTTTCATTCCCTACATTGGTTCAGCTTGGGCCCATCTGTAATGGGGAAGACCCCTAATCAATACCTTCCCCAGCTGTCCCAACCCACCCATTGTAGGCCACCTCTGTACACGGGCTATCTCTGAGCCAATGCAGGAATGGGAGCTTGGTGTGTGTCACTTCTTCTCTGTGGGGTTTTGGACATCTGGAACTTTACAGAGCAGGGCTGTGTTGGCTGACCCTGCCCCATTTGAATCCAGCAGGTATGCCCTGGCCTCTCCTGGGAGGCTGTAAGGGGAACAAGAAGGCATAATGAGGGTAGGACACAGCTACCTGAGTTTTATTAGGTTTAATTGTCCCTATTTTATTATACGTGAATGCATAAAGAATGCTAATTGAATCGATTTCAAATACCCAGAGCAAACGAGCCACTGGATAGAGACAAGCTGGGAAGGGAGCGATTCAGGCTGTCAGTTCCCCGGGCCTTTCCTGAATCCTCCCTCCCGTACCCACCAGGCGAGTACGGGAAATTTGCTCATTTATGGCTGCTTAATAATATATACTCATGCAGTGTGTGTCCCGAGCTCTTTGCATTGTCAAGTCATGTGCACTGATGTGGAAGCTTTGCTTTCCCCCTTGTTGCTGCTGGTGTCGTCTCCGAGCGTTTGCTAACGATGATGTGACGGAGCGAAGGCAGAGATGCAGCAGAATTGAAAAATGACCAGGGGAGCCCAACCAGGGCTCTCTGTCACTGTCCCAAGAATTGCTGGACTGTATTAATTGAGCATCTATCAAGAGCATGCACAGTAGTAGGTCCTCTCCCTCTAATTAAAGCAGCCACGTTGGCTTTGTTTTGAAGGCCGGCCAAATTTCACTTCAGTGATTTCCAGGATGGTTGTCCTAGTGGCAGTCTCATCTCCCATGAAGAATTGTCCTTGTCTTAGTTTAGCCATCTCCAAGAAATAATCAGCTTAAAACAGAAGAAAGTGCTACATCAGATAAATAGAACACTCCTTGAATTTCATTTTCCTTTTTCCAGCCAGCTCCTTTTGATCTGCTGTGCTGCCACAGACACATAGGGATGTGGAAAATCTTTCCCTGGATTGCCAACACTGTCTCAACAACTCCCCACTGAATCTGTGTCTCTTAGCATCTTCTGAACTTGGGGGCCAGGCTTGTAAGTGGATTTTGAAGGACAGAAGATCTGCTCCCTTTATCGTATGCATGTTTTTTTTTCTTCCATCTTGTGTTTCCCATGGGAGCTGCTTGCAATCCATGTTTCCAGTGATGAGCAAAGCTGCATGTTGTGTCTTTTCACAAGATTTCTCCCAGCCCCCAGTTACTTGCTTAATTACTTGGAAAACCTCTTCTACCACCCTGGTGAGGACACTGCTGGTGAGTCTCCTTTGCACACAGCTCCTGGCCAGGCAGCTCAACAGGCTGCCAGATGCTGCGTGCCTGCTCATGGGACACAGCTTGGGATGTGAGTGCAGATATGGGAGCATCCCTCAGCATCTCCAGGTGCACCCTCCTGGGCACTAAATTGTCCATGAGGAGCCTTGTTCATCATCATGGATGGATTGCCCACTGTACTAAAGCTGGACCTTCCTCATCCACTCACTAGAGACTGGCACTTTGCAAGGGACCAATGTGAAAATCACCACAGGACAAGAGCCCAATCCCATATTTCCTACATCCCAGCCCAGCAGGCATCAGCACTCTCCCCACACTGGTGTTCCCTCCAACTGCAATCAGCCTCCAGCAATGCCTCCAGCCCTGGAGCATCCTCTTCCCAGCTCCCCAGCAGCCAGAAGAGGGTGGCATCAATCCCTGCCTGTTTTGTAAAGCAAGGCTGGAGTTTTCTCTTGGCCATTTGCTAAACAGCTGGAGTGCTCCCTGTATCCAAGGAAACCTGCCTTAACCTGCTGCTTACAGGGAGGCTTCAGTTGGGCAAGTTTCTCTCAGCTCCCAGCACTCCTGGGTTAAGCTTTTAGGATGTCTGTGAGGTGACATCTCCTTTTTTTTGCCCTCCCAACCTGTTGTGCTCCCCACTTTGGAAATGGAGCCTGTGTAGAACAGAATGGGAAAACCCCTGCTTGCTTTTTTTTTTTTTTTTTTTTTTTTGCCACTTAGTTGAAGTTTCACAGAAATGGAGGCAGAGCCTGGAGGCTGTTTCTCTGCTTCTATTTCATTTTCCTTTCTTCTTCTTCCCCACTCCCAACACTTCCAGTGGGCGAAGTGCAGTGTCACCACCCACCACAGAGATGCTCTGTGCTGCATCTTCAGCTGGGGTCAGGTGTGGGAGCTGAGCATCACCGGGAGAGATGTGCATGAGAACTTGGGAGGAGGTGGAAAGAATTAAAATCCAGGAACTCTGGAGAGGCTGGGAGAAACCTGCGACGTTGGAGGTGTCTGTGGCTGTATCTGGGACCTTCCACCTCTTTCCCAAAGCAGGAAAGCTTGCAGGCAGCAGGTGCAGCAGACAGCAGGCAATGCTCTCAGGTTTCTCTAGACCCTTTCTCTTCTACTGGCCCATGTTTATTTTTCAGATGTGATTGTCAGCAGCTCCTTGTCCTGCCAAGCCACTGCTGCAGCCCTGATGCTCCAGAGGGCAGGTCTCTGCCCTGCCCTGCAGCACCAGAGCCCATCCCATCCTATCCCATCCCATCCCGTCCCGTCCCATCCCATCCCGTCCCGTCCCATCCCATCCCATCCCATCCCATCCATCCCATCCCATCCCATCCCATCCCATCCCATCCCATCCCATCCATCCCATCCCATCCCATCCCATCCCATCCCATCATCTGATGCTGTCAGCATCCCACACCCTGCATCCCTGCCCTTCCTGCTTTGTTCCTGCTGTCCCTTCTCCTCTCTCAAAGCAGCACTGATCCCTGTTCTCCTTCAGAAAGCTCACAGTCAAAAAATTCCCCTTTTCCTTCCCCATCTCTCCTGCTTGGCATCTGAGTGCAGCAGGAGGGTAGGAGAAAGCCATAGCCCTGTGGGGTAGATCAGAGCAGCTGTGAGCTCATCCTGGGGCTGCAGGGGTGAGAGAAGGTGGGCAAAGCCCAAACAGCAAGCCATGGGGGTTTTGCCCAAAGGCAGTTTGGGCAGAGAAGGGATGGAGGCCATGCTGGGTTTTCCCAGGTTTAGGAACAACATGCTGAGGTGAGCAAGGAGGAAAGAACTTCTGTCTCCACCCTGTCCCCATCCAGCTTGGGCACCCCAGCCCCAGACAGATACTGGGATCACACTCACTGCCCTGGTGCCGGCAGGCACGGCTCTGGTGCCTCCTTTGGCCCTGGTACCGTCTTGCTTTACCCCAGCACATCCCGTTAGTGCATCCCCGAGCAGCTCCGGGAGCATAAATGGTGCTGTGGGAGCTGGAGGCTGCTCCTCTCCCTCCAGCACACCCATAACCATGGTGCAGTAATGGCTGGGCTGTGCTAAAAGCCTTTTCCTACCCGCGCTGGAGCGGGGCCGGCGCTTTCCCAGAGCCGGGTTAATGCAGCGGCAGCTCCGGAGGCGCAGCCCTAAGCGGGGTTAACACAGCGCTCCCCCCGCAGCTCCCCGCGCTGCCGGGAGGTTAAACCCTGCTTTGGCCTCGCAGGAGCTGCTCGGTCTTCAAGCCAAGGCGAGAGTGCCAAGGCTTCCCGCTCTCAGGTTAAGCATTTCTTTGGCTTTCCCTGGGGTGGCAGCGCCAATCCCAGCACTGCAGCATCCTCCCGCAACCCGCTCCTTCAGCTCCGAGCTGTCCCCTGCCTCCCAAAGTGCTGTTTTGTGGCTCAGGCTCCACTCGGGACATCTCGCAGCCTCACCTGTCCCCAGGTGGCTGCTGGGGGACCCAGGGTACCGCGACACTGGTGACTACGATCTGCCACTGGTGGCAACACTGATACCCACACAGCCCCAGGGAGGAGGATGCAGTAGGGGACTGGCAGTGAGGAACAGCTTGAAGACAGGCTTGGGAGGGTTGACAAGCTTCCAGGGTCTGGTCAACAGGAGGAGAGATGCTGGAGAGGCATAGAAAGCTGGAGAAAACTTATCTCGGTTTTCCACCAATAGAGAGAAGCGGTCATTATTGCTTCGTGTTGATGTGGAGAAGTTTTAAAGGGTGATAAGAGGGTGTCAGGAAGCCTGGGAGGCAAAGAAAGGACACGTTGCATGGCAGCCTGGTGTTTTCACTCCTGGTTTGCAAGATCTGTCCTCAGCATTGCCTGTGCAGTGCAGTTTGACTCAGGGCTGGCCAAGGGAATGTGTCCTGCAGGGGCAGAGTCTGGGCATGGCAGTGGGCTGGCTCCTTCACCCGGGGAGCCCCACTGCCACCCTGTACCCCTGAAGCTGCTGGGATGCCCCTTGGGGTCTCTCTCACCTGTAGCAAAGACCCAACCTCTTTCAGAAGTTTCAGTCTGCAGTCTGTGGACTGATTGCTGACTATGTGATCTTCCAGCCTCCCAGGGCATGGTGGCCAAAGCAGGTTAAAAACTATCTGGTTGGCAAACATACCCTGTAATTTCCTCTCTCAGATCACGAAGTGCCCCCTTAGGAATGCCAGACAGCCCTGGGCTGCAGGCACAGATTTGGATTTACTTCTGTTGTTCAGACCAAACAGCTGCTAAGGGCGTCAGTTATACAGACATGATGATGTTGTCACTTTATGTATCATTTTTATTTCATTGCTCTCCAATGTTTGTAATACCCCGGAGCTCAGAAGCTTAAATAACAGCTCTCCCCATATTGATTTTATCCTTTGCCATTTGGCACTCATTCATTCCTTTCCCTTTGAGTTCCTAATAATCAAGATTTTAACTGAGCAGCATCCCTCTCCTTGCTTGGGCAGTGGCTGTGGCCAGCCAGAGATGGCAGGGCAAGGGATGGGAACAGGACAGTAATTTTCTCCAGAGATGAGGCTGATGCATGTGTGGTGCTGCATTGCCTCTTGGACTGCTCCTTAAAAAAAAAATAAAGTTAGCAACATGAACAATGTTTTCTCTCAGTTGCAATAACCCTGAAGGGAGTTGTGTTTAGGAGCAGCCCCCTTTGACAGGATTTTAGAGATGGAGCAAAGAATCTGATGGTGCTGAAGGGGTTATTCCACAATAACATGCATTTTCTTCCCAATGAAAACTCTCTGTGAAGTGACCATGAACTCTTCATGTGTTTTCCCTGCATAGAAGTTTGCTGGTTGCTTAATCTTGGGCTTCTGTGTCTGAGCCTGTCTGAGCCATGGGACTTGGACTTTGGACTGTGCAAAACCTTGTTTTCCTGCTGTTTTGATTGGGATGTGGTGGTGTCTCTTGTGGCAGGACTGGTGAGAGGAGGAGCTCTCTTGCCAGTGTTAATAAGCAATAGGTGGAAATATTTATCATAACTTGGTTAGATGCTCTGACACATCACTGCAGGAGGTGAGGGGGTGAGGGGAACCCTGCAGCACAATGAAACAGCTGCTGCCGAATCTGCCTGCTCAGCACAGCCAGGTCTGTGCACAGACAGGTCAGACTGGCACAGCCTGGTCTGCAGGCTCAGCTCATCTGTTTGTTTGTAGAAATTCCATTTGAATAATCTGCACATGAGATGGCTGTTGGACCCACCTCTGTCATGGTGGGAAGCAGAGGTCTCCATCAAGATGCTCCTCATTACAGCACCAGCAAGGGCCTGGTGTCATTTCAGCTTGGTCATTTCACCTGTAGGGGCCATCTCCAGATTTCAGCTGTGTGCAATGTTCTGTGTATTTGAAAAAACTAAAGCCAACCTTTAATATTTAATCAGTCATTAATCACTTTTATTTATTTTACTCACCTGCATCATCACCTGAACTGCATCACAAGTGTTTCACTGATAGTTATTCATTGCTGAAGCTCTTTGCTGGGGGGAAACTCTCCATTGTTTGACACTGGGGACCAAATCAGCTCTGTCTGTGAGAGGTCTGTCTCCAGCTCTCTGCAGAGCTTTCCCAGAGCCTCCCCAGCTCCCTGGGAGGAGCATGGCTGGCAGGGCTCTGGTTAATGCTGCTGCTGGGCTCACTGGTGATGTGCTTGGCTATCACAAACTACAGCCTTGCCTGGCAGGGGGAGCGGGTGCTGAGCAGGGGGAGGGGGGAATGGGAAGATGGGCTCTGGGGACCCCATCCCACTGAGAAGGTGGGTTGTGTTTCACATTAGCTGATGCTCCTGTGTGGTTTCCAGCACTAGCCCAAATGCAGAAGCTTGTGGCAAGCAAGCTTGGATGTGCTGTAGGCATAAATCATGTCAGCCTTTCTCTGTAAGGATGGGGAGGGCCTCTTTTGAGACTGGTGGGGTGATGGGGGAATTGCTCAGTGCTGAGAATTGCTCAGCCATGGGCTGGAAGGTGTGGGCACTTACCCCTTTCAGATTTACCTCCACTGAGATCTCAGGCTTTGGCTTTTCCCTGCTGGTATTAGATGTGTGAGAGCAGGGGTGATACAGGTGCCAGCGTGAAGAACAATATGACACGGGTGCTCAGGTTGAAGATCAATGTGACACGGGTCTTCAGGACTTGCTGGTGTCCTCCACTGCTTTCCTGCCCTGCAGTGTGTCCCAGATGAGCATAGGGACCTCAAGTCTGACCTTGGCTGGTGCCTGTCACCAACCAAAATAACACGAGAGATCATTGCAATTATTCTGCACGCTGCTGCAAATGCCTGCAGCCCTCTTTTCCTTGGCCCCCTATGGTTCCCCCAGCTGGCTGCTTCCCACATATGCCCTAATCCTGTGACTTGCCTGCCCTCCTCCTCTTGATCTTCCATTTTCTTCCCTAATCCACACCTCATCCTCCTGCAGCCTCACTGCAGGCCCCCCACCTTTGTTCACCCCACACACTTGCCTTGGATGGTTAAAATAAGCTCTACCTGGAGTGTGTTCAAAGGCTAATGTACATCCTCCCTTAATTATTGATCTGTTTATTGCAGACACTTTGGCAGGACATGGCCACAGCTCACACACCAGGCTCCTGCCCTCGGTTCCCCTTGTGGCTCATGGGGGCTGAGGGCAGTGTTAGGGGTGTTGACCTGGGGACCTGATGCCCCACCTTGAGGACAATCCCACCAACACACCTGTGTGCCCCAGGGTCTCCCAGGCTAACCTCTTTATCCCACTCCCATGGGAACAATAAAGGGTGTTCCTGTGGAGCCCCCCTCCAAGCCCCTCTTCCTCCCCAGGTGAGCAGAGCTCGTGAGAGATCTTTCCCCCACAGCAAGACCCCCTCCTGTAAGGTGCTGTCAGCCCCCAGTGTGTGCCCAGGAAGTCTGGCACAGGGGATCAAGACTCAGTGATGCCATTGAGCCCCAGCTGCTGTCATCCCGGGCAGGGAGAGATGAGATGCTGCATTAGTGGGGGTGTTAATGACTCTGCAAAACCCATGTCAGGAAACAAGAGTGGCAGTGCCCGGAGAGGAGGGCTCAGAGGCACAGTCCTGCTGCTGGGGCTGCTGCCAGCCTGTCACCTTCTGCTCCAGGAGCTCCAGCTTTCAGGTGATGCTGGAGAGGCATCAAAGTAGGAAAACGCAGATGCCGCCAGCTGCCGAGGGGGAGCAGCCTGCGTTTGCTTTTCTCCAGAGTGAGGTGAGGTCGCTGGGACAGAGTCCTTCTTGCTCAGCCCAGGGCTGCTGGCCAAGCCAGGATTTGTGAGTCCTGGTTCCTTTGGGTTTGGCACAGTCACTTCTCCCTGCATGGTGGGTTGGGAGTGGGAGCAGACATCTCACTTGCACTCATTATGGGATGAGGAGACATTTCAAATGATTCAAGGTTTCCTGAACTCTCTGATGGACCAAACGACCATTTCAAGCAGCTGTTGCCCCAACTCATCTTTGGGCTAAGAGACACAGCAGAGAATTTTGAAATGGTGCCCCTTTGGGGCCACAGCCATCTCCCCAGTCAGCTGTGGGGGCTGCAAGTCCCTCATCCCCCTGATGCTTGGGAAAGGTATTAGATAAAAGCTGCCTTCCCTACCCTGCTGTAGGTAATAGTAACTTCACCAGATTTATTTGGGAAAGCAGCACCCTACAAAAAGATTGTGGTAAATCATTTTATGAAGACTTGTGCTATATTAGTTTCTTCTCTGCTTAACCGTGCTCTGGCACCCAACAGACTCCCCAGGAAAAGAGTCCAGTAACAGACTTGGAGGCATAAACAGGCTGGGGGGCTTATTTGAAAGCAATTTAGCTTCCTCACAAGGGTGGATGGGGATATGGAACATGTTTCTCTGCCTGTGTGCAGGGAAGAGCTCAGGGCAAGCAGGAATCAATTCTCCAGTGAGCTGTGATTCAACCTGGAGGCTTGGTAAGGGCCCGAGATGAGCATTGTTACCTCTCTGATGAGGTGTGTGTCATGGACACTATTCCTTTTGTACAGTTTCCTCCCCAGCATGTCAGCATCAGCCTAAGTGTCCATGAACCAGGCAGTGGTGCTCGAGGGAAGCTCCCAGGGGTACAGGTGCCTGGCTGGAGGATTGGGATACTTGGACGGAACCTCACAGTGCAAGGGAACAGGACTTGGCACGGTTGCAGCTCTTCCTGTTGTTCTTAAAAACATGCTTGAAAAAAAGCTGAAGGCTTGTGGCCTACTCAATCAATTGATTTTGATTAATTTTAAAATCCAGGGCAATTTTCCTTACACCGAGGTCCTGCAGTGTAGGATGTTTCAGGCACTCTGTGATGCCACTGCAGTCCCAAATACTCCACTTGTCTGTCAAGAGGCTGATTTGGGAATGTGGGATTTTTGAAGGAGCAGACTTGATTTGGGGAAAATCATGGGGGAACATGATGGATGCTTCTGCTCCTTTGTCCTGGCAAGGGTTGTGTCTTTGACTGCGTGTCCCAGCCCCTCACATCACGGATTTCCTGACTGGTGCCCACAGGCGAGTGGCTCTGAGCATGTAAAACGCCCCGAGAGAGCTGCAGATGGCAGGACATCAGAGCAACAATGCTGGGACTGTAATTCCCCTTATCTGCCTGCAGCATGGCCATCTCAAGTGCCTCCCGGGACTACTTTGCTGCTCCTTCCCCAGCTCCTCTCCCAGCAGCTGCCCTCAGGCTTTGCAGCCTGGCCCCTGCTTCCCCATCCCAGTCTCAGAATTCTCCTCTTTCCTCCGGCTGGAGAGGGACTGGCTCTGCCGAGCATTGCTGCCAGATCAAAGCACTGCCTTGATTCCTTGATGGCAGCTATAATCTACTCCACGTTATTCTTTTTACTATTCCTTGGGCTTTCTAAGACCTTCGTTTCAGTCTTTTTTTTTTTTTTTTTTTAATTTAATTGCAGACATCCTCCCCGGACCATGTCTCAGACATTGCAGCCATGACCAGCCCTTTTCCCTGGCTAGGCACATTAATTCAGGAGCTGCCTAGGTGGGAGACTGGTTCAGGTCCCAACACTGAATGCAAGCACAGCAGTATTTGTTATCTTTGTGACAGAGCTGTTTCTTTAGACCTCACTTGAATATATTTTCTCCTGATTTTTCCTTCCTGATAATTTGAGCAAACAGTTCTCAGTCAGATGCTTTTCCCTACACTTTGTTATCAGCCTTGTAGAGTTTATGGACAGGACATCAGCTGGAATGGCTTCATCCTGCCTTGTCCCCACATGTCCACAGCATGGTTAAGGTCAACCCAAGCTTGGAGTCTGCTACCACAGGCTGCTCTCCAGTGACATCCCTGAGCTGCGACCTTCACCTTTCATCACACAGCTGTCACTGCCCAAAAATGATTGTCCTACACACCTTTCCTTGGCCCCCTTCCTGCTGCCCTTCCTGCAGGTTCCCAGGGCCATGCTGGCCCAAGTTTAGGATGTGACCTTCCCTGCTGCACAGGGGTCCTCCTGCCAAGCACTTGCAAAGCAATGCAGACATCAGATCAAAAGACGCTTCCAAGCACTTCCCAGAGTGGTGGGAACAAGGAGCTCTGCTTCAGGCAGCAACACTTTTGATTCTTGTGTGCCTGCACAGCTCAGGTGAGAGGCAAATGCCTCTTGGCTCTGCAGGGGCTGATATTTTTCTCCTGCAGCCCATCTCAGTGATGCCATGGTGGATGCTGTGCCCTCAAACCAACCCTGACATCCCTCCCTGAAAGCTGGCACTAGCACCTGGGCATTTACTCTGCAAGCTGGACCCTCTCCAATGTGTAGTTTTTGGGGTCTCTCTGCAAAGGGGCACATGAACCTGCAGGTGGATTGCTAAGGCAGAGCATAAAGCCCTTTTCCCTGCCTCTCCTGTCAGAGCTCACACCCCGCTGACCGAGCAGCTCTGCCCGCCCGGGGCTGGCTGCCTGTCAGAGGTGTGCAAAGTGGTCCTGCTGTTGGCAGATGTGCAGATCCTCCTGGATGGGAGTGGGGCTAGGAAAATGTCAGCTCATCATTTTCAGTGAGCAGGAGTGGTGTTCTGGTAAGAGGGAGCGGGGCGGCGCGAGGCTCAGCGCGGGCCTGCCGGATCGATACGGAGATCAGAGGCTCGAGTGGATGGCGGAGCTTGTGATGACTGAGCAGATATCGGACCACGGATCTCTCTCTGGTCGTGCCCCCAGGGGCTGTGGTGTTTGCAGGCCTCAGGAGGCAAGCAGTGCATTGGGCAGCCTTTACCTGTGATGCGGGGTGGCAAGGGGAAAATTGTCCCCAGGGGACAGCCAGCCTGAGAGTGAGAGGCTAAAGGCAGCTCTGTAGGTGGGAAGAGTAGAACCAAAAACCAAACAGCTGCCTTCACCTTTGTCTGTGCTCAGGAGCTCCTCAGGCACTTCCTAGCCCGGCTCTTTTGTCTGGGATGAGTGTTTCAGTAGCAACTTGTGTCCCCATGCAGAGGGCAGCTGGGATGGGGCAGACGGGGAGCTCTCTGCAGAGGAACTCGGGTTTAGTTTTGGCCAAGTGCATCCCATGAAATTTCCAGAGGCTCCCAAGAGCCAGAGGAAGCCTAGCCCCTGAGCTCCTGTGGGACAAAGTTCTCACAGGAAGCACTGATTTCATTCTTCATGGAGATGCTTCTTGAAAGAGCAATTTGCCAGCATCCCTCACAGCAATAACGGCAAGGCCTCTGCTCGAGATACCATCTCTGTGCTCTGACAGCCCCATCACTCATGCCCCGCTCCTGCCTCCCTCTTCCACAGGGACAGGAGTGAGGGATGGAGGCAGGGTTAGAAGTAGCAATGACGTGTTCTCACCATGGGCAGCTCCCAACTATCCCGTCCTCTTTTGGGTCTGGGTGTGCAAATGGCAGAGCTGCCCTTGCTGGGCAGAAACTCCTCTCTGTCCATGCACAGGTGAGGGGTGCTGGGTTTGAGCAGGGGAAGCAGGACCCAGCTCTGGTGCTGGGCGAAGAGTCGTGGCTCATCTTCGCCCTGTGGCAGGGGCTTTGCTGTCACTGCAGTCTCTTCTTCCAGAGAACTCACCAATCCCCCGGTAGCCAGCACCAGCAAGAATGAACAACCCTCAGTTTCTTTCTCCTGCCCACCTTCCCCCTGCCCTCAGGCACCCATCTGGGTGCTCTGCTCCTCCCATTCCCCTGCTTTGCCTGGCCACATTTCCTCTGTGAGAGCAGATTTATCTATTAGTGGCAGAGAAGATGTGGCTTGGCACAAACCCTTCCCATCAGGATGAAGCAGGGCCTGCCTGACACCAGGTGGCAGAGTGGGGTGGAAAAGCCATGGGGGTGGGTGGGCTCCTGTATCCCTCACACCCAGGACAGCCAGCCTCTCCCCAGCATTCTGTGGGTTAAACCTCGGCTTTGCCAGCGGAGGGCAAAGCTGGTCACTAGACTGCAGGGGACCTGAAAACCTCTCTGACTGTGTTTGTGCTTTGTTAGCACTTGTACTCTGCTCCAGGCCAAGGGGGGACCCCACGCCCTGGGGACAGAGGGACAGGGTGCTCATGTGTGCAGCCGCAGCCAAGCAGTGCCACCCTGGCACCTCCAGGTGACAGCACTTCCTCCAGGTGACAGTGGCTTCCTTCAGGTCCCAGTGCTGATCTGCCCAGAAGAGAGCCTTGCTGTGTTGCAGGACTGCAGTGGGTCCCCAAGGTGGGTGTGTGCCCCCTGAATGTGTCCCCCCTCACCGGTGACTTTACCCTGTGGTGACATGCCAGGCTATGCTGATGGCCTCACACTGGTTTTATATGGGATGGTGTGATTGATGCCAACTGCCACGAAGAGTCTGTGACCTCGCACCAGCTCCAGTATAAAAGGAAGCCCTGGTGTCATCCTGGGCACTGGTTTTGGGGACAGTGTGACATCCTTGATACTGCTGGGGGATGAGCCCACATGCTGACTGGGCATTGTGGGATGCCTGGTGTTCCCCATGGGCTGGAGAATATGACATGGTGCCTTCCATCAGTGTCTTCTGCAGTCTGGTCACGGGGCTGAGCCACAAGAATGGCATCTCTCTGATACAGCTGGGGAAACTGAGGCAGAGAGTAGAAAATATGCCTGGGTGTTTTCCTTTCTGGTGTTCTGGATGGGAGATGCTTCTCATGGGAGTGGGAATATACAAAATTCTCCCCTGTGCTCCTCTTTCTTGCAGTGCCAGGCACTCCAGTGACCTCTTTTGCTCCAGATGTTTTGCTTTGGTTATTCAGAAGAGGTGAAGCTCAGGGAGAAAAAAGCCCTCCCACCTCAATATTTCTTCTCTAGCTCAGTTCACTTGCTTCCCCTAAGAGCCCTGGCAGGAGCAGCCCTTGTGAAACTGCCTGTCACCCGAGGAGACCCCTGGGAGCAGGACTGGTACCCTGGAACGAGCACCCCCTTGCACATCTCTGCCATTCCCAGGGCTTCTGATGTGGCAGGGCAGCAGTGGGTGAGGACTCGCCCAAGCAGGAGCCCGGCCCGTGTCCCACTGGCACAGGCTCCCTGCAGGGGGCCTTGGCTGCGTGGATCCCAGCTGCAAATCCTCTCAGTGTGGTGGAGCTTTTTCCCTCTTTCCCTCCAAATCCTGTTGCCCCTTCCGGAGCAGGATGGCTCTGGGTGTGTAACGGAGTCTGACGGTGTTGGCTCAGCCAGTGCTGTCTCTCCTCCTTGTGCAAAGCCCTGTGCTGGCAGAAGTAGACCCTTGAAATATGTGGAGTCCTTCACCTGTAATTCCTCCCCTTGCCCGTGCTCCTGCCTGCAGCACCATCCCTTTATTGCTGTGTCTCTGTGCAGAGGAGCAGAGACACAAAACTATTGGGGAAAAAAAAAAAAAAAAAAGGCATGCAGAAAAGCGCTGTGGAAAAGCAGAGCAAATTAAGCAGAGCTCTGATCTGCTTGGGTTTGTGCTTGCCAAAAATGCACCATGCATCTTAATTCGCTCTGCTGTTCAGCTCGCACTCACTGCTCTCCTGATGCCATTTCGGCGCTCTGAGCTCAGCCTTTTCAACACTTCAGTCTTCCTCTTTCAGGATTTTTTTTTTTTTTTTTTGCATGTCTGATTGCAGAATCTGCTGCAGGAGGGAAGGGGAAAGCCAGGAGAGGGAGGACGGGAGCCCCGACTGTGGGTGCTCCTGCCTGTGCTTCCCGGCAGCCGGCTTGGTCCCCAATGCATTTTTTTTTTTGGGGGGGGGGGGGTGTATCTTTTCTAGAAAGTCCTTCCTGGATGCTCTTCAGTCGCTTTTTTCACACCCAGCCGTCTGATCTGCTTCTCGCTAGGATCCTCCAAAGAAGAAAAAAAAACCCCCAACATTTAAATTGCTGTAATCCACACTGGCTTTTATTCTCTTCCAGTTCAGTTTAATCTCTCTTTCCTCTCCACCCTTATGTCCGGGTTGGGGGAGGAGGGGGGGAAACCCACCCAACAACCAAGCGAAAGGCAGCATCGTCCTCCAAAAGAGCTTGAGAAAGCAGGAGCCGAGCCAAAGCCCCTCTGCTCTCCCCCACCACAAATTTAACCCCAGCTTCAACTTTTCCTCCGCTCCGGGGCTGAGCCGGGCTCCAGCAGTGGGGTTTTTCCCCTTTCTCCCCCCCTCCTCCTCCACTGATTTTAGCGGAGAGGGAGGGGGGTGGGGAATCCTTTTTATTGCGGAGCCCAGTTCTCTTTGCAAGCCTTCCTCCTCCTCCTCTTCCTCCTCCCCTGCTTTTTGTGCCCGCCGCAGCAGGGCTGGCCAAGCCGGGGGAGGGAAGAGATGGGAAGGGGAGATCGCCCCCTCCTCTCCCTCTGTCTGTTTTTTTTGCAGGTGTGTCAATTTTAATTCTGCCCAGTAGGTGGGACTTGGTGACTTTCGCACCGTTTTTGTTATTTATTTATTTCCCCGGCTGCTTCTCTCCCTCCCTTCCTCCCCTCCCATCCCTCCCTCCCGAGCCTCCCGTTGCGATCCTCCGGAGCGGCTGCGGGAGCGGCGGGCGGCCGGGCCGGCATGCATCCATCCCCGCCCGCGGCCGCGGCCGCTGCCCTAGCGGGAATTACAGCCTCTCCCAGCCAGCTGCCAGCATGATTTCATCTGCTGGAGGATTTTTGCAGCTGATCGCTTGAGGTTTTGTTGTTGTTGTTGTTTTTTTTTTTTTTTCTTTTTCCTCCCTCTGTCTTTGTTTCCTTCCCCCTTTCCCCCCCTTCCCCTCCCTCCATCCCCCCTTTCCTCCTCCTCCTCTTTTTTAGAAGCAGCAATCGGAGATGGATGTCTCTCTTTGCCCTACCAAGTGCACTTTCTGGAGGGTTTTTTTGCTCTGGAGCATTTGGGGAGACTATCTGCTTTCGGTGCTGGCTTGCCCTGCTAATTGTCTTTGCAGCAAGACAGACATCAATTGCAAGAAGCCGGATGATGGGAACCTCTTCCCTCTCTTGGAAGGGCAGGATTCAGGCAGCAGCAATGGCAACACGAGCATCAATATCACGGACATCTCAAGGAACATCACTTCCATGTAAGTGGGGGTCCCCCAGGGCTCCCCCTCCCGCGGCAGGGTGCGGGCTGGGCTGCCCGTGCGGGGCTCAGGTGCCCCCGGCATCGCTGCACTGTCTGGGCTCAGCCCGACTCCCCCGGCAGAGGATGCAGATCTGGCTTTTCCCTTACCCCATCCCCCCTTAAAAAAAAACATTAAAAGCCCAGCAACAGTTTGGCCATGGCTTAAAAGGAATAAAGTAAATGAGATCTGATTCCTTAGCAGGAGAGAGAGCAGCAGGCAAAGATGCTAAAGCTGCTGCTTCCTTTAACTGTTGGCTTCTGCAAGGGGAGCGGGGACGCCACAGCCACACACCGCCACATATTTACCCAAATTGGACAAGAAAAGCAAGTTCTGAACTGTTTTTTCTTTCTTGAGACTTAGAATCCAGTTAAAATGTCATTACTTTTTGCATTCCCACATCAGAAAATGCTCCCTTCCCTGCGCTGGCTGAGTGTATCTGGGGATCTGTGGTTTCGCATTTTTAAGAGGAGAAAAAAAAATAGGACAGTGAGATGTCCCTTAAGTAGCTCATTTAATTCACATTGTTATAATTTTGTGACTCGTCGTGGTGCCGCGATAGGATTTGTGTGTTTTAGGTTTGGGGTGGTGGCGGTGGGGAGAAGCATCGGAGCAGTGAGATATTTTTAGTTGAGCACTTTGCGTTTGTTTGCATGCTTGTTTATCTGGAAAATCAACTAGAAGTTGCATTATCCTTGTTTGGAGAGGCAGTTAGCAAAGCCCATGTTAATCTCATCAGTGTGGAGTCGAGAAAGGAATATATTTCCTTTTTCTGAATCCATCATGCTCTGTGTGTGTGTGAGAAAAAAAAAAAAAAATCCTCATTGCTTCCAATCTCTGCTCTTTATTTTCCAGTACATTTTTGGGTGAGATGAACTCTGAGCCATTTCATTATTCTAATGCTAATTGAAATGTGAGCATTTAGGGAAATGTAGCCCCCAGAGCAAGTTGCCAGTGGGAGTTGAGCAGAGAAGAGGTGGAATCCTTTATTCTGGCAGTTAAATGCAGCAAGGTTTGAAATGAGTAATGGAGGGTTATTTATTTAATTTTTTTCACCTCGATGGCATGGTTGCATGGAGGGAGAGAGGGCTTTGGGTCTCTTCCTGAGGCTGTTTTATTTGGTCACAGTGCAATTGCAGCAGAACCATGGAGTAATTGCAGTGCCTCTCTCACAGCTCTGCTCATCACCTTTGCTGGGTAAAGATGACAGGAGCTGCTTTCCCTGCTTGCTTACGGGTTCATGAGATGCCCAAGCAGGTCTTCAGCAGGTCACTGACCCCGAATCCACAGCCCTGCCTTCCCCTTCCCAGCAAACCTCCATAAAAACAGCAGGAATGGGGAAAGTAGATGGGGGGAGCTAATGCAACACTCCCCTTCCAACTGCCCCATATTTATCCTGCGTCGTGGTGCTGGAGTGATTTCCCTGTGATGCTGGAGGGATGAGGGTGATGCTGGGGAAGTCGGAGAAACTCGTGTTTTTTCCCTGTGCTCGCTGTTTGTTGTGGTTTAGTTTTAACCCTTTGGGGGGCGGGGAGCAGCAGCAAAGGCAGGGAAGGGTTTGGGAGCCACCAGCGTGAGCAACTGTGCGTTGTCAGATGCACAGACATCTGAACTGCTGTGAGAGGTAGTATTACATGAGTGCTTTGTGCCCAGAAAATGTCTTTACTGCTTTGAAAATGAAAAATGCTGATAAGCAGTCTGTAAAAAGGAGTGGAAAAAAAAAAAAAAAAACAAAAAAAACAAATGGACAACTCCAGAAACAGATATTGGGTATTTTTTTTTGAAAGAAGCTTCTCTTAAGTTGGGGAAGGAGAAGAAGGTGCCAGTTTTTGCTGGAATTTGTATGCCTCTCTGCTTCACACTGAGCAAAACACATTCCTCCACCCCCTGCATCACTGCTGGACCTATGCCTCCCTTTTTGGGCTTGGGAGGGCTGAGGCACAGGGCTGGGGTGAACCCCAAAATGCTCTCAGGGGCTGAGACTGTGCACGAATGAAAACTTTCCACAAGGGTCTGTGCTTACTGGGAAGGCAGTGGTGGTTTATAGGGGATATTTCTGGGAGCAGAGGGTTGCTTTATGTGGCAGGGATGCTTCCCAGCAAAGGGGTCACTGCTGGGAGCCAGACTTGAACCACGTTCATGCTCTTGTGCGGAAGGCATCAGGTCCTGCACCCTTTCAGGCTGATGTCAGGCCTCTCCTTGCCAGCCCTGACATCATGGGTGTTGGGGTGAGGGTGCCTAGAAGCCCAGCCTGGTCATGGCTGAATCACTCCTGGCATGTGAGTCTGATTCAGCTGGGCAAGGAGCAGTGTTTTCCCCCTGCTTGCCATGCTCACGGGGGACTTGGCCTCGTTAGGCAGCTTGTGGGCAGCCAGTGGGCAAAAGCACCTTCTCCCACTGGGCTGGGGGTGAGCAGGGGGGCTCAACCCTGTCCCAGTGGCTGAGGGATACAGTGCCTCAGCTGGAACCTCCCCACAGGCCCCGGGGAAGGTGGTGGTCGCTGCTCCATCTTGTAGCTGGTGAAAAAGCAAATGGAGTGTGGGGTGGTGAAACAACCCTGTGACCAGGCAGAGCCATATTCATGTCCAAAAGAGAGCTCAGCTTCCAAATCAGAGCTTGAGTGTTGCCGATGAGAGATTGCCAGAGCCCATTCAGAGAGCTGGTTTTAAAAAAAACAATATGAGACATCTTGGAGGGCTTGTCCATGTTACCCCCTCGAGGGAGGGCAAGACCCCTCCATGCCAGCCCACCCCCACCCAGCACTGGGGTTGAGCCATCAGGAGCTTTGGGTTATATCACTTCTCAGTGGCTGATGAGACCCCGTGAGGCGAGGAACTGGGGACAACCATACTGTAGTGCTGCCCAAGGAGGATGGTGGGGCAGGCCAGCCCTGTGGGTGCCCTCAGTGTGGTACCCCACCATTGAGCCTCCTGCTTCACCCTTCAAAGGAATGGCCTTTGCTCCAATTGCTGGTGCTTCTGGCTTCCCACACATCCTCCTTTTGGTAAAAGTCAGGGCTGGGTGACTCCTGCCCTGGCTGGGCTGAAGGGGACAGTAACACACCACCTTGCAAATCCAGGTGGTGCCAGGTCAGTAGTGAGGCAGGGGAAAGGCAGGAGGCTCCTGCCCTGAGATGGATGAGGAGGAGGTTGGGTTGGCAGATGTCCCTCTGCCCTTTCCCAGCATGCCCAGAAACTGACCTGATTTTGAGTTGCATCCCTGGAGTCAGGACCCTGCCCACAGGTCCGTGTGAGAGCTGCCAGCAGCCCTGTCTAGCCCCAGAGACACCTTGGACCCGACTGACACGGCTCCAGTTTGGAGTCATGCTCTGTGCTTCCCCCTCCCAATTTCAGGAGAGGGCACCATGGGGTTGGGGCATGTCTATGCCATTGCTTTTCCTGCACAGCTGGGTGGCCTTTGCTGTGTCCCAGGTGTGACTCACAGAGATGCTCACCCCTGTGACATGGGGCTTTTCTCATTGCAAGACCAGACGCACAGGCAGAACTTTGATCCTGGAGTTCCTGTGGCACAGAACCCCTTGCCCTGAGCAGCCGGCGTGTTTGTCACGGCGGGTCCCCAGCCCTGGCCCTGCGGGGGGCTGGCTGGCACTAGGGGCTGGCCGGTGTCGGGGTGCTGTGTGCCAGGGGGGCCGGGCCGGGGACTCACCCCGCTGGCAGCGTGGGCAGCGCCTGCGTGCGCCGGCACCGCGCGTGGGGAAGGACAGACGGAGGAGTTTGCCATCTGGGCCTCCCTACTTCTCAGCTGTTGCTATGGCACTGCGGAGATGCTGCTAGGCAGGCGGTGGTGGCCGGCGTGTGTCACCCCTGGGCTCCCTCGAGGTAGGGAGATGTCCCTGGTATATAAAGCCTTGCTCTTTATCCAGCCTCACCAGGGGAGAATGGGGCTCTTATGGTAAAATACAATGGGTGGATAATCAGGGTGTATCTGCGCAGCTCGTAGCTGCTTTCAGCAAGGTGAGATGAATTCAGAGCAACCCAAGAGGAGGTTGGGTTGCTCCTCTGTGGAGCACAGTGGGAGCGAGATTTTTGGGTCTCACTGGCAGGGCCAAGAGGAAGCATCTTGCTCTCCTTCATAGACAAGATGAGCATTTTCATTCTTTCCCATCAGGCTGTCCCACCAGTCCGTGGCAGCATCCGCTCCATCCCGTGGGCCTGGCTGGGGGTGGGAGAGCCACGTCAGCGCTGGGAGCTGTGGGGGGAGCGGCAGCGCAGCCCCCACTCGCTGCGCGGGAGCTGGCAGCATGTGGAGAGGGGGAGAGCGAGGGGGTGCTTGGAGCAGCAGCACCCCTTCCCTGCTGGTGCAGGGAGAGCTGAGGCACAGGGAATGCTCCTGTGTGCCCGTGTCTGGGAAGGAAGCAAGCAAGAAAGGGCAGGCCTCCTCCTGGAAGGGCTGGAGAGAGCAGAACTTGCTTTGGTGACCCAAACAGCCATGAGAAAGTCTCCTTTGATGCTCAAATTATTGATTGCTCTGCTTCAGACAACAGGCAGAAACTTTTCTCCTCTCTGTGAATCAGCCACATTATGCCCAGTGTGCCTTGTGTACTATTACTCTCTAGAGATGAAGGGCTCTGCATTCCCAGAGCATCCCATCTCCTGGTCCCAGAGGCTTTGGCTGCTCCAGAGATGATCAAAAAGGTCCCTAATTCAATCCATCTTGGATTTGCAGGGCTCTTGTTCATGCAGAGCATCTGTCCTGAAGGATGTCAGGATGGGGGAGGCAGGCACAGCACCAAGCTTTGAGGACAGAAAAGGGTGCAGAGATATTTGGGACAAAGAGTTGGGCTGAGATTTATGGTCTTGAGGCTCTAGAGGTGAGTTAAGCCAGGAGCACTGATCTGTATCCTCCCCCTTTCCTGTGGGCTGGCTGTTGGCTCCTTGCCCTGCTCTTACTGTCAATCTCTCTGCTGACCAATCCTGGAGAGAGGCACTTTCTGGGCACAGGTGATGTCAGGTATTCCTTCAGGAAGGAGATAGTTTTGGTGCCTGCCAGCACTTCCCAGACTTTTTCTGGATCAAAGATGGGGCCTGAGCTGCTGGCCTGACAGGAGGAGCTGGTGGCCCAGACGGTTTCAGGCATGTGACATGTCCCAAGTCCTCATGTCCTGCAGGTTTTCAGGAGGTCTAAATTGGTTCTGACTGATGGCTTTTCTCCTTACAATTGGAGAGGTGAGACAGAGGTGTTTCAGGTCTAGGACAGATGTTTAATGGGAGGAAGAAGAGGTTGAGGAAGGAGCTGCCTTGTTGTACTTGCAGGCTCAGAGGGGTGTTGCCTCTAAGGGCTTGTGTAGAGCTCAGTCAGGGAAAGCTCTCTGGGTCTGTTATTAGCTCACCCCTGTGAAGCAAACATCTTTGTGTGCTTTGACATGAGACTGCTTGAGGTCTCCCACAGCCCTGTGACCATCCATGCACCCAGCAATGCTGAGCCCTCTCAATGAACCTGCAAACAGTCCCTGAGATGTCCCATGGGATCACCTTTGGGGAGCCCTGCAGGTAGATTGAGCCTGGTGATGCTTCCCAGTGCCACTCTGGCACACTGGCTTGTCCTGCTCGGTGAAGAGCTCCTGCTTGGTTTATGGCTGGATTTGGTGCATCCCATTTAGGGGGCTGCTGACAAGTGGGAAATAAACCAAGCCCTAAGCCTGCTATATTTCTAAAGTGAGTGTTACTAGTGCTTGTAACTCGGAGTGTTACTAGTAGGCACTGTGGAGTAGCAGTAGTTTAGTGTTTTCTGCAGATGGGGTTTCGACAGGTGCTGTAGGTGCTTTCTAAGCAGGTGTTTGACAGCAGCCTGTGGGCTCTGCTCTCCCCCAAATCCTCTTGCTCTCCCCTGTGCACCAAGGGGTGCACAGCAAAGCTGTCATCGAGGAGGTGCTGTGGGTGAGCTCCTGGCTCAGAGGCTGCACTTTGGTTGGATATCGCAGCGCTTTGTGCCCACATGAGGAGATGAGGACCAGCAGCTCGCTCACCTCTCGTGGTTCTCCAGGTTCCTGAGAACCACGCGTGCAGCACCAGCACCACGGCTGCACCGGGCTGTCCCCGTCATCCCCCAGAGAGGACACGCTCCGGACCGAGGCTGCTGGCGCAGGAGCGCTGGCAATCGAGCAGCCCCGTGGATGTTCCACAACGCCCGGCCGAGCCTCCGCCCTGTGCCCCGCCGGGGCGGCCGGAGCCCGGCGCATCCCGGCTCATCCGCTCCGCTCTTCCCGTCTAAAGGCGGCTGTGCCGCTAGAGGGCAAGCGGCAGCGGCAGACAGCCGGGCTCCGGGATGCGGGATGCGCGGGCACGGCCGGCTCCGAGGGCACGGCCGGCTCCGAGCCGCACCGGAGCGCCGGGGCTGCGGGGGCTCGGGGAGGGGTCACCGCCTGCTCGCTGTCACGCTGGAAAGCCTTTGCTCTGGGTGCCCGTGCTGCTGGACCCCTCTTGGGTCACCTAACTCGGCGTCCCCGTTCCTGTGTGGGCACCCGCTGGTGTCGGATGGTCCCTTAGGAGCCGAGGGGTTGCTGGGTCGTGGCTTTCTTCTCTGTCAGCCTGTCTGTGAATTGAGGTGATTTGCAGCTTTTTGGACGGTAATGGCCCAGTCAAAGCAGGTGCAGTGAGAAGGTGTTGCTGGGCAAGCAGAGCCTGATCGGGGTCGTGACCTGCCCTGTGACCAGCTTCTCGCTGTGATCCTACAAGGAAACCTCTAATAGGTCTGTCTATTTCATTGGTGGGGAAGCTGAGGCACGGAGCAGTCGTGGAGCTGGCCTGCAAGGAGCAGAGTGAGATGGAGATCTTTAGCCCAGCACAGGCCAGGGTTTAGGGAGAGGCCAAGCATGGAGGGAGGGGATAAACAAGGCTGTTCTATTGGTCCTGTTGTGTTTAGGCAGACATGAGAGAGGCGCGTGGAGAAATCCTGGAGGCAGAGACAAGAGGGCACAGGCTGAGAGCTGTCTCTGGGGGCCTCCAGAGTAGGTAAAATGTTCTTTGCTCCTTTGATTAAAACTCTGCTGCACAGGCTGGATGGAGGTCAGAGAGCTAAAGAGACCACATGTCCTTCTCCAAGGGAGGAAGGCTGAGAAGAGCCTGGTGTGAAACAGCAAGGGTGAGTGAGGGCAGGAATCTGGCCTTGACCCTGTAATATCCTCCTTGTGCAGCTCCTGGGATTATCTCATTTTCCCTGGCAGCTGGGCCAAAGAGGGGCTGGTTATTTCCCTGTTGGCTATTGCCAAGGGCTGCCATTGTGATGGAAAGGCTGTGACACCCTGTGGTCCTGCAATGCAACAGCAAATGGACCCCCAGCATCATGGCAGAGGCAACATTTGGGTGTATAAGCGCTGGGGAGTGGGTGATGGATCATGGGTTAGAGCCATGATGCTACTCAGGGTCTGGGCTTCACTTTATTTGAAGAAAGGGGAGTAAAATCTCTCTGGAGTCCCCTGGGAACACTGCACTGGAATCGGTGCCCAGCTCACAGGGCAGCTCCACCAACCCTGCCGTGCTGTGTCCTTGGGTGTCCCCACCCCCCATGTACTACCCAGTTTCCAGACCCCAAGGAACTGGGGTCCTTCCCTGTTCCTCTCTGTGTGAGAACTGGCTTGCCTGGAAGGGTGGCACCAGGAAAATATGTGCTGTATTTTTAGTTTGTTTTCATGTGCTGTAGCAGTTGAGGCGCTGAAGGAGAAGCCAGAGCCATGTGTATAGCCAGCTTTCCTCCAGCTGCCACCCAGTGCTTTGGTGTGGTGGACAATGGAGCCTGGTAGTGACTGTGCCCTTCCTGTACCTCCATGTGACATCACCTCCAGCTCTGGTCTGCCTAAATAAAAACTGCCTTTTTAATTAAAAACAAAATTCCCAGCAGTGGAGCAGAGAGGTCAGGAAGGAGTCCCAAGGGAGTTTGATAGCACATGTGCAGCTCGGGGTGCTTATTCCTGACTCCAGTGCTTGTTGAAGTGACAGCTAAATGGTCCTGGGATCCCAGGGAAGGATGCAGGGAGAGGCTGAGCCCAAGTGTTGTCCCCCATGCAGCCTCTTTCCTGCATCTCTCCTACAGCTCTGTGCTGGGCTCAGTTGTGCTGGGAAGGGGACAGGGCATTGGTGCCTTTGCTGGCAGCTCTGAACTGTCCCTGGGGGACTGAGAAGTGGGTAGGAGCAGATGTGAAGTCCCCATCCTTCTGGGTTGTGCAAGGCTGTCCCTTAACTAGTTCTCACCAGGAGGTTCCCACTAGGAAATGTTAATGTGGAAATGCTCAAACAGATGCTGGGAATCTGAGTGCTGCTGAGGACCCTACATGCTCAGGGTTTTGCCAGGATAAATTAGGAATATGAATGCTCAGCTGAGCTGCAGAAATGCCAGGCTCTAACTCCTGACCCTGCCAGGACATGAAGCCACATGGGGGAGATCTCGGGTGCCTGCAGCTGCTGACTTTCCTTCTGTTCCTGGAGCAGCCCTGGCCTCATTCCCCATCCCATGCTCTCCGTGGAAATGCTGTGCAGTGACCTGGGCTGGGAACAAGGAGTCTTGGCTCTCCAGTCTGTGATCCAGCTGTGCAAATGCTCCCTTGGGCTGCCTGCTCCTAACCCAGGCAGGCAAGGCCAGCTTGGGCATCCCTTATTAATTATTATTATTAGTAATACAGACAGGATCGCCTTTGGGGAGCTCTGTGACTTGTGTGGCTGGAAAAATCTCTCTTGTCCCCAAAACTCTTTCCTCCAGAATGTGGATGGGTGTTCCTGGGGCAAAGAGGTGGATCCTGGCTATGTCTGTCTCATGCCTGGCCTGTGCTCTCCCAGCCAAAATTTTCCCACGAAAAGTAAGGTGAAGCCCCCTGAGTCATTTGGTGGCTGCTGCTGAGCAGCCTGTGGAGCAAGCAAAGTTCAGTGGGACACAGGGTCAAGGATGCTGTGTGCTCCCAGCTCCCCAGCCTGCTGAGAGCATCCCTTCCTCCTGGGGCTCTCTTTGTGCCTGTTCAGAGAAGCTGAATCTTACTGAGGACTGTTTCCTCTTCTGAGCCTCACATGGGCTCTGGACACATCGGTGCTTCCAGCCTCACAGACTGTCCCAGACTCTGCAGGGGAGAGGGCAGAGTAGCACAGAGCTAAATCAGCATCAGAGCAGCTCCCTTGGAAGTGTTGTGCCCGTCGTTTCAGGTCGGGGCAGATGCTGAAGGGTGTCCTTGGGAGCACCAAAGCAAAGCCTGAGCCCGAGGAGTGTGGGCAAGGCACCCGGTGCAGGGATGATGGCTGGGCAGGGGAGGGGCAACAAGGAGCTCTGCAGGGCTGGCACTGTGGGGGTTAATGGCAAGGTGCAGGATACAGCTGGAGCGGATCTGGGAGAGGCAGAGCCTAAGGAGGCTGAAGAGGTATCAGGTGGAAGAGCCGGGCTGTGGATGTTGAGAGATGTGGGGGGCTGTGTGTGAGAGAGACAGCGGTCACTGCTCCTGGCAAGGCACTGCATGTTGGTTTTGAGAGGAGCTGGAGCAGGGATGCTCTCAGGTAAGGAGCTGTGTGGGGTGCCTGTGCTGGCTCTGGGCAGCTGGGAGGGATGCGAGTGCCTCTAGCTGGTCGCTGGAGCAGCCCTGGCTGCCGGTGGGCTGCGGGGATGTGTGTTGGTGTCTGTGACCCCCAGCACTTCGTGGGTTCATGCTCTAGCCCTTGGGAGCACAAGCCCTTGGCTCCCTGCTTGTAGCTGAGATCCAATCCCAGGGCTAAGAGGAACCCCTATGGGCACCCCTGCCTGGAAATGCTCCTCTCTGTGCCCTGTCCTGCCCGTGCTCCCCTCCAGGACTTGAGGTGTCTGATGCTCCCAGCCTGGTGTTGCCAGTAAGCCCTTCCTTCCCGGAGGGATGCTGGTGGGATCCTCAAGCTTTGCCCCAGGCTTGTCCCCAGACCCAGGCAGAGTGCCCAGCACCCAGGATGTTCTGGCCCCAAGGGAAGGATCCCTGCTTTCCAAAAGGCACGGGTAGCATAGATTTATTTATTCTGAAACTTAATTAGCATCTTTAAATATTAAATAGTAAACAAACTGCGTCTAGTGGGATCAACGTTTACAAGCAGGGGTTTTTTTTTTTTTTTTTGCTGCTCTCTGGGACATGTACTTGTTTTTTAAGTGTTTGGGGAGGAGCAGCTGTGTGTGGGCTCTGGTTGATGGGTGAGGGATGGACCCACAGTGCTACTGGAGAAGGAGGGGAGAAGACAGGGATGAAGGGGCAGCTTGGGAAAAATGGGGCAGAGAAGCAGGGGTGTGTGCCTGGAGCTTTGATGTTGGGGAATTGCAGAGCCAAGTGCTGGATTTTGGCATTTCCTGCAGGATGTGTCATTCCCTCCTGCCCAGGCACGTGGAAGGGGACAGGCAGGAGATGGAGGCTCCTGCTTCAGCACAGCTAATTGCAATCAAAAGGTGGTGGTCCCTGCAAGGGGAGGTGGTTTGCAGCTGATCTGCATCCTATTATCTCTGCAAATGGAGGCCTGCCTGGTAGCAGATTACACTGGGGGTTATTTATTGGCAAAGCACTGTACAGTTTTAATTTTTCCTTTTTGCTTATTCAGGCTTTAGCTCCAGAGGAAAATAGCCTGGGGTGGCTTTGAAATGGATTCTCTCTGCCCCATTAACTTATTCAGTGAGTTTAATGGGCCTTTTTTTCTCTGAGCCTTGAAGCCATCATTAAAAGGCAGAGATTTATAAAAGCAAAGATACTCCTGAGCTTTAGTCAAACTTTGGGGGAGCAGGAGGGCGGCAGTGGTGTTGCTGCTGTCTGTGGTTCTGGTGACTGTGAGTTGGGTGTTGCTATTGTGCCTCTCTGGAAGTTTTACACAGATAAGGGGACCAACTTGTTTGGGATGCTGCCCATGCATCTCTGCTGAGGATCTGTGGGATCAGCTGGGCTGTGAGTGAGTCCTCACCTGCAAACCATGGGATGTTATCTGGGCTCCTACACATTGGGATATTGCCCAGTGTGACCTGTCTGGGCTGCAAAGCTGCATCTCTCCAGGCTGGAAGAGAGGAACTTCTCTTGCTTTGTGTACACTGCTCACAATTTTATTTTCACCTCTTTTATGCCATGCCAGGGCTGGGCAGTGCTCAATGCTTTCATGGGTGTCTGTGGTCAGTGCTTGGAGCTGTTCCCCTCCATCCCACTCTCTGCTAGTGGCATGAGTGTAATTGCACCCCTGTGCTGAGGCTGGGGTTTGCAGTCCTGCAGGGATTGCACTTGTTTAGCATGTGGCCTTCTGGTTCTGTTACAAAATAGGGGAGCGTCTGGAGAATGAGATGAAATCTGACTGAATTCCCCCTTTTTTTTTTGGCTCTTCTAGGATCAGCCTCGCCACTTCGTGTTTTGCAAGCCCGTTTTTGGTGGGGGGTAAATGTAGGAGCATGCAAGGTGTGGGTTGGCACATCACCTGGGGGCACCCTTCAGCACCCTGAAGCTTTGGTCCCCAAGCCATGATGTGCTGCAAATGTCACTTCTGGAGGGGCAGCCTGTGCAGTCTACCAGTGGCAGGGGACAGCTGGGGGCAGCAGGATGTGTGTTCTGGCTCACTCCTGGACATGAAGCTGAGCTGTCACTTCCTGGGCTGGCAGAGACCAACCACAGTGTGCTCCAAAGTTATATTACAACATGGTGAAGTTGCTGTGCTGGGACAACTTTTCCTATATATTTGTTTCCTTTTCTTGCTTCAAGTGCAGTGTGAGCAGGCCAGGTGTAACCCTCGTGTCTCTGTGCCCAGCCTGGCACCTGCCAACTCAGGACAGCCAGGGCTGGGACATTTGTGGTAGCTGGACACCCAAACATGCTGCCACCCCTCACATTTTGTGCTGTGTGCTGAAGAGTGTGTCCCTCAGCAGCCCTGCTGCAATTCAGGAGTGGGGGCCAGATGTGGGACAAGGAAAGAACCTGCTTGCCCAAAGTGATGTGCTCAGGGTCATGCGTGGGGCTGACCCCAACCCCTGGCTCCTGCTGGGTGCCAGAAGCAGCTGGGAAATGGGACTGGAGAGTGGCTGATGTGACTCATGTGTGTCTGTGCTGGTGGCCCTCGGGCTGGCTCACTGCACCCACCATGGGGTGGAGGGACAGCAGACCATGACCCTTCCTGCCTGTCACCAGCCTGGCAGCCCCGTCCCAGTGACAGGAGGAGCCTTGGCAGGGGGAGAAACCAGGGAAGGACTGTGGGGCTTGCCAGGAGGTAGGAAGGGCCCCCAGCTCCAGGAGGAGATGTCTGAGGGTTTGTTTGTAGCTTCCCTGGAGGCACTGACCACCAAGACTGCCCTTGGAACACTGCCCTGGGGCAGTGGTGGGACAAGGACACGCTGGAATGACCCAGAGGTTGTTGTGGCCAAGCAGAAACCAGCTGCAGCATGCAGCCATGCTGGGATAGGGATGGTTCTCCATGATGGCCTGTCTGTGACCTCCAGAACAAAGGGGAGGCTCCTTGGAGATCCATCAGCTCCCACGTCCCTCCCCGGGTCACAGCGGTCAGGGGAAGGAGATGCTCATTTCCCAATAAAGACCCATAAAATGCACTTCTCCCCTGCCCCTGTAAATCCCTGCCTCCCCTGTGCTACCTGCTGTGTAAATTGCTGCTGACCCTGTAAATCACCCTCTGCTTTGCTCTGCCTCCCCTGAATCCAACCCCTCCTTGTAAATCCTTTATCCCCATTAGTTTTCCACTGCTGACCCCCCTGCTCTGCCTGTGCTGTAAATCTTGGGCCCTGGTGAGGCTGGGGGGAGGGATGGGGTGATGGAGGGCAGCTGTCCCAGGATGGGTTAATCCCTCCCACCAGCTCCTTCAGGACTCACTTGCCAGTGGGAGCTGGTGGAGGACATTTTGCCTGGCTGCCTGTGGGGAAGGTCATCCTTGCTCTGCAAGCAGGGCTGGGCTGTCATCTTCAGCTGGGCTGCAGCCAGCTGGCTGTAAACTGGAGGGTGCTGGTATCCCAGCCCTCAGCAGGGCTCCTGTGGTTGGCTGCTCCCCCAGGACACGTTTCTGAGATGTAAAAATAGCTGGAGTAAAGAGAAAATCTCCTTTTGTCCCTTGGGTGCTTGGGGTCATGCCATAGCTTAGCTTCACCGTGCCCCCGTGTAAGCTCCCTTCAGTGGGCACTGAAGGAGCTGTGGGCAGCAGAGGTCCCTTGTGTAAGGCAGAATTGTCACCTGGGCTTCTGCTGGGTGCTGATGCCCTGTTTCTGAGTCTTGCGTTGCTGGGATGACCACGCTGTGTTTTTTCACCCTGAAACAGCACACAGGAGCTGAGGCACAGGGTGTGACAGAGACCTGACCTGATGGAGGTGTGGGAAGCCAAACATCAGCTCAGTGCCATGACCTGGGTGTGCTAGGATGTGCCAGAGGAGGTGTCAGTGTCTGTGGGAAAGGCTGTCTGGAGCTCATGGCTTGTCCCTGATACAGGCTGGAAGTGCTGCTGCTTTGCTGGGGTGTCCCGAGGGCGTGCAGGCAGCTGGCACCCAGGCAGGTTTATTTGGTGTACAGATCACTGAATCTTTCTAAACCCCGGTAAGCAGAAACTGGTGACACTCCTACACAGGTGCCTTTTTCCTCCAATGAGCAGGAGTGAGTGGTAGCCTGGAATGCAGGGGCAGCTCTGCCCTGCTCCCACAGAGCAGTGGATGCACAGTCAGAGTTGGGATGGAGTCACCTGTGGGATGTTTTGGCATGGTGCTGTCTGAAAAGCTGCTGTGTGAGCACAGGACTTGGAGGGTTCTGCTTGGCTCACTGGGGAGGAAAACTCTGCAAGAGATCTGAGTGCCTTGTGATGTGGCTTTCTGAGTACCTCAGTCCTCAAGGTATGAGTGGGAAACTGGGGTACCAGCCTAGAGCAGGGGAGTGCAGCCTTTCCTGACCCTTCTCTGCAAGTCCCAGGCCTGGAGGAGTTCCTCAACTGCCTGACAGGTTCAGGGTTTGGTTTACAGAAGTGCTGGCCCTGACCCAGCACGGACTGAGTGTGTCCCCTGGAAAGGCACTGACCTCTCACCTGAGGCTCAACTCTCCCTGATCACCCTGACTGTGGCTGCCAGAAAATTTGCAAGAAAAATGTGGAGATGCTCAGGATGACTGATTCAGGCATTAATATTAACTCTTGGTGATGCTCTGTGATGGACCTGGGCTTGACCCAATTGGGTGTTTCCTTTAGACCTTTCTGCTGCTGCCAAACATTTTTTTTTATTAGTTTTTCCCCTGTATCTTGTGTCTGAGCTGTGTATTAGCACTGGGCTTATGATACTGCTGTGCTCTGCCTTTGGGAGGAGGATGGAGGAGATGATGTGTTTGGTGGGAGCACAGGGATGCTAAACATAAGTGGGAAAGGCAGGGGGCAGCGGAGGAGAGCAGAGGCAGGTTTTCAAAATCCATATAAATAGCAAAAATAAATTTCCAGCAAATGCTTCCAGTCCTGCAGTATTAAGAAAGTGAAGCACTAGAGGATAAGGAAAGCATGAGCAATAACAGCAGGGATTTAGAAAGAATAAATCTTGCCAGACAAACCTGATTGCTTTTTCTTTTTGATGGAATCACAAAATTAGTGGCTGAGCAGAACGTGGAAATCCTAATATATTTGGATTTAGCAAAGCATTTGATATAGTGTCTCACCAAATCTTACTCTCAAAATTAGTTCAGTTTGCCTTGGGTACGACGCTGCCAAATGGACTGAGAACTGGCTTAGGGCCCTAAACTCATAGTGATGGGCTGTGTTTGGGGAGAGGGGGAGCTGTGGGAGCAGAGCTACAACCTGGCTATTCTCACTGAAAAAAATGCAAAGCAAAACAACAGAAACCCCCATAATAATAATAATAATAAAAAAAAAAATCCAGGAATGAGGTCTGAGTTTGAGGCACCTTATTATGGGAATATTGACAAATTGGAGAGAGTTCAGAAGCAAACAGAGCAGGGAAAAAAGGCATGAGAGGGGTCAGATTACCTATGGAGGGAGGCTGAGAAATACCTCCAGGGCTGGAGGCATTTCAGGGAGGAGCAGGTGGAGGCCACAGGGGCTGCCATGGACATTTGGGACCTGGCAGGGAGCAGCACCTCAGCGCCTTTGCCCCCGCACACAGAGACTTGCTGAGCTGCCATTTCACAGCCCTTTCCAGATATTATGGCATAAGCAGGGGGAATATTCACCGTGACTGTCAGAAAGAACATCCCTGACCGGGGGAGCTGGGCACGTTTCCTCAGGGAAAATCTTGACTCTTGGAACGAGCACGAGGAGATGGCCCTGGGTGATTTGTGTCAGTAGCTGGGATTTTCTCCTGGATTGTGGACTTGGATGGGAAGCTGAGAGTTGATTGTAGCTGCTTTGAGGTGCTGCCTCATGTGATATTTATCTGCACCTCACAGGCATTTATTTATCATTGGGGAAAAGTCTGGGAAACTGCTGGTGGCAGCTGGAATGTAGATGTATCCCCAGGGGAGGATGGCCAAGTCCTTTCATGTTTAAAGCTTCTGGAAAGGTGATGGCTCTCTGGTCACTTTGCAGAGGAAGGACAGGGCAGCTTGATGTTGCTCACAGGATTTTTGTGAGGAGTTGTCTGTAGAAACTGGGAAGGATGAGGTCTTCCAGGAGGTTGATCCATGAAGCTGTCTGTCCAGCATGCTGAGGTCTAGGAGTCCTTCAGCACTCAGATGGGGCCTGGGAGCGATGCTGAGTGTGTGGAGGCTCTTGGCACAGCTGCAAGGTTCCCGCAAGGTGAGGAAACCACGTGGCTGTCAGCGATGGCTGGTTTGGATCATCTGGGTGCCACCAGGGCTATAGCTCCCCATTGCCAGTGGGATGGCTTGGCTGAGGCAGGCTTTTCTGCTTGCCTTTTAAAGCAAATCTGTGCCTGTTAATGCAGCTGCAAAGAAACTTTGGGTATGGGAAATGTAGCTTGCTAGAGGGAATGCTGCTTTGCATAGGGAACAGCCACCCTTGTGGGGCAGGAATTAGCTGGGATGAACCAGAGCTGGGGAGAAAGCCATGGAGCAGAGCTCCCATGAAGGGCTCCTAGAAGATAGGGTGGCCTTGTGTTGGTGTCCTTGTGTCCCTGTGAGAGCACAGGGTTTTTTCAGCCCTGCATGGTTCTTCAAGTGATCCCCTGCTTTGCTTTTCTCCCTGCCCAGAGCTGAGCCTGCTGGGATAAGGCTGAACCAGGCAAAGTTTGGGAGGTATTTTTAGCTGTTCTAATTGTGGCAAATAAATGCCATTCTTACTTGTTGGGATTGAGCTGTGGCTAAATCACAACTAGTTCTAATGATGATAATTACCGGATTTCAATATTTATAGAAACGGGTGCTTCCTTCGTATTGGCAGATGCTGCTGTGCTCTCACCTTCACAGATCGAAACCTTGCCTCATTATTGCTGCACCTATTTACTTACTTGCACATTTTTTAACCCACAGATGACAACACATGAGAGATCTGAAAATATGTGGGCTCAGTGCAGACACTGTAATCTTTGGGTAGAAGCTATGGGATGAGTATGGAAACGCCTCCTGAGGGCCTCTGGGTCGGGTTCTTGGATTTTGGGAACTCATGAGAGATGTTCTCAGGGCTGCAAGCTTGCCTGGTTCTGCCAGGGCTTAGCCCCCAAGGGGTGGCTGTGGCTGTGCATATTTTTGCCTGTGTTAGAGCCTGGGATTCCTGTGTGCACCAGCACATGTACACGCTGTAACTGGGACAGAGCTGAAAGGTGAGGCTACACAGACAGCTCCAGTCCTGTGATGCTGGACTTGGGGGAGACCATGGAAAAGGCTCTGGGAGGTTCCTGCCTGCAGCAGCTTCTGGATGTCTTGATTTAGCAACATCACTCTTGACTCTGGTACTTCAGAAGGGTGGGCATCTTTAGGAGCATATGGGTGCAGAGCCGTGTGTTTGGGTGGCACATGTGCCATCCCCTAAGCCTGGGATGAAGGTGCAGATCCCCCTGGGCTGTGTCCAACCAGCCCTGTTGGGTGACTGCTGCCTGCAGATCCTCACTGGTATCCAGCCCCATACACCCATCAGGTCTGAGACTCCCTCCTTGAGCAAGGTGTAGAAAAGATTCACTTATTCAATTTGCTATCTCTCCAGTGCCACATAAGCTGTATTGATAAATTAATCTTATATTGTTGTGACTAAACAGCCCTGCAATTTTTTACACTGTGCAGTCTAATCTGTCTTGACAGCTGTATCATTAGTTTATATTTGTTGTAATCTTATTCACTGTGCTGGCTGTGGGGAGTTTTTATCTGAGGCACTGTGCTGCTATGCAGGCAATGGGCACAGCTCTCTGCTGGCATCTCACGGTGCTGTGGGGTGCAGTTGGGGTGCACCCAGGCAGCCACCTGGGTGCTCTCAGGAGTCAGCCCCAAATTCTGCTCTGCTGCATAATAGCAGAAGCTTCCTGGTGGCAGCATCCACAGGCCTGGCTGGGCCTCTCCAAAGCATTTGTGCTGCTGAGGTTTTGATGGAGACCTCCAAGTTGGGGTAAGGACAGAGAAGATGTGAATGTTGGAGGAACTACATTTTAGGGCATCCTGAAAGTTCTGCTGTGTGGCGAGAGATGAGTTGCTTACTCGGTCCATGGTTTAGTGTTCCATGATACAGGATGGTCCCTGTTCTGCTGCTGAGGTTAGCTCTGGGTCACAGGGGATAAAGGGACTGTGGGAGCTGGGACTGTGCAGTCTGTCACCCAGGGCTTTGGAGATGGTGCAGAAGGATGGTGATATGTGCTGGCAGAGTGTTGTGGGTTGGAGGTGACAGTGGCACAGAGTCGTGTGTGGCTGCTCCCCTGGCTTCAGCCTGGTTTTGCTGTCCTTGGTCCAAGGAGGGTTGATTCAGGTCTCTGCTGATTTTGTAGAGTCCCTTTGTTCTGCAGGCAGCTTTGCCTTCATTTTTTTTCAATAACATCTCCCCATAACTGTGGCGCAAGATGTTTTGGGTTGGTGCAATGAGACTTCTGCCATCAGGGAGCAAGAGGGACTGCATACCCTGGGCATGGGACAGGGGTGGGAGGCATTTTGGCTGCTGCCTTCTGCTTTCTGTTGAACTTGCTGAATTTGGGTGAGAAAGAACAATTACTGGAGTGCAGGTTTCTATTATTTGCAGCATCTCTGACCAGGTGTGAATGGTTCAATAACAGCTCAAGACCAAACCTCTCTCTTGAGCCTCTCTCTTGTTTGGGAGAGTGTTTGGGATCTGGCAAGATGCTTCCAAAGTAGGAGTGTAGATGTGCACCTTGCAGCCTGATGGTGCAAATTGTTCTTTAGTCCTTTGAACAGGGTCATGCACCTGTGGGGTCCAGCAGTGCTCTGTGCTGTGCTCAGATCCACCCTGGAACAGCAATGTGCCAGCTCCTGGTGCTGCCTGTGTGATTCCCCCCTTGCAGGCAGGTCTGGGAGCTGAGGGTGGCATGTACTGTGTGACAGCTCCAGGGGATTTGTGTAGGGCTGCTGGGGGAGGATGGTGAAACTTGGTGAGATCTGCGTTGTGGAATCAGCTTTGAGGGTAGGAAGATCCCTGCTGAAGGAGACAAATGCTCGGGAAAACATCTGCAACCTGCCCATTGCCAAGCTTGCAGTGATGATGTGAAAGAGGTTTCACATGTGCTTGTCCACCATGAGTGCTGGTGGTGTGACGGCCCACCATGAAGCTTGGAAGCTCCTTGCTGTAGCCCAGGTTGCAGCAGGTTAAACTGCCACCAGTGATGTGATCTCTGGTTGGGAATGGCTGGGGGCAGCCCTGCTAGTGCCGAAACCTTGGTTTGCATTCTGCAGCTAGGAGAGCCTCCTGCTGTCATTTGTCATGGGCTGCAGCTGGTGACATGGTGACAGGTGCCAGCAGGTTGAAGACAGCTACTCAGCATGGCCAGAGGCAGGAGGTGTCCACACTGTTGGTAGAGGCATCACATCCTCCCTGTCTCCCAGCTGGGTGGGGCGATGGAGATGGGGGTCCCTGGCCCTCACCCCAAATCTGGGGTTGATGACAGTGCAGTTCATCTGCCAGCACGGCAGTGGCACCTCCCTGTGCACCGAGTGCTGCTGGCCACCCCATGGAGAAGATGCATTTCCCACTCAGCTGGTCTCTGGTGCCTGTGGACCTCACTCCAAACTCTACTGGTAAAGGATAATCCATCATCTGCAGGGACTCTGCCAGTGTTTTCAGCAAGGGATGGACTCGTGGCGTCACACCTGAATGCTGTGCAGCTGGGGCTCTCAGGTGGGAGGGGGTGAAGTGGGTCCACTGGATCATGTAGCAACTGCCCAACATGCTGCTCTCTTTGCCACATGGAAAAAAATCTGCTCTGCCTTCCAGCCCTCTTCACAGCGCTTGATGGCTGCTGTTCACACCCTGCTTGCTGATTAGATTCGTGTCAGCGCTGGGAGGGCAGAGTGGGCAGAGAGGCCTCCCTGGAGGCTGCATCCAAGGCAGGGCAAGCAATAAAGCTCAGCTCTGCTCCTGCTGCCCTTGTCTGCGGCCACCTCCTGCTCCAAGCGAGGGTGTTGCTGGGGCAAATTGCAGCTTTTTGCTGTTTATGACCCTCTCACCCCTTAGCCAGTGTGAGGGCATCTCAATTATCATTTTAACCTGTTTATCCCTGGGTGAATTGCAGGTCCCTGCCCTTGACTCCCAGATGGGTCTCACTCATCCATCAGTGCCAAGCTTTGCTTTAAGCCCTAGGTATTCCCTGTGCAACTTGGAGTAACCTCCAGTGCTGCCAGACTCTAGGAACTGGTGTCAACTGGGAGGCACAGGGAGTTTTGGCCTGTACTGCTATGCTCCACCCATACTGATGAGATTATTTCCATAGCAACTACAGGATTTTTCAAAGAGGAGTTAGGGGGAAGATGTGAGAAGCCAAAACCAGCCCAGCTTAAAACCATCAAGGGCAGAATCTGTTGGTCAGTGTTTGGGGTGGGTGGGGGCTTCAGGAGAAGCCTCTCACCCAGAAGTTCTCTGGCTCTGTGTGTTTGTGTGGGACCTCATGGGCCAGGCAGCCCAAAATGTGGAAATGGGAGCTGGTTGCTTGCATTGCACGGCTGGAGAAGGTCAGGATGCCCTCATGGGGCAGCTCTGCCAGGGCTTTGGGGCTGGGAAGGGGTAGGAGTGTGCCAGGATGGCTGTGTGGAGGCAGCATGTGCTGCTCTCAGGGGAGCCATGGGGGATGTTGCAGCTGCTGATGCACAGAGTCATTTCCCAAGCTGGTGGCATCACTGTGCTCACTGTCAGCAAGGTGATTTCAGCTGTGTTAGGGCTGTGCCAGCGCAGATAGGAGTCAGGAATGTCTTACACCTCTTCCTGCTTTCCTGTAGGGTCCAGAGTCCTGGGGAAGGAGCTACAGCTTCTGGCCTTGGAGCATCCC